>NW_021604638.1:50646-56416 GCF_004785775.1 Grammomys surdaster | reverse complement strand
TCTCTCTCTCTCTCTCTCTCTCTCTCTCTCTCTCTCTCTCTCTCTCTGTGTGTGTGTGTGTGTGTGTGTTACACACGTGTATGTAGAGAGAAAGGGGGAAACTCCTCTAGTGAGTAACCCCCTTGGTAGGATCATTTACCCTGTCTGCTGTTCCTTGCCATCTACTGTGGGTAAACAGAATCTCCCCAGGAAAACACAGGAATTTCAGGGTGCTGAGGCTGGACCCCAAGCTACCACTTCAAAACAGCTAGAACAGGCCTGTGGGGAAGAGCAGTGAGACCTCAGGCTAGATCAGTTCTGACCCTGTTTACCCTGCTAGATCTCCTCGCGCTGGAGAAAACCTGAAGCCATGTCGGGAGGTCATTCACGGAGCTGTGTAGACAGATCATCTGTGCAGATGGAGTGAGGTACGTGGCTCCCTGGTAGCTGTACAGTGTGAGCCTTTGTAACTCTATATCCTGCCAAGTTGTCAATCAAAATTAACCGTAACATCAGAAGAACCCTTATGGATAAGGGGACTGCCTGTGTAATTATTAACATAGTTAAAATACTAGTGTTGATTCTCCAATATCATCAGATATCCAGACAGTGATTAAATGTTAGGTTGGTATGTGTGTGCACACACAGTTGAGTTTGAAAGACAATTCGCATAAAGCCTAACACAGTGAGAAATTCCAGTGGTAGGAGAGGAGTCATCTTCTCAGACCTCAGAAACAACAGCCTCGAAACTGGGAGTCAGAAAAGAAAATTCCAAGACGTATCACCGGCCTGCCTGTCTCTCATCACCCAGGGCCTCGGGTTCCATGTTAAGATCTGCAGCTGTTAGGACCTCACTAGCCCCCAGGCTTCTTGTACCAACTGGAACAGGGAGAGTGGGGACATAACTGTGATATGGCCACATGGGATGGTGACTTGTGGCCCTACGAGGCCGAGGGACACAGAGCAGTCTCAACATGACAGGTGCTGTGTTTTAAGGAAGTCCATGCTGTTCTCCATGGCAGGTTAAGCCAGCCACTTTTGTCCACATTATTTCTCCCTCATGGGGCACAGGGAAGAGGAGCGAGGGATGATCTAGCCAGGAACAAGCATCCTTGAAGAGACCTGCACATTTGGTGCTGGTTAATGGTGCTGCCTTCTGTTGAGTTTTTTTTTTTTTAATTCAACAGCAACAACAACCTCCCCCCCCCTTTTTTTTTCTTAAATGAAGTTAAGAGTTTTAAAAGCTGCCACTTGTTGACTTGGGTTGGCTGGCTTCACAGTAGTTTTTATAAGGAACAAGTCCCCATGGGTCCTAGTATTGACTCTGACTGGCTTGGTTTGTACCCTGAGATATACATCCGAAAAGAAAGATTTCCTCAAAGAACTTGGGGGATCAGTCCTGAAGAATGGGAACACAGGCCCAGTAGGCAACGGTGCCTTCCACTTTCAACTTGGCCATGGCCCCCTCCCTGGGTCAGAGGAAGGTCAAGCCAACGGCAGGGAGTCTATACCCTTCTGACCACTGTGTAGCCTGGGAATCTAAATTTTAACCTCCCTAGGTGACTCTCATGAGCAACCGGATTGGCTGCAGGCCTCCATCTGGAAGAGACCGGAAGTGATGTTAGGAAGAGTAACAGCGAGTGTTAGTCAGAGGTGAGGGCCCACCCAGCCCAAACCCGACCAGAAACTCAGTCTCATGGATGTGACTCCACTGGGATGTGACTCCATCCATCCATTCTTCAATCAAGGTCATCAGCACAGAATGCTGCAAGGAACTGAGGTCTCTCGATGACCTCTGCAAAATTCTGCTCTACAGGCCTGGGTGAGCCCAGGCAAGGGCAGGGAAGACCAGAGCCTCCTCTCAGCTCTGTTGATACATTGGGTGGATGTTTTGTTGTCTAGTATTTTTTTTAATCTATATTTCTTCTTTCATAATGTACAACTATCCATCTTCTGTCACAGGTATAGATAGGTGCTGGGAGCAAGGTTGAGTGTCTCAGTTATTGCCTTTCTGAGGCCTTGGCTGTAATCCAGGTGTCCGTAGAGTCAAGCCTCTTCTTAGAGCCTCAGGCGAAGGCTCTACCTCTAAACTCCAACTGCCAGGGGCTAGGCTCAGTTCCTTGCCTAGGTCAGGGTCCCAGTCTTTGCAGACTTTGAGGCAGGCCTTTGCCTCTGACACTATCATTGTCTCTCTGTTTCCTGTGGAATTCCTTCAGCTAAGATGACCAAGTCTCACTCAGGTATTCAACATCTGTAACTTCCCTTCTGTCTTCTTCTCATCCACAGTTTAAGAATGCCCCCCCCCCAACCTGTACTGTTAAGGGCTTCTGGGAAAGACGAGGGCAGATGTTACTTTCCCTTTTGAAACCTCTGAGATCCTAGTGACACCTACAGAAACCTTAGGCCACATGAGACATGCATGGGACTTGATGGCACCATGTGCCCATCCCAACCCATCTGCAACCAAGTACAGCAACCGCTGACGTTCAGCTGGGTAGATTGTCCACGATGATCACCAAGTTGGGAAGCAGAGGCCCTCCTGTCCCACAAGGCCTTTAGGTGCAATGTTCTGTAGACATCCTAGGTGGGATCTGCTGTGTCTGCCTTCCTTACTCCTGGCTTCTGAGTGACATATCAATAGCATGTCCCCACCCAGCCCAACAGAGGACTTTGCTTCTTGCTTTTCCCAGTACAAGTAAAATATCTCCCATATTTGTCTTTCACAGGGGCAGGAACCTTCAACACAGGGTGGGTAGTGTCTAGCCTCTGCAGATATGGCTGAAGCCTAGGGACCCAGGGATGTCACACAGTCAGGGCTGATATGGGATAGGCAGGGGGAAAACTGAAGAGACATAGAGAGACCATCTTCATATTGTTGTTCCCAGGACTTGTTCAGGAATGGACGTTCTGTGTCCACCCGTTGGTGTGACTATGACGGAGGATGGCTAGGTCCTCTGTCCAACTTCCCTGGAACAACATCCCCCTTGTCCTGCTCCTCTCAGGTACCGGGTTCACCAGCCTGTGGCCGAGCATGTCAGATGGTGTGGTGGCACAGGGTGGGGAGAGCCTTGAACTGGGAAGGCTGAGATGTGGTTTATGGTTCAATTGCTGCCAGCTCTCTCTATTCAGGCACACACTTAGGAAACAGTCGGGAACGATTGCTTCTCTTTTGATAGAGTGTTCATCTGTAGGGTAATTACAGTTGAAAAGATCTTTCTTTTTTATTATTTTCTGGGAAAAGGATGGAGTAGCGTGTCCCTCCACAGTTTCAGAGAATGTTAGCATAGTTAAGATACTCCTTTTTGTCTTTATACTGCTCCTCCTGGTGGCCATGTGGTGAATAGACTTGAGGACCTTGAGGAATGGGCTGAGGCAGACTGACCTAGGTTTCTACGCACAGGAGAGGGTCTGTCTATAGGGAAAGCCCACTGAATCTCCCAAAGGACTAGATATGGACAAAAAAGACATGAGGATGGTCCCGAGGGGCTCCAGTGTACTCAGGAAATGGGAACGGAAGAAAGAGTGGAGGGCTGAATGGCAGATGAGCAAGCCCCGGCCCTTCAGTGGGACAGAGGATGGGGGTGTCTAAGTGGGAACCAGAGAGGGTGAATTCTGCAGAGAGACAGTTGTGAAGCTCAGGCAGCTGTGTCCCTCTTGAAACAGACCTCTGAGAGCCTTTGTGTTGCTTGTCACATCAGAGGAAGTGTAGGAGGTGGCCGGGGCAGGGAACATCTCGCTCAGAGCATGGCACACAATGAGGTCTCTAATGGAGCTAATTCCAATCAGGCCACCATTGTCCGGTGTGTGCTCACAGCTGCCCTCAGCAGCAGTGAGATCTGGTGCACAATGGCAGGCAACGAGCGCCAGGATAGAGATGTTGAGGGGACACAGCAAGGGGGCCACTGCTGGCCCCAGAGTGAGGCCTGGACCTGGACAATCCCTCAAGGCCCTGGGTCCAGGCCAGAGCTGAGCGGTCCTCTCTCTGGGCTTCAATCCCAGGTCTGTCAGAGAAGAGGCAACACACTGGTATGGCTCTTTGTGAAGACCTGGGACACGCCTGAGCCATCTTTTGGCTTAAAAACATAAAATCTGTTTTTGTTTGTTTGTTTGTTTGTTTTGTTAATTAGCCATTTAGGAAGTGAAAGATAAAGTTCCTGGGATTCTAGAAAATTCTGAGAGAATTTCTTTTGCTGTGTAACCGATGTTAGCTACTTCAGCTGTAACAAAATGCCAGACAAAAAGCAATTTAAGAAAGGAAGGTTGTTTGCATTTGCTTGTGTGTGTGTGTGTCTTTTGCTTTGACTCATGGTTTGGGGGTACAGTCTCATGGGGTTGGGGATTCAGGGTGGTGAGATCATGAGGCACCGGGACTCATTACATCCACAGTCAGGAAGCAGGGACAGAGGAGAGCTGTACTCAGCTCACTTTCTCTCTTGATTCAGTCAGGACGCAATCATGGAAGGGTGGCTGTGCAGTTCAACCTTTAGATTTAATCATCCTGCGGACAGGTCCAGAGGTGTGAGTCCTGTGTGGAAATGAGGATTAGCTATCATAATAGACAAAGTGAGAGGACACAGTAAGCGTAAGGACCAGTCTCTCCTCATATATCCAGTGTCTTCATCTTCACTTCAGGGCTGCCATCTTCTTAGCAGCCACCTGGGACTCTCTGTCCCTTCCAGATTCAGAACATTCTTGGTTTTGCTCCACTGTCAACACAGTCTTCCTCCTCCCTCTCCTGAGTTTGACAAGTTGAGAAACGTTTTCTGGCTCTTCTCTTGCTCTGTTACAGCCCCACTCCTTCCATGAACTTTAGATAAGCAACTGGTCCCTTGGCTGTGCCTTTGCATCTCCCGCCTGCATCTCCTGAGCCTGCATCTCCTGAGCCTGTTCCATACTCCCTCTACCTGCCCAGGCAGACATTAGCAATCAATTTCCCCAGACTAGAGCAGGCTCCACAGGAGGAGAAACAGAAATCAACCCATCTCCCACTCCTCGTCTGTCCATGCATTCTGGATCTGGTCTCTCATGACCCCCACATATGTAGGAGAGCAAACTCTAGTGTGTTCACCCACAACAAATAATAACACTAAGATCTTTACCCCATGAGCCCCTACTTAGCTTAAATGCTGACTTTCTATAGCAAGGAACCAGTCCCAAGGTGGCTTTGTCAGGAAGTTCAGACCACACTGTAATTTGGGTCTCTAGGGGCTTGCTGAAATACAGGAAAGCTTGATTTTTTTTTTCATTCAATGCAGTCAGAGTCTCTCTTTTCTTGGTAGGTGCCTGGCAGGGCTCTTCTGGCTCCCTCCTATTTACCCTCCAGGGCATAGGTTGCAGGTCCCTAATTTCAAATCCTCAGGCTTGGAGATATGTCAGATCAGAGTCTTAGAACCTTTGTATCTACCTAGTGAGACATCCAATGATGAAACCTAAGCTTGTAAACAAAGTTCACCCTGACTCCCGTACACACCTCATATATGAAGTTCACCCCATCCCACGCATGCCCTAAGTACACATTCCTGCATGTGAGGCTGGAAACTGATGTGTTGAGTTTGAGGACGTGAGTCACAGGAGCTCAGGTGTGGAAATTTCTTTTTATAACATCATGTGGACCAGCAAACAATGTCAGGTTCTGGGGCTTAAAATTTTCACTGGGATACTCCATCTATGGGTGTGTTCTCTCTCCATCTATGGGTGTGTTCTCTCTCCATCTATGGATGTGTTCTCTCTCCATCTATGGGTGTGTTCTTTCTCCATCTATGGGTGTGTACTCTCTCCATCTATGGGTGTG
>NW_021604638.1:25171-50546 GCF_004785775.1 Grammomys surdaster | reverse complement strand
TCTCTCCATCTATGGGTGTGTACTCTCTCCATCTATGGGTGTGTACTCTCTCCATCTATGGGTGTGTACTGTCTCCATCTATGGGTGTGTACTCTCTCCATCTATGGGTGTGTACTCTCTCCATCTATGGGTGTGTTCTCTCTCCATCTATGGGTGTGTTCTCTCTCCATCTATGGGTGTGTTCTCTCTCCATCTATGGGTGTGTACTCTCTCCATCTATGGGTGTGTTCTTTCTCTATGTATGGGTGTGTTCTCTCTCCATCTATGGGTGTGTGTTCTCTCCATCTATGGGTGTGTACTCTCTCCATCTATGGGTGTGTTCTCTCTCCATCTATGGGTGTGTGTTCTCTCCGTCTATGGGTGTGTGTTCTCTCTATCTATGGGTGTGTTCTCTCTCCATCTATGGGTGTGTACCCTCCATCTATGGGTGTGAACTTTCTTCATCTATGGGTGTATTCTCTCTCCATCTATGAGTGTGTACTCTCTCCATCTATGGGTGTGGACTTTCTTCATCTATGGGTGTGTGTTCTCTCTATCTATGGGTGTGAACTTTCTTCATTTATGGGTGTGAACTCCCTTCATTCACTCCATCTTTGGGAATGTAGTCTATCCAGTCACATACTAGAAGGCACATGTCTGGTCATGTCTGTAAGGATGTTTCTAGTGAGGGAAGACATACACTGAATGTTATTGGTGTGGCCCCATGAATTAGAGTCCTGAGTAAAAAGGGAGAAGATAGGCCTGGGTGACAGCTCACTTGTAAAGTGTTTCCTGCACAAGCATGAGGATCTGAGGTTGATTACCCGGGACCCATGTAAAAAGCCTAGGGTGAAAGATAGCCAGGTCCTGTGATTGTAACCGTAAGAGGGTTTTGGTGGTGGCTAGCCTCACCCATACTGGTTCAGTCAGAAAACAGAGTGATTGAAGAAAATACCAACATTAATCTTTTGTCTATGCACACACACACCCCACAACACATGGTCTCTCACACATGCACACACATACACAACACACACACTGTCTCTCAACATGCACACACACATGCTCTCACACACATGCACACACATAGACAACACACAATACACACATTGTCTCTCACACATGCACACACACACATATGCTCTCACACACATGCACATACATACACAACACATAACACACACACATGGTCTCTCACACATGCACACATACACACACACATGCTCTTACACAGATGTACACATATACACAACACACACACTGTCTCTCACAGATGCACATACATACACAACACACAACATAAACACACATACACACACACAACACACATATATGATCTCACACACATGCACATACACACACACAGATGGATACACATACACAACACACAACACGCACACACACACACACACACACGGTCCCTCAAACATGCACACACATACACATACACATGCTCTTACACAGATGTACACACATACACAACACACACACACACACACACACGCACAAGCACTGCCAAAGGAAAGGCCACTTTCTGTGCCTGCATTCTTAGTCTCTGCTTCCAGCTCTGCTGAGTTGTGGGGACTCCCAGTCACACCCCCATGCCCTGAGCTCTACCGTCTCTACCGTCTCTTTCCCGTGTGGTGGGCTCTACCCTCACAAACCATGAGACAAAATTCCCCCATCTTCCTTGCCTTGGTCCTATCTGATATTAATACAACACACTTTCATTTCTTTGTGTGTCTTGGGAGTGGGTTGGGACTTGAACCCAGGGCCGTGTGTGCTGGGTCAGCAGCATATCCCTGTCATGTGTTTTCTTTACTCTTAGATAAATAGAACCATTAGACTTTGTCTTTCTGAGTCCTTGAATGTTTCCAACACGGAGCGATGTGGTTTTCTACTGTGAATTCGATTTCTCAGCTGATGTAGAGATATTGAGTTCCATTTTCTTTCTAATTGATTTTGGCACTGTTTGTCCTGCAGTAAATGTGTATATCTCATCTAATTTGTAAATTTATTGACAGTAAGGTGTTTGACATTGATACTCCTTCAGTGTCTACTACACCTGCAAGACACATCTTCTCACCCTCAGGACTATCTTCCAAGTACCTCCTTTTGCTTTGATTCACTCTGTGTGTGTGTGTGTGTGTGTCTGTGTGTATGTGTATATATGTGTACATGTGCATGTGTGTGTATGTATGCATATGTGTGTGTGCATTTGTGTGTACATGCATGTGTGCACATGTGCACGTGCATGTGTGCATGTGTTCATGTGTCTGTAGAGTCCAAAGGATGATGTCGAATACCTTCCTCAGTTGGTCTCTATTGTTTTGTTTTATTTTGTTTTCTAAGATACATTTTCTCTGTGTAGACTTGGCTGTCCTTGACCTTGCTTTGTAGACCAAGCTTGGCCTCAGACTCTACCTTTCAAGTGCTGGGATTGGGATTAAAGGTATGCACTACCACATCCTGCCTCCCACCTTGTTTTTTTGAGACAAGATCTCTCACTGGTACCTGGGACTTGACTGCCAGGCCCCTGAGCACCAGGCATTATTCTTTCTCTGCCTCCCCAACACTGGAGTTACATTCACATGTTGCCAACCCTGGCTTTTTCATGTGGGTGCTGGGGATTGAACTTAGGTCCTCTCGCTTGAGTGGCAAGCTTTCTACTCATCAAGCCGTCTCCCAGTCCCTTCTTTTTATCTTGATATATCTTGCTAAAGGTTCACCCCCCCACACACACTTCACTGTTATGTCCAGAAGGTGATTCTTTGACTTTCTCCTGTTTGAGCGTTTCCTTTTCTTCACCATGCTCGCATTCCTTCCGTGCAGTGCTTTGTATTTGACTTCTTTTCTTACTGTGGTAAAATACACACATAGTAAACATCACAGCATGGGCTGTGTTTAAGTAGAGCTCAGTGGCATCAAGTCTGTCCACACCATTGTACAGCTGTCACTGGCTGTTTCCAGAATGTTTTCATCTTCTGCAGCTGGAACTCTGCATCAATTAGATAGTTTCTAGATAGAGAGGCAGCATTTGCCCCCTGACTCCATGGGGTCAATAAAATTCATGGTCTCGTACTCTTGTGACAGGCTGAATTTATTCTGTGTGAGGTCTTCAGGTGGTAGCACATGTCAGAATTCCCTATCTTTAGAAGGCTGACTAATATTCCATTGAATACTGTTGTGAGCAGGCTATGGCCTACACTCTATTTTGTGCAAAAGAATAAATTTTAAGGCTGTGTCTTGCCCTGAGAGATTCCAAATTTTAAAAATTCCATCTTGCCGGGCGGTGGTGGCGCATGCCTTTAATCCCAGCACTTGGGAGGCAGAGGCAGGTGGATTTCTGAGTTCGAGGCCAGTCTGGTCTACAGAGTGAGTTCCAGGACAGCCAGGGCTATACAGAGAGAAACCGTGTCTCGAAAAACAAAACAAAACAAAAATTCCATCTTGAGGTAAGAGAATGATTGTCCTGGGGGGGATGTACACACACTAGCACCTGCCCAGCATTGCACACTCAGCAAGGACTGTCACATGACTTCTGGGAGCAGAATGGGTGTCATCTTGTACATTTTTAGGGGTGCATTGAGACTGGAGGGACACATAAGCATCTTGAAGTCCTACCAGGGAAACCAAGCTCCAGAATTAACAGATGCACCAAACTAAGGAGAGAGTGTGACTTCCCTAACCAGGATCCCACAAGGAGAGCACAGAACACTGTGAGAACAGAGACCCCGTGGACCGGTCATCTCACCATTCACTGTGTGCATCAGGAGCCAACAGGCAAAGACTCCCAGAAGCTTCGGCACCTGTCCCATGCCCTCTGCCCATCCTCTTATGTGCCCACCTGGGCCTCTGAGAGTCCATCTGCTCATTTCTTTATGTAAAATCCAGTCCTGTTCTTTGCCTCTGCAGCAGCTTCTGCCCCATGGCTGGGTGTGTTAGCAGCACAGACTCTCCCTACGTTTCTACTAGCCTCCTCCTTTCTCTTCAACTCCTCTGTGGCCTTTAACCTCCTGCAGCCAATCTATGACTTGCTAGATGGATAGACAGATGGTAGATGATGGGTAGATGGATGATAGGTAGATAGATACTTAGATAGATGATTGATAGGTTAGATAGTTGATTGATTAGACAGATAAGTGGATGATTGATAGATCATAGATAAAGATGAATAGATGAGAGGAAGATAGATTATAGAGATGGATGATGGAAAGATGACTGATAGATTAGGTAGATGAGAGATTAGATAGATGATTGATAGATTAGAGATGATAGATGATTAGATAGATGATTGACTGATAGGTGATAGATACATGATAGATGATAGATAGATAGATAGATAGATAGATAGATAGATAGATAGATTCACTATGTGTTACGAGAGCAGAGAGTATGAGTCACTAAGAGTGAAAAGGAATCTATGTTCACCTTAAATGGCTAAGAGATATCATCTCTTATCACTACAAGGTAAGGGATATCATCTCTTATCACTACAAGGTAAGAGATATCATCAGCAAATTGCCACCATTTAAAGCACAGTCACTTGTGAATTCATCATCAGTAAGTTCTGAGATTGTAGAAAGACGCAGACATGTTGGTCATGCTGGTCCCCCTTCTGTCATAACACACTCAGAACAAACAGCCACCTCTGCCCTCTTCTTGCTTCGCCCATCGCCAACACCTGGGATTGTGTCCATGTTTGGGTTATTAGGATCATGCCGCCTTGATCACAGGGACACCGGCATATGTTCCAGCTGCTGCTTTCTTTTGCTTTTCTTGGTTGTGTTTCTGAATGCGGGACTGCTGGGTTGCTGAGGACTGGCAGATTCCCCATCAACCCTGCACACAGTAATTCTCCAAATTACTATGAAGCGACTCCTCACTGTGAGACCTTGACTGATTCCTACACTCAAAGCTCCTTAGCCTTGGAAGCTGAGGACGGCTTGCTCTGCCAGTGTGTTCTGCTGCTCAGTGTTAACGAGGAGCAACTTTACTAAAGACTTGATTGCAAAACAAATGGTTATATGATTTAACAGTTAGAGCTATCAACTGAATTTCAAAGCAACGAAAAGAAAACTGCTGCTTAATTCAAGGCCACAACAGGCTCCCTCCTCTTGTGTGACACAGTGGCTCCTCGGACCCAGTGATTAAGTTTTGGTAGATTTCTGTGATTCTCTTAGAAACAGTAATTATGAAAAATGAAAAATAAAGGACTGCACGTGGTGGAGACGTCCTGTAATCCAAGCAACTGGGAGGCGGAGGCAGACAGATCTCTGTTAGTTGCTGCCAGCCTGGTCTCATAGGAAGTTCTAGGCCAGCCAGGGCTGTATAGTAGGACCCTGTCTCCACAATAAAAGAGAAAGTGTCAAAGGTATACTTAAATATTGTAAGCTAAAGGTTCCCCCCAAAGCACATGCATCTTAGAACAAGCGACAAAAGTTGATCACCTGGTTATCACATCAGCTATAGCAGAACGGTTGGAACGTGGCAGTCCTGAATCTGATTCCGACTCATCGTTAGCTGTCCCTTGCCCACCTCGCTGTGTGACCTCACATTCTTGTGACTGATGGGTGAAACATTCTGAAATGTGTTAACAGATTAATAGCCTCCATGGACCAAAAGGCTAAGAGTGTCACCAGCAAGCATCTGAGGCTGTAGCTGAGTTCCCCTGTCTTTGCTATGACCTTTGACCTGATGTTTCTACCCCTGTATTTCAAAAGTGTCTTGATTGATGACTTTCTTTGTTCTCTTACTATGAAACTTCACAAAACTGTTGCCATGCTTGAACATAGAATTTGGGGCAAGTTGAATCTCTGTTCCTGGGTTGTAGTCACTCATATCTGGCTTCAGAATAAACTGCCTCTTATCCTCTTTGACATGGCAGCCGCATCTCTGACATCATCAGGATGGCTTAAGGTGTTGTAATGTGTTTGTTTTCTCCCCCAGCATAATCTGATCATGTTATCACCATCTTAGGCTAGAGATAACATTGGCCAATAGCAGGACTACACAGTGGTAACTAGGTCTGTGGCCAATGGTAATACCATGGACCTGCTAATACTCTATTGTGGGTAGGGTTGGGAGGAGGGTCCTGGGGTCCCCATCTGGGATTCTGACCAACATT
The DNA here is from genome assembly GCF_004785775.1 of Grammomys surdaster. Taxonomy (NCBI): domain Eukaryota; kingdom Metazoa; phylum Chordata; class Mammalia; order Rodentia; family Muridae; genus Grammomys; species Grammomys surdaster. The sequence goes on along the minus strand of NW_021604638.1, from coordinate 44,440 downwards.
AATTTGCCCTTAGCTGCCAATGATCCTGGGATGCTGGAGACTACAGCAAGTAGAAGGTCAGCTGATGCTGAGGGTCGGTGATGCTCTCCCATCGTCCATGGTTACGTGGGACTCGTGCTGATGCAGGTATTTGGGGGGTCACCCTCACTTCTGTAAGTTACCTTCCATCCACACTTCCATGAATCAATCAGTGGGCTTACATATTCACCAAGTTGGACTTCTGTGGGGCCTATTGCAGGTTGAGCTCCAGGGATGCAGCAATTTGTGATGTTGCCTGATAGCTTACAGGTGATCCAACTGGCCTGCCTTTAAGGACCTAGCAATTTCATAAGCCATCACCTGCTGCTGCCAGGTGTGCCAGGTGTGCCAGGTGTGTGGCCTGATAAAAGGACCTTCCTCATCCCAGCTCTCTTTCTCTCCCTGTCCACCTTTCTGTCCTCTGAGCCCTCTTTCTTTCCTTCTCTGCCCCCTCTGTCTCCATGGCTCCCTCACCTGCTTCTACAGTTTCCTAGGTCCTCACTCCTAATCCCTTCTCCCAATAAGCCCCCTTTATACTAAATCTATTTCATGGCATAATTTCTCAGGGGCATACCTTGGCATGGGTCTGCCATGGTACCCCCTCACTGCTGCCTGCCAGTCACCCATTCTCCTGTAAGTAACTCCAGTGAACGGTAGTTGTCCAAACTTGGATGTGAGTGAAGTCCTTACTTTGGCCTGATGTGGGTGCTTTATCTGGGGTAGGTAGACATTTCCTCACACCTCCCCAGAGAAAGCTAATGCAATGGCAAAAGCAAAGCAGACAATTGCTAAGAGCCACCTTCCAGTTACTTGCTGTGTCTTTATGTGCTAGTTCCCTGGAATCCTGGAAGTGTGTCTTCAGGAATAGCTTGAAATCAGTCCTCCATTTATTCTTTTGCTGATTGTCTAAACTAATGAGAATGTTAATCATGCAGATTAACTTTAAATACCCACGTATAGCTGCTACTGTTTGAATAATGGAGGAGAAGTGTTCTTCTAGGATTCCGAAACTATTATCTAATTCAGCGAGGGAGTTCCTCCTGTTGTCTGGCAAGGGAGCCAAGTTTTGACGTCTTTGTTATTTTACTCTCATTTTGCTGGCTGACATAAATGAAAATATCAACCCACATTTAGCTATAATTGTTTGTCAACGAGGGGAGCCCTGATTCTTTGCTGAATTGGATATCAATCAAACATTCCTTCCTAGCTAGATAATGTGATTCTCTTGCTGATGGTAACATTTTGAAAGCCGATAATAGATTTTGTAAGAGACAGTAAATGATACTGGAGTTAAGGTGTAGGAAACTCTGAGAGGGGGATGTAAACCTGTCACTCACGGGCTGTTTGCTACATGCCTTCTATCTAGATCATTTCCTGTGGAAAGGCAAACATAGTATCTCCCATATTAGGTACTGAAGACAGACCAGAGAAAGCATCCCACAGAGGTCCAGCTGGGTGACACAATGAACTTACTGTAGTGACCTGAAGGAAACCATGTCACCGCAAGCCACCTCAGCACAGGTGACCACCTTCAAACCCCTGCAGTCCCTGCTCAACCTTCAGGCAGCTCCACCAGAGAGTCTGGTATCTCCAGGAGTTCCTTGGTGCTTTTTATAACCGTGGGGAGACTTGTAAATCTTACATAAGTGTCCTGAGCATGTAAGTTGCCTTAACTTCCTGTCTCCTTCTGTCTTCCAGGACCCAGAGGAATCAGCCACAGGACATCTTACATCAGTGGGACAGGTGACAATGGTGTTTGTTGACACCTTCAGAGACCCTCAACTAACTTCTTCACAGTTCCCTGGCAGGAATGTGGACAACACAACCTTGAAATTCAGAATGGCCCCTGGGTTAGCCTGTTTCTCCAAACCAGGCCCCTTGGACCATCAGGGAAATTCTTTACCAGGGTAGACAGAGTATATCTAATGATGTAAATTTGGAAAACAATGTGTGTCAGCGCTTTACACTGCATCCACACTGCTAGGACTATTTGACAAGCTGGGGGAGGGGTGATCTACACCACACCTGAATGGAGCTTCCATCTCTGCACCCCCAGTGTGGGGAGATCATTCATCTCAGCCCTGTGCAGTGACCCTCCTGAAATTAATTAACCTTTCTAGGCCAGGATGACCTCCACCAAATGAGAGTACTAAACTCTGGTCTTGTGCTTCGGCGTGGGAGGGCGGAGGGTACGGAGAGGTCCAACAGGAGACACACTCAGCGCCCTCCATGGACTGAATCAAATTCCACTGTTGGGTGTCTATTGACACCCACTTCAAGAGGGCTTCCCGGGTCCCAGCTGGTCATCAGAGGCCTCCTGAGCCGGACAGTGAAAACAAAACCAGAAAACCAATGGTGCCCTTGGGCTGGTGTCTGTGCCCAGAGAAAGAACTACACACTGGTCTCCAGGTCTGTCCCTTTAGGCCTCTCTTTTCCAAGGCTGTGATTCTGTGTTCTAGGTGACAAGCTCCTGGCCTCAGGTCACCTTCCCATTAGCTATTAAAATGTGAAGCAAACACATGTATATGTTACCAGATGCAATCTGGAGGGCTTTGTGGTACAGGAAACATGTTAGTTAACCACAGGCAGATGTCCCCGGATTGAATTCATAGGACAGCGTAGACGGGAACCCTGGGGAAGTTCTTAGCGTTTAATCAGCACCAAAGTTCAGTTTGCCAAATGAAGAAGTTGCAGAATGGGTTTGACCTCTAGCCCTGAAATATTTTTTTAAGATTTATATATTAGCTTTTTATGATATTAAGGTGTTTTGCCTATACACATGTGTACCCCATTATGTACCTGGTATCCATGTGGGGGCCAGAAAAGTGTTACGGACGTTATTGACAGCTCAGGTCCTCTCTACAAGAACAGCAAGTATTCTTAACAACCCAGCCATCCCCAGATCCCCTGCCAGCTACTTCTAGAACTTTTTCCTTAAAATATTGTTTTTTTCAGGGTCTGAAGATGTTGCAGAGTACCCAGGTTCAGTTCCCAACACCCACATATTGGCTCAAACAACCTGTAGTGATGAACCAGCCTGCTTCCATCTTAGGCTTGGAAGCTCTCTTATATAGTAAAGACAAACTAGGTTCCTTCTTGTTCATGATTAAATCTGTTTCTCAAGAATTGGGCTATGTGCCGGGCAGTGGTGGTGCATTCCTTAATCCCAGCACCTGGAAGGCAGAGGCAGGCGGATTTCTGAGTTCAAGGCCAGCCTGGTCTACAGAGTGAGTTCCAGGACAGCCAGGGCTACACAGAGAAACCCTGTTTCAAAAAAAAAAAAAAAAGAAAGAAAGAAAAAAAAAAAAAGAGCTGGTGGTGTGGTGAGATGGTTCAGTGATTGAAAGCACTGACTACTCTTCTGGAGGTCATGAGTTCAAATCCCAACACCACATGGTGGGTCACAATCATATCTGATGCCTCCATATGGGTGTCAGAAGACAGCTACAGTGTACGTACATATAATAAATAAATAAATAAATAAATAAATAAATAAATAAATAAAACTTAAAAAAAAAAGAATTGGACTATGTCCCACTCATAACCCTAACTACAAATGGTTATATACTGCCTGTTTCAGGAAACTACAACTATGTCTTTGTTTCAAAAAGTTGTTATGACCACTGACCACCTTGTTTTGATCGCCTTTCATAAACACTCCCCCTCCTATTTGTCTGCCAACTCCCTCATTTGGAAACCCCTACTCCTGAACTATAAAAACCCTTATACATCCCATGTCAATGTTCTCTTGAACCCCACCTTCAGGAAGAAGCAGCCTGTGTATATGAGAAGAAAAAAAAAACCACCACAAAAACCAAACCAAAACAAAACCTTTCTTTAATTAATTTCTTTTATGAATTTGGCCATGATTTGGTTGGTTCAGTGGTCTATCTATCTTCTTGCCATCTGTGGGATTAATGGTAACTAGTTTCAAGAGATCCAACACTCTTCTGACCTAAGATGGTGCCAGGCATTCACATGAAGTACAGACATGCACGCAGGCAAAATACTCATACATGTAAAATAAAACAAATATAGAAGTTAAGGAAGGAAGGAAGGAAGGAAGGAAGGAAGGAAGGAAGGAAGGAAAGAAGAAAGCCAGTCTAGAGTGTGTATTGGTACAGCAGTGTAAATGTATGTAATTCTACTAGACTGACTTGCCTGGCACTGGTTAATATGAAAATGTCATATAATTTACTAGAATGTTAAAATAAAAGAAAATGTAAAAAATACACAGTCTCAGGGCTGGGGAGAGAGACTCAGTAGCAGCTCTCATAAGCTAGGTCCTAAATTTCACACACTAGACCAGATAGGGAGGGTAGGGGACAAGGAGGAGTGGGTAGGGAGAGTGAGAAGGGAGAGGAAAGAAAGGGGGGGGGGGGGGGGTAAGGGAGGAGGGGCTGGTGAGACTGGAAGAGACATAAAGGAAGGAAGAAGTGGAGGGGAGCAAGACAGGAGGGGAGGGCCGAAGAGTCAGATAAATCCCTGGCAGGCAGACAGGAGAAAACCGGCTGTAGGAAGGTACTTGATGCCTAAACATTTATGATGACTGGGTTCCTGGTTCTTACCAGTCCCTAAAACAAAGACTTAGCCGGCTGCCTTTCCATCACAAAGGGCTCTGTTGCTAGCGCCTTTTAAATCTCCCACTAGAAGGTCTGGTGGTGGGAGCCAATCGTCTTCCCTGTCTTTGTCTGGCTCATCCAATCCTCTGCCGTAGCTGCTAATTCCCGGGAGAAAGAAGATGCAGCCGTCCTGAACAATGAGCCCTCCTGTCTCTCCTAACAGACTCCACATTAACTGTCAATTCTCTCTCTCTCTCTCTCTCTCTCTCTCTCCCTCCCTCCCTCCCTCCCTCCTTCCCTTCCTCCCTCCCTCCCTCCTTGCTTTTCCTGCCCTTTTAGTCTCTAAATAATTCCTGTAACCCTTAGACAACAACATCCTTCTGAAGGCACGAAGGAAGCAAGATCGTGTAATCTCTATGTGTGAGTGACCCAGGAAATTTTAAAACAAGTTAAATCAACTGAGACGACCTGCAGATGAAGCGAGGGGTAGCAGGCTCTCGGCTCTGCTGGGAGCAGAGTCACAGAGGCAGCGCTTTGCTTTGGAGCGTTCAGTCACTCAGGCCAGTTGGAGCCCACCCTGGGCTGAATTGTGTCCCCTGAGAAGTACCCACTCTTTGTGAATGTGGCCTTAATTGGAAGTAACATCTTTGGTGATTTAAGGAAAAGGAGGTCAGACTGTATAGAAGTGGGCCCAAAATCCAATAACGTGTGGTGTCTTTATGCAGAGGGGGTGATAAAGAGTTGGGGGCATACACTGGGGTGAGAGTGCACAGCTGTGAGCTGGAGATTGCCGGGATTGCTGGAAGTGTACACAAGAAAGTGTCTTGATTTTTGACACTCTACTCCTGAGCTGGGGACCTGTAGGAAGCTACCAGAGGTTAAAGGTCAGCGTCTTGACCAATGGCCTCTACCCTTTCTCCTGCAATTTCAATGCAAAAGACCGGGGAACTAGGTCCCCACCTGGCATTCTCCACATAATTGTCCCAGTTTGCCTGGCTTTCGGTATGTTTCAAAAGATTGACTCTCTCTTCTGGCCTCTGCAGATACTCACACGTGTACCGGTCTACATGGAAGCAAAACACTCGGTCAAGTAAAATAAATAAATAACTGATTTTTTTTTGAAGTTTTCTACAGCCAACCATGAGAACTAGTCTCCCTAGTTGGAAGTGTACAAACCAGAGGCCCTCACACACAACCTCCACTTCTTTTCAGACATCACCAATCAATGGCAGATGCCCAGTCTGTGTGACTCATGCTCTCCCTAGATGTCAAGCAGCTCAGGATGACATGGTGCTGTTCCCACTCCTCAACGGCATCTGGCTTGTCCCACGGGACTCTAATGAGACCAGACCAAGGCAAAAAAGCCAATCTGATGGGTGGTGTCAGCAGGCTCACCCATTCTGGGGACCTAGAGGGGCACACTCAGATGGACATAAACTGGGGTCAGGACACACTATACCTGCCTCACATACTGGGCTTCCAAGCATCCACTACCCTGAGACTGTTTTCCTCTCTGAAGAGGACATGTCAGAAAGGGTCCCAAGGAACCGTCCAATGAGCAATCTAGCTGTAACTAATTAAAACAATCCTTATTCAACCATCTGTCTAATGAAAATACACTAGCCTGTGCACACTAACAGCACATATTTGAACAGACATGCGCATAAAATCCAAGGAAAATAAAGGAGACGACGGTTATTTAAACCCCATGCCTCTTGGTAGCTGAGAGTACTACAGTTGCTTCAGATGAGCCCCTACTCCCAGCTTGTTCCCCCAGGGACCTCGAATCAACCATGTGGGCAGCAGCAACCACCAATCCAGAGTCCTACCTCAGAGAAGCAGGCAGGCTCCACAGTCCTGCCAAAGAAAGGGGCTGCGGGGTATGTGCCCTGGGAGGTGGCTTCTGGAAAGGAAAAGTTTTTTACCTCATTAAAGGATAATAATCCTACCCACCTCCTTTTGAGCATTGTGGAAAGTTAAGTCTCCCTCCACCTAGAGTTGGACCAGGAAAGGAGGATACCCCATCTGCTACCTTTTCATATGGAGATTTAAATTCCTCGGAAACAACAAAGCTAACATTTACTCTTATAGTGTTACCAGGGGAAACCACAGGTCAGGGGCCGAGGCTTAAACAGCCCTAAGCTTCCTTAGCACAATGGAGGCTTTAGAATCGCCCACCAGACCCTCAGAAGTAATTAATTGACTGGGGAGGAGGGGATTTGGGGGTATAAATAAGTGCAAATTGGAATTTTCTCAGGCCATTTTGATGAACAACCAGGCTTCAGAAGCACCAAGCCCAAAGCCTGCCTAAATCACGTGCTTAGTTTGTGCTGAAGATTAAAGATTAATTTGATGTATGAACTTTGACCTTTACATAAATCAGTGGAATCCCACATGGAATACCTTCTTTTGGCTACTGTGAGATTCACCCTAAGTGTGCCTCAGGTTTTAGTTCAGAGGTTGGCAAGCCGTTTTTGTAAAAGGCCAGAAAGTAAATGCTTGGAAGGCCACCTGTCACCGCTGATGTGGGCTCCTTCTAGAAACCTTTCAAACACACACGCATCGTATCACATAGAAGGCTAGATGAAACCAGGTGTCTGGTTGTTGAAGAACTCTGTTCTCCGACAAAATAGCCACCACTACAGCCATTAGGTCACCTGTCCCTGCTTGCCAGCCTCCGTCATCCTAGGCTTGGTGAGTGTTGAGGGTTGTTTTGTGTAGTTCCCTCATAGGAGGAAGAGGGGAGGGTATTAGACCCTATCCTGATATTCCAGTCGCCCCTCTGGCCATAAGTATGCCATGTTGTCCTAATTGCAGGCCTTGGAGTCTGGACGGGACTTGGAGAAGTTAACTGGAAGGGACTTCATCTTATGGCTATGGGAAGCCATCTTCCACGGTGAAGAGGGACTTTCCAGTGTGGCAACTTTGAGGCCAACCGACACTCCTGTCAGTCACCCCACTGAAAGCTAAGAACACTCACAAGTCACCCTGGGTGACCTTTGGTGGCTTCCTTTTTTGTTTTGTTGTTGGGATTGTATGAGGAGGGACTAGACATTGTTTAGATCTCCCCAGGGAAGGGATTCTCCAAACACAGGTTTCCTCCCTCTAAGTGATTTTATTATTCACAGTACATTTCCACTATAAGACGTACAAACTTGTCTCTCTGTTTCTGCTCAAGGGTGTGGGAGTGGTTTGCACATTTGGTGATTCAGACAACTGTACGGTGAGCCCTAGTGAGCACGTCTGGCTTGTGTGTGTTTAGGGTACATTCCTAGGGCCGTCACGGCTGGGTGGCAGGGTTATGGGAGTCCTCATGTTTCTAGAGTTCTAGAGTGTCCGTAGCTGTTCACACAACAAGATGAGAGGCTTGTAGCTGCCTCATCATCTTCCTCATGCATGACTGCCTAAGGTTTGACCTATGACAATTACCATGAATATGTTAACTCATTCTGGTTTCGTTCACCCCTTTGCCCCGTGAACAACATCAAGGTCATGTGTACTTACACCCCTCTGTTGGTTACTCGATATATTCTTTTTAAAAAACATATTTATTATATGTCCATTGATATTTTATCTGTATATATATTTGTTCCCAAAGAGGCCAGAAGAGGGTATTGGACCCCCTGGGATAGGAATTACAGAAGGTTATAAGTTACGTGCTGAGTGCTGGGAATTGAACCCAGGTCCTCTGAAAGATCTGCCAGTATTCTTAACCACTGAGCCATCTTTGTAGCCCAGAAACCCATTCTTTGACAAATCAGGTCCATTGTGTGGAGTTATCCTTTCTCTCTGATTCAATTTGTGCAGGGCTCAGGGGCTCACATTAACGTGTCCTGGAAAGAAGGAGTGAATGAGAATGAGGGAACAGGCATTCGAACACAGGCCCTGGAGGAGACTGGGACCCAGGCTACCCTTCTATCCCCTCTAGCCTGGTCTCCTGAGGGCAGGTGGGCCACAGTACAGGCTGCATGTGTTCCAAGGCAAAAGCTATCAATCCTTGACTCACTTAAACGCCACAGTGTTGTCAAGCCTGGTACACCTTCAAATCTTGAAACTGTGAAAAGGAGAAAACATCGTTATTTTATACTCAGAATAGTAAGACCGTGTTAGAGAGAGAAAGCCATGGAATCTCCATTAATTTCAAAGCTTGTGGGGAGAACTGAGAGGGACCCTGAGTGCTTTCCTCTCATTGTGAAGCCTGGCATGGGACCCGGCTGACTCTATTTGCTCTCACAGGAGGATCTTGATGAGCAAACTGGTGAAGCTTTGCTTGGTATTACTGAAACAGGTTGGGAACCCCTTCCATGCTCCATAGTGCACAGCTCATGTGTAACAGAACAGTTACATATGGTGTGGCTCTTCTGTGTGTGTTTTGACATTAGTGCTCGTGTCCTTCCTCCATCTCCCTCCTCCTCCTCCCTCTTCCCCTTCTTCTCCTCCCCCTCCCTTAGCCTCCCTCTTCCATCTTTGTCATCACTTTCTTCCTTCTCTTCCTTTGTCTCCCTCTCTTCCTCTCTGTCCATCTTCTTCCCCCTCCTCCCCTTCCTCCCCCTCCTCCCCTTCTTCCCCCTCCCCCCCTTCTTCCCCCTCCTCCCCTTCTTCCCCCTCCTCCCCTTCTTCCCCCTCCTCCCCTTCCTCCCCCTTCTCCCCTTCCTCCCCCTTCTCCTTTTCCTTCCCCTTCTCCACTTCCTTCTCCTTCGCTTCTTCCCCTTCCTTCCCCTCCCCCTCCTCCCCTTCCTCCCACTCCCACTCCTCCATCACCACCCTCTTCCTTCTCTTCGTCTCTCTCTCTTTCTCTCTGTCCATCTCCTTCCTCCTCTCCTCCTCCTCTCTTCCTCCCCCTCCCCATCCTCTGTCATCTCCCTCTTCCTCCTCTTTTATCCCCCTTCTTCTCGTACCTTACACCTTCATCTTCCTGCTTCTCCATCTTTCTCCTCCATCTTTGTACTGTCTGGTTTTGTGTGTCAACTTGACACAAGCTAGAATCATCAGAGAGGAAGGAAATCTCTCCACGAGATCCAGCCATAAAGGTGTTTTCTCAGTTAGTGATTGATGAGGGAGGGCCAGCCCATGGTGGATGGCGTCATCCATGGGCTGGTAGTCTTGGGGTTTATAAGAAAGTAGGCTGAGCAAGCCACAGGAAGCAAGCCAGTCAGCAGCACTCCTTCATGGCCTCTGCATCAGCTCCTGCCTCCAGGTTGCTGCCCTGTGTGAGTTCCTCTCCTGACTTCCTTTGGTGATGAATAGCAATGTGAAAGTATAAACTGAAGAAACACTTTTCTCTCTAACTTGCTTTTTGGTTGTTGTGTTTCCCATTGCAGCAATAGAAACCCTGGCTAAGACACTCTCCCTTCTGCCTCTTCCCTTCTCTTTGTCCTCTTCTTCCTTCTCCTTTACCCCCTAACCTCTCTTCCTCCTGTTCCCAAATCATCTGGATGCTGCCTCCACTGGTCCCCTTGCTCTCTTTCTACCCTCTGGCTTGCACAAAGCAAGCATCTTGCTGGGTCACCCTGTCCTGAGCATCACAGGGGACTGGGACTCCTGGGAACAAATGGCCTCTTTCTGGAAGATGCTGGCACACACTTAAGCATCCCTTAAGGCAGGCTATGGTTTCCGGGCTAGGAAAACAATGGGCAGGAAGCCATCTCCATGTCCTGTGGTATCCGTCCATCCTTGCTTGGGGTGCCTGTGTTCGTCCTCTTTGAACAAGGACCACAGTCATGTTGAAATAGAACCACCCCTTCCCTGGTGTGACCTCATCTTAACTGATTACATTGACCACTGGTCCTATTTCCAAATAAGGCAATGTTTCAAAGTGTCAGAGTCTGGAACCTCAACAGGTAATCTTGGAGGGGAGACAGTGTTATAATTCAAGTTGTCAAGGAAGAGTCCTCCACTACAAGGTCTTAATAAAAAATACCGCTATGGAAACAGAAGAAGACAATAGTAGTCAAGAAATGTCAACTTCTGTTTGCTACTTTTATTTCAGTCATCTAAGCCCGCCATTTTCCTGCCTTTCTGTGTTCAGTGGGATAGCTGTGTCTACTGGAGAGCCTCCAGACATACCCGTGTCTTCAGATTGGGGCTATGGGTAATTCAGCTAGGAGACTGAAGCAAGCCCATGTTAGGGGTCCATGAGCAGTGATGCCAAGGAGTATGGTTGGGTTTCCTGTTTCTTGTGGGGAGTTAACACTGACCAGAGGGAGCCAAGCCCACTCAGTGAAAGAGCAATTCCCTCAGAAGTGGAGCGTTCCCTCCTGGAAGGAGGCTCATGAGATTCCAGAAGTAAAAAATCTTCGAGTTGGAAGAGCTGAACTGCACAGGATTTACACAGACCACCCCAAGATTATGGAAGCAGCGAATAATTGCTTGGGGACAGAACTTTGCTGGGGGTTTCCTGGAGGCGACTGGGATATTGGGTGCAGTTTTTGTGAGTTGTCACCTAGGCTTGGGTGGACTTAAGGACAACACAGGTTGTTGGAATAACGTTGATGCGCACTGTGTTAAGACGTGTCTCTGCCCTTCCTTGCCTGCCTAAGGCACCTTTTGATTGGTTAAAATAAAAAGCCCATGGCCTATAGCAAAAGGGAGGATAGTAAGGTGGGAGGGACATCCGGCAGAGAGAGGCACTCTGGGAAAGAGAAAGGCCAAGATTCACCACGGAGATGTGGAGAAAGTAGGACGTAAGAGAGCAGCTGTGTGACAGACCTTAGATTAGTATAAAAGGGATAACCGAGTTACAGGCTAGTTGGGAACAAGCCTAGCTTAAGGCCAAAAGCTATTAAATAAATATTAGTTTCCGTGTCATTATTCGGGGACTGGGACGGGCATAGAAAGCTCATACTTTTACAACAGGAGCCTTTGAGTTGTCCATGATCTTGTAAGTCACCCAAGGAAACTCACTTCTTGCCAAGATTGACTTTGGTGGCTTCCTTACTTTGGTTTTTCTTTGGCTCCCTATGTGGACTGAGTAGATATCTGTTCATTTCTCCCCAGAAGAAGTCTCGTAGGACAGGTATTAGGAAAATGCTAATTCGGTTGTTCCTAGGGCTTGGGGATGGAGAAGCGAGTGGGCTTAGGGCTGACATGCTGGAAGGGCATCACTATCACCTAAAGCTCTGCTCCAAATAAAATGTTACCTAAGGCCAGAATGATGCTGGATCAACAATGCAGTTGTTGTTATGCACTGTGTAATACTTGTAAATTAATTGAATTTTCTGGCCACAGTATCTCGATTGAATTCTTTGCAGGATAGAGTGGGGGAAAGTGTGGAGCACCCACATAGTTCCTGGCACACAATGGCACAGTGGGAGGGGTTTGCTGAATCAGACTGCAAAGGTGTGTACTTACCCATCTCCCTCTAGATGGTCTAGGGGACTCACAATGGCCCTTGAGTAGAAAGGGAGAGCAAGACTGTGGGTGGATCGGGAGGGGACATACAATAGAGTGTGGTTAGAACATTGTCTACCTCCCAGGCATGGCTCATCAGCAGGATTAGAGGTAGAGAAATGAAAATGGGATTTTTCCATGAATTTTGTAAGATGGAACAAACAATTCAAACATTCAAGCAACACACAGATCTCTTGATCATAAGAGCATTGAGACTAGGCCTTTTTTTTCTATATTTTACATTTTTATTTTACGTATGTGTGTGTGTGTGTGTTTTGCCTGCCTATGTGTCTGAATGAGAGTGTCAGATCCCCTGGAACAGGAATTACAGTCGTGAGCTGCCATGTGGGTGCTGGGAATAGAATCCAGGTCTTCTGGAAGAGAAGCCAGTGCTTGCTTTTAACTGTCAAGCCATCTCTGTAGCCTAGAGACTTAAGTCTTCTATTGGGGGGTGACAGATAAGGAACCTGGAAAACATGGCCTGCCCAAAAGGAAATTCACCAGAAAGACATGCAGCCCCTCTTTGTGCCTGTCTTGAGTTAAAGGGATCACTAGTAGAAAAGGTTTAAGAAGCCAAAAATACCTGTGATAGGATCTCCAAAGAGATCAGAGGGTGACCAAGGCAGAAATGGCAAAGGCCTCCTCTGTGACCACTTCACAGGTGTCAACATGGAGTCAAGCACTGAGGTGAATACGGTCATCTGCATGCAAAAGAAAGTAGAGTCAGACATGTGAGAAAGAGCAGAGAGTGATCCGGAAGCCCAGGGGGCCACAGAGAGAGGGAGGTGTGAGGAGAACAGCTGACTTGGACCAGACATGTGGCAGCCTGAGATTGTGGAAGGCTGTCCACAGGTTCCGTTACCAGCGCTTCCGCTGTGAAATACAAGGTACTGACAGGGGGCCTCTGCACACTTGTGGGACAGGTTGTCTGTCCTGTACAGTGGCCAGAAAAGTTAAGTAATCAGCCTGAAGGTGTCCTCTGACCGCCACACAGACACTGGCAGAAACATGCCTGTACTTACACACGTGAATCCAGACATGCACATACACGCGTACGCACACTTACACGGAGATAAAGCTTGAATACACACATGCACATACGTGTGCGTGCACAGAGAAATGAGTTTTCCTTCTCGGTCTGGTTACCTTTGTGGTATCATCCTTACTAAGAACGCAGGAGAATGCTTATTTTTTTATTTTAAAAACCAGTTTCTTAAGTGTTGGGTTGGTCATCTGTATTCCCTAAGGTATGAGTAATTTGTTTTTATTTCATGATAGTGTCTTAAATTTAAACACTGTGTGTCTTAATTCATTGCCGTCACTTTTCATGTTGATAATCACGTCCCTGTCAGTAAACCCATTCACTCAGGAGCTCCCCTCCCTCCTGCGGACGGATGTCCATCCGAGCCTGACCAGACTCCTCATTCCTCACTTAAATCCCTAAGCACCTCACTGAATCTCACTGATCTCAAACCCTCTTTGTCTGTGTCTTTATGTCTCTGCATCTCTGTCTCTCTGTCTTCGTCTTCATTTCTTCCTCTCTCCCTCTCCCTGTCTCCTCCCCCCTTTCCTTCCCCCTCCCCCCTCCATGCACATGAATACAGACATCCATAGACTCCAGAAGAAGGGCACCAGATCCCCTCCTAGCTGGAGTTACAGAAGGGTTCTGAGTTGCCTTCCTGGGTGCTGGGACCTACGCTTGGTTCTCTGCACAAGAGCAGTGCATGTTGAGCCTTCTGGACCATCTCTCCAGCTTCAAGATGTTTTATTTCATTTTGAAATAAAGCAATAGCTACTGAGCCTCAAAGGGCTGAGTTTTAGACCCAGCAGAGTCCTTTAGCTGTTCAGCCACTGTGATATGCACTGAGGCTTACTTATGTCAATTTGAGTGTAATTATAAGGGATTGCTTTTTAAAAATTTACATATAATTATATAATTTAAATACTTAATTATATAATTTATTACTACTTATCAATTGCTAATTCCATGTAATTATAAATAATTTTATATAATTATATAAAGCATTTGCATGATTCAATGTCACATCCACGAACTGGATGTGCTGTGAGAAGACTAGCTTCTATCCCTGTCCCTTGAGCTCTGGTCCCTCTTTCTTTCTGACCAGGTGGCCCATATACAGGTGGTGTAAAGATTGGGAGTCTAAGATTAAGGTCTGGCAAATGTGTCTGGGGTGACCCTGGCTCCTGCTTTGTAGTCTGTCTCTTCTCTTACAGAACACACATGAAGTCTCTATGACCTCACCATATCCCAGAGTTCCCCTCCCAAACTCCACCCCTTTGAGAATAGAGTTTCATTCTATTAACCTGGGCAGAATAAACCTGGGCAGAATAAACCTGGGCAGAATAAACCTGGGCAGAATAAACCTGGGCAGAATAAACCTGGGCAGAATAAACCTGGGCAGAATAAACCTGGGCAGAGGATAGACATTCAGGCCATAACAACAGACACACACACACACACACACACACACACACACACACACACACGTCACACTACACACACGCTCTTTCCGGGACTGGCAATTCCCATCACCCACATGGCAGCTCACAAGCATCTGTAACTCCAGTTCTAGGGGATCTGATGCCCTCTTCTGGCTTCTAAGGGCACTGCATGTATGTGGTAGCCGGATACAGGTAAAAATGCTCATACACATAAGGTAAGTATTTTAAAATAAAAGATAAAGACAGAGAGTTAACAGGGTTTTCTTTGGTTCACCTTATAAAGAAGCTTACCTGTAGGGCTATTGAGAAGGCTCAGTGGATAACGAAGGCTCAGTGGATAACAGTTCTTGCCACCAATGCCGATGACCTGAGTTTGAGCCCTGGGACCCAGGGGATAAAAGAAGTCAAGCTGTCCTCTGATCACCACGGATACACACACAGACACACAGACACACACACAGACACACACAGACACACACAGACACACACACAGACACACACAGAGACACACGCACACACACACACACACACACACAGACACACACACACACACACACTGTGCTTTTCAGTTCCTTAGGATACTCCCTGTTAGAATGTCCAACCATGGGCTGAAGAGATGGCTCAGTGGTTAAGAGCGCTGACTTCCCTTGCAGAGGTCCTGAGTTCAATTCCCAGCAACCACACGGTGGCTCACAACCATCTGTAATGGGATCTGATGCCCTCTTCTGGTATGTGACAGCTACAGTGTGCTCATATACATAAAATAAATAAATCTTAAGAATGACCAGTTGTAGCTTCATGGACTCTTAACAATTTTTTCCTTTTGTTTTCAATTTTCAGAAATTGCTTCCCTCTCCCCTTAATTTAATATTATGTTTTAAAAACCATTTAACTGGTCTGTTTATATGCCTATTTGCGATGGACTCCGGGTGTGCATGTTCCATGTTCCACAGCATATGTGGAGGTTGGAAAACAATCTCATCTTGTTAAACATAAGACCTCTTACTTCATCCCTGGGTACTCCAGGACAGCTAGCCTGCCAACTTCAGGGGCTTCTCCTGTCTCCACTTCCCATCTCCCTGGAGCTGGAGTTACGGGTGGCTGTAAGCTTCCCATTGTGGGTGCTGGGAAACACACCACAGTTTTGTCCTCTGCAAGAGCAGTGAGCACTCTTAGCCACGAAGCCTTCTTTCCAGTCCTTCCCCTCCCGTCTTTGTCTGTGACTTTGTAATCACATGCACCTGCATCCAAGAGCAGATGTATATGAGACTGATGTTCATGTAAGCCCAAATCTGTGTCCTTCCTTCTATCCGTCACCCACAAGACATGGGCCAGGCTTCCCTTATATTCTGGTATTTTATTGTCCTGATGCAAGGATCCTTGGGAATGAGTCCCACTCTTTCAGTGCTTTGGGTGCCCCTCTTTGTATCAGGTTTTCAGTCCTTCCTTGCAAGGCCCTGGCATCTTCCTACATCCAGATAAACCTCCACGGACCCCAAGTTGCCACCAGCAGTGCGGGAGATTGCCTGCTTCTGAGATTCAAGAGTGAGCAATCAGAATTTCAGATTCATTTTCAATTTGACAAGTGGCAATTTTAATTAGTATTTCTCATTTTATAAAGGAAGCTGAGCAACCTGCAATAGGATTCAGGGCCATTTGTTTGCCTCCCTCTGTGAATCATGTTAATATTATTTGCTTGCCTTTCCCGCCCCCCCCCCCCACCCTTTGATTCGATTAATAGTTTAGCATTCTCTGTGAGGGATAGAATGCACTCCAGGCCCATCCCTGTCGGCTACATGGCTAATGCTGAGTTCATTGCTGTTGCTGGGCAGCTATGGACACGCTTTGTCTTACTTTATTCATTAAATGATGGAAGGTCAATTCCTTCTAATTTGTAACATTTATAAATATGTTATCTACAAAGTGTGTGTGTGTGTGTGTGTGTGTGTGTGTGTGTGTACTCACTTCTTTGGGTTAAACCCAAGCAACGCAATATTAGGCCTGTTTTCAGCTTTGTAAAGCTTCAAAGTTCACTGCTAGATATCCAGGCAACAAGCATGCTACAGGTTTGTTTGTTTATTTGTTTGTTTGATTATTCTTTAATCTTTATTTTGCAGTCCAGACTTTATCCCCCTCACGGTCCATCTTCTGATTGTTCCACATCCCATACCTTCTCCCTGCATCCCTCGTCTCCAAGAGGTTGCCCCTACACCCACCCCCATACCACCAGACCTCCACACTCCCTGGGGCCCCAAGTCTCTCGAGGATTAGATACCTATTCTCTGACTAAGGCCAGACCCAGCAGTTCTCTGCAGTATATGTGTTGGGGATCTCATATCAGTTGGTGTGTGCTGCCTAGTTGGTGGCTCAGTGTCCGGGACATCCCAGGGACCAGGTTAGTTGGGACTGTTGGTCTTTCTGTAGGGTCACCCTCCACGTCAGCTTCTTCCAACTTTTTCCTGATTCAAGGGGTCAGCAGCTTCTGTCTATTGTTTGGGTGTAAATGTCTGCATCTGACTCTTTCAGCTGCTTGTTGGGCAGTCATGATGGACCCCTGTTCGTAAGCACACTGTACCATCAGTAGTAGTGTCAGGCCTTGGGGCCTTCCCCGAGCTGGATCCCCAATTTGAGGCTGTCACTGGACCTCCTTTTCCTCAGGCTCTTCTCCATTTTTCTTTCTGCAGTTCTTTCAGATAGGAACAATTCTGCGTCAGAGTTTTTGATTGTGGGATGGCAACCCCATCCCTTCAGGTGATGCTCTGTCTTTCCACTGGAGGTAGACTCTACAAGTTCCCCCTTCCCATCGTAGGGTATTTCATCCAAGGTCCCTCCTTTTTGAGTCCTGAGAGTCTCTCACTGCCCAGGTCTCTGGTACAGTCTAGAGGCTCCCTGCACCTCCTACATTCTGAGGTTGCCTGTTTTCGATTCTTTCTGCTGGCCCTCAGGGCTTGAGTCCTGTTCCCTCCCCTCAGTACCTGATCATATTCCCCTTTTCCCCTCCCTGTCGCCTTTCCCACCCAGGTCCCTCCTCCTTCCCTCTCCTGTTATTGCTTTCTTTTCCCTCCCAAGTGGGACTGAGGCGTCCTTACTAACATAATTTTATGCATTTAAATTCTTTTAAAAAAATCTTACATGATTTTTAAAAAAAGAATTAAGATGCATAAATGTATGTTTCAGTTCCAAACGCAAGTACATATGTGTTAGAGCTAAACTTCTGGCATAGGCAAAATGTTCCCTCTTCATCTGAACACATTTTAGGACTGCAGAGTGATCCCAGACCCAAAGCATGAGAGAACTGCTGTGTAGCTGGGGATCTGGCCTGACTTCTAGCTGCCATGAGGGGGGCCTAACATTCCCTCCCCCCTTTTAAGTTGAACAAAAGTTCACATTGCAGCAAACCAACTTCTGAATACTTCTGAGGATCTGAAGTTGCAAATACTAACTGAGGGGTACGTGGCTTTGGGACTCTCCAGCAGGACTCCTCCTGCAGCAGGATCCTTGTTAGTCACGAAATTTTTCTTATTGTTTTTTTGCTGCTGCCTGTCCTTGCCAGCCACAGCAAAAGGCAAAAGTAAAAGATTCCTGTTGGATCCTCCATCCCTATCCACTCTGAAAACATGAACTCAGGTACCAGGGGGTTATGCCCTTCAGTTTCTCCGAGGGAAGGAGATGAAATTGCACTCTTTTTAATAGATGAGTATTTGCATCCATTTCTAAAATTTGGCCTATTAGATAAACAACCTCAAACCTTTGGGAGACAGGGGACTATGGTTCCCTCTAGTGGCCACTGCCAAGGAATGCAGAGTAGCTCCAGTGGCTCAGGCCACAGTGCTTACCCCAAAACACTCCAGGCAGTCACTACAAGGCATGAAGACAGGAGGTTATGCTGCCTACAGAAGACAGGCCCTAAGTTAGGATGCAATGGTACTGTCCACCTGTGAGCCCAGGATCTCCCTGGCATCTCTGCATATGAAGCAGTAACACAGTTCAGCATGGGTTGTACCATCACAGCAAGAGTGAGCACACCTTATGAAGTCACTGGCATCGGGAGACTTCAGGAAATGGACTTGAGTTCTCCTCCAATCCTCAGGGGCCAGGTCAAGCTCCTGTCTCCTCAGAGCTTGTCAGAGATGGTCATGCAAGATTGACCACAAAGCCAGAGATATCAAGTCTAGGCTAACAAACTAGGAAAAGAGTCTGGGCACGGAACGGACCCTGTCCAGGCAGAGACATCTCCCACCTGACCTGTTAATGTCCTGGCTGGACACAGAGGACTCTGAACTCTTGGATTAGTGTGATTCTCCACACCACTCTTGGGCTTGGTTGGCACTGGGGTCGTATGAAGTTGAGTAACAGAGGTGGAGTAGGTATTGTTCACCTCAAACATTTGAAATTTTAAAATATGTTTTCACTTTCAAAACGAGTGTTCCGTGACAGCAAGTAACATGGACTCTTCAGTAAGTAGCAAAGCCTCAATCTTCTAGGATACAGGCCTCCATGTGCCATCTGCAGGGCGACTGGTAGAAGGCACCCGTACAACTGTTCTGAATTTCAGCTGCAGCCTTAGCAGTGGCTGCTAGAGGGAACCATAGTCCCCTGTCTCACGAAGTGAAGGTAAAGTTTTTGGGTTGTTTATCTAATAGGCCAGATTTTAGAAACAGATGCAAATACTCATCCATTAAAAAGAGTTGCATGGTTGTTATATAATTTGCTAGAAATTGAACACATTACTGTTAACTCAATGGGTACAAGCCAGGCATGGTGATGCATGACGTCAATCCCAGCTTTTCAGAGAGAGAGAGAGAGAGAGAGAGAGAGAGAGAGAGAGAGAGAGAGA
>NW_021604638.1:24693-25161 GCF_004785775.1 Grammomys surdaster | reverse complement strand
GAGAGAGAGAGAGAGAGAGAGAGAGAGAGAGAGAGAGAGAGAGAGAGGGAGGGAGATACAGAGACAGAGAGAGAGACAGAGAGAGACAGAGAGAGAGACAGAGAGAAAGACAGAGAGAGAGACAGAGGTATATGTGAGGTGAAAATCGGCCTGTTAAATATAGTAAATTTCAGGCCAGCCAGGGTTACACAGTTGGACCCTGTCTCAAAGGAAAAAAATCAGCTTAGTCATAACCATTCCCACTTTTAAAAGTTTAGTTTCTGTAATCTTTTTGCAACATGCTTCTTCCTTCAACCGTCACCACCATCAGTTTTGACTTTGGAAATCTTTATCTTACCATACAAAGTGCATTCTTATCCAAAAACAGTTTCCTTTTCTTCAATCTTCTTTTACCCAAACTCTATACCATACCTATAACATGTTCCTTCCTTCCTTCCTTCCTTCCTTCCTTCCTTCCTTCCTTCCTTC
>NW_021604638.1:0-24683 GCF_004785775.1 Grammomys surdaster | reverse complement strand
CTTCCTTCCTTCCTTCCTTCCTTCCTTCCTTCCTTCCTTCCTTCCTTAATTTCTTTCTTTCTTTTTTCTTTCTTCCTTCCTTCCTTAACTAATTTCCTTCCTTCCTTCCTTCCTTCCTTCCTTCCTTCCTTCCTTCCTTCCTTCCTTCCTTCCTTCCTTTCTTTCTTTCTTTCTTTCTTTCTTTCTTTCTTTCTTTCTTTCTTTCGTTTCTGCCAAGAATTTCAATCATTATTATTGTTGGTGAATAATTCAGAAACATTTTAATAGATACTTTAAAAGTCAAAACCCAGGAGGCTGTACCTAAAACTCGGAAACTGTATATGACATGTTACATATCTAATGTTTATGAACAGAGACACAAACTACATTAACAGTCTTGCATCTTCTTAACCAATTTAAATTATTTGCTAAAGATATAAGTCATTCTAACAGGCACTTAAAGATATATATATATATTTTTGTTCAGCCAGATATGCTAAGTCCCAATACTTGAAGGGCAGAGACAGGTGGATCTCTGTGAGTTTGGGGCCAGCCTGGTCTACATAGTGAGGACAGCCAGAGCTACATAGTGATATTCTGTGCAAAAACAAAACAAAACAAAACAACCCCCCAAAACCAAAATCAACCAACCAACCAACCAACCAACCAACCAACCAAGCAAACAAACACCATTGAGACAAGGGGAGTCCCTGTGTAGCCCATGCTACCCAAGCAGTACTGAAACTCGGTCTGCAGACTACTCAAACTCAGAGCTCCACCTGCCTCCTCCCAAGTATGAGGGTTAAAAGGGATTACCTGTTACTCTGGATTACAAAGCACCAAAGCAGGAAAATGTTTGGCATATTTTACTTTATTCCTTTTGAACCATTTGTTCACCTGTATGTTAATTATTTAACAAGTATTTTTCCTAAACTATTTTACAGTTCTTCAGAACTAAGAACAGATGAAAGATTGTCCCATGTATATTATTAACATATTAAGATAATCTGTAAGCCTGAAGATGTCTTTGCAAGCCTTCAAGTGGTATTTAAAATGATCTTTTTAAGAGGTGGTATTGGCAAAAAAAATCCTTAAAGTACCTAAAGTGCATGCATTTTCATATATGTTCAGACACATACAAAACACATGTAAATCACAGAGATAAGACATCATTTTAGTCCTTGGGATGAAGTCGGCATCTGAGAAGAAGGCGATTATCCCATAGGAAAAAAAAATTGCATTCTGGGATGGAAATAATTTCTTAAAGTTAATTGATATCCTGAGGGAGTGAGGGTCGTTTTGTAGAAGCAGGATTGAGACATGGGTTAAGGAGACAACATCTTGTCCAGAACTGTGTAATTCTGCATGTGTTTAAAAATATTTTAATTAGGCCGGGTGGTGGTGGCGCACACCTTTAATCCCAGCACTTGGGAGGCAGAGGCAGGTGGATTTCTGAGTTTGAGGCCAGCCTGGTCTACAGAGTGAGTTCCAGGACAGCCAGAGCTATACAGAGAAACCCTGTCTCGAAAAACCAAATATATATATATATATATATATATATATATATATATATATATGTATATATTTTTTTTTAATTAAAAAATTCATGTTAATGTCCCTGAAGAAAGTTCTAGGACCATTAGCCCTCTGCCTATAAATGCTCCCACTGATTGGATGTGTCCTCTCTGCCCTTCACCTTTATTTTGCCACCTTAACTGGCCTACAGACATGTAGCCAGTCTCAGCCTGCAGGAGGGGTTAGAGTTGGGACTTTCTCCCTTGAAATTTTAGTTTGACTACGAATGAAAGGGAAGTTGTACCAGTTTAACGGCTTTGGTTTACAAGAACACTTATGCAGAAGCCAGTTTGGTACACACGCAGGCAGTGCACGTGTGTGTCATCATATGCACTACACCAAGATTTTGAACATTACTGTGTATTGGGATTTACAGTTCCTGTCATCCACAATGAGAAAAGGCAATGATCCCAAGACCTTTAACAAACATTTATACATATTATTCTACATGTCATCCGTCATCTGGCCTCAATCAAAGCCTTACATTTCGTAGTATTAAATGTTTTGTTAAATATTTTTTAACAGCAATCATATGGTCTTTAAATTATCTATGACTATTACACAAACGGAAAAGATTATAATGAACATATGTTTACTATAACTAACACGTGTTTACTTAGAGCTTGACTTGTTTGGAAGGAAATTTCTATCACAATGTATGTCTATCGCGTTACATTTTGTAACTTAATAAAATCTTTAACTTATGGCTGTAACAAATGTTTTTTAAACAAGGAATTAGCATTTAAAAATTTTATGAAATACTTAATAGGCCCAAGATATCATTTTTTTAAAGATTTACCTATTTATTATATATGAATACACTGTAGCTGTCTTCAGACACACCAGAAGAGGGCATCATATCTCATTACAGATGGTCGTGAGCCACCATGTGGTTGCTGGGATTTGAACTCAGGACCTCTGGAAGTGCAGTCAGTGCTCTTAACTACTGAGCCATCTCTCCAGCCCCTAAGATATCATCTTATGGGCTTTAGAAGTTCAGAGTGCTCATATTTGTAAAGCATCTCTATAAATCTGCACATGAGCATTTTAATTGGGCATGCCACGAATAAAATAATACTTTCAGCAAACAATGAAAATGAATAAAAAAACCTGAAGTGCCCACAGTTCGCTACATTTTTTAACATGAAAATAATTACTGTGGACATACATGATACAATTTCAGAAAATTGAAGTGCGCCAATGTAAAGGGTAGAGAGTTTCTCTTTCCATCTCTTGAAGGTCTGGGAAAGGCTCAGCGCCACAGAGGACAGAAGGATTCAGAAAGCTAGCTGTCAGCGAGTCTAAGAGGTGAGGTGACAGAGAGAAAGTGGAGAAGCTGTTAGTTCTCACGTGCTGCTTGTGGACAGTGGCCCCTTCTGCTCCTGGTCCACCTGTTTATTTTTAATTAAAAGCCCATACCATCTATCTAAAACACACTTCTTGTCAACAGTGTGTGGATGGATGTTGGTTCTTGTTTTTAGTTCATTTATTTATTTTTTTGTTAAATTTTTTTTTTAAATGTGGATGGATACTTTTCCTGCATGCATGTATGTATGTGTCCCATATGTGTATTTGGTGCCCGAGGAGGTCAGAAGGTCTCCTGGAGCTGGAGTTACAGGCAGTTGTAAACCACTCTGTGATGCTAGAAATCCAACCCAGGTCCTCTGGAAGAGCAGCAGTGCTCCTAACCACTGAGCCATTTCATAGTCCCTCATACCCCAATTTTAAAGACACATCTGGAGCCATTGAGATGACTCGCTAAAGCGAAATCCACACAAGCCTGACTGCCAGCATTCTAACACACAAGCAAAAGTGTTAGGGGCCTATGGTTCCTGAAATGGTCTTCCGTGTGTGCTGTGAAGGTCATGAGCATCCAATAATAACACGTGTAATCCCAGCACCTGGGGTATGGAAGCAGGAAGATCAAAAGTACAAGACCATCCCTGGTCACATAGTATTTTCATGATCAGCCTGGGCTTCCTGGGTCTGGCTTAAAAAGCAAGTAACTTCCGTTTCTATTTAGGAGCTTCGTTGGATCCTAGCTCCCTCTATAGTCTGTCTGCAGTACTGCATGCTTTCTGGTGCCTGTTCTTGTTTGTACCAGTCACTTACAAAGACCCCTTTTGCAGTGTGCACGGTTTTGAGTCTGCATCTCTTTAAGGATGCACTTGGGGCCTCCTATTCCATTTTGTTCATGTCACAGCTGCTTTTATATTCAAACCCCTCAGGTTAGTGTTATGCCCAGGTCTTGGGACCTCCAAGAGATCTCAAGGAATTGTCATATCCGCTGTAAAGATACATAAGAACCTTTATTTCAAACCCAGGTTTGGACCGCAAGTTGTATAAAGCGAAGTTTCGGCCCCGTGTCAGGGGATATAGGGGATATATATACAAACAGGTTACATAGCGGGAGGGAAGCAGATAAGAAAAGCTTTAATGTTTTTACAAACCGGTCGCAGCTGTCTGGGAACTCTTAGTTGGCATGGTCTCTCTCTAAGGATGTATGGTTTTTGCTTTTCCCAAGGCCGTATGCCACCTGCGTTGGGGAGTGTTTGGCCATCCATCAGAGAGGGTGCCAGCTTCAGGTGGCATGGAGGCTGCTGCACTGGTTTTTTAAATTTTTTTTGCTTATCTGTTCTCAAACTAATATCGTCGTTCCCAGGATGTGGGTGCTATAAGAGTGAGGATTTGTGGCCTTTGGCTCTGGTGGAGTCTTTTTGGGAGGGGTCAGATGGCGGGAAGGGGGATTTCTATGTGTGCAGGGCTGAGGGGGAAAGGGGAGGTGCTTCGGCCAGTGCCAGCCTGCTAGGCTTCTGGGGAAGTGCCGAAGCCCACACTGGCCATTTGGCCATTTCGCTTGTCTCCTTCAGTAGTTTTCTGCTTTACATGCCCAGGGGTTTAGGACCTCATTCAGAAGTAGCTCTGTAGGTTCTCAATACAAAAAGAGGCCATATTTTCTACCCCTTCCCCCAACGGTTCTCTGGCACGATCTTTGACTTGTCACTTGTCAAGGATTCTCTTGGTGCTATCGTGTCATGGTGAGGAAACTCACCTACCTCCACCACATGCCCTCTGCTCCGTCCTCTCAGACAGAGGTGCTTTTCCCATCACCACAAATTCTCCTTGCAGATTACAGCATCTGCCTTAGTCTTTGCTGGATTTGACCATGTCGTCAGATAGTTTTTTTGTTTTGTTTTGTTTTGTTTTGTTTTGTTTTGTTTTGAGACAGGGTTTCTCTGTGTAGCCCTGGCTGTCCTGGAACTCACTCTGTAGACCAGACTGGCCTCGAACTCAGAAATCCGCCTGCCTCTGCCTCCCAAGTGCTGGGATTAAAGGCGTGTGCCACCACCACACGGCTGATAGTTTTTATCTATTCACATTTCACTCTCTGTAAGTACCTCATTTGCCTGTTGTTCACCTTCTATTCTAGTTGATAGCGATAATTTTTTCCTGATTGTAGGTGTCATCATTCTATTGCTGTGAAGAGACATCATGACCATAGAAACTCTTGCCTTGGAGATCCAGGAAGGCAAGGGTTCCCTTTGGATCATGTGACCCCAGCTATTCAGGCTCTGAGTTACTTTCTCCTGAACTAACCAGAGCTTGTGTCTGTGGTCTCTAATGAGTTCTAGACCTGGAATGATGTCCTGTCATGAGCCTGCAGATTGTACCTTGTGGAGGTGATCAGCTAGGAGAGTCTCATTAACACTGATCGCGTCTCTCTCAGTATCATAGATTTCTGGAAAGATTCCTGTTAGCCACAGCCAAAAGGAGGGCCTATCCTCTATGGGTGGATATGAATCTTGTTGTTCATGAGTCAAGATTTGTCTAGGATTCCATTCAGAGACACTTTCATGTTGCCAGAGCCTTGACATCATGTCATATGTGGACAGAGTCATCAAAACCTTTATGTGAGGTTCTCTCCATGAGTGGTCTTCACATAGACAGTAACTGGTCGAGAGCCTAGACAGCTAGGATGAAGTGTGGTAGGACCATTTTCAGAGTTCATTCTATGTGTTAAGAGTCTAGTGATAATAAGTAAAGGACCTGGTTCTCTGACCTGGACAGTGGGGCCAGCACTGTAAGTGCTCACTGTGCATTCTGAAGATGCATAGATACCTCTGGTCACCATAAGTGTATGCATCACTCTGAATGAAGTCTAGGAACCTGCTGAGAAAATGAGTATTGTGGCCAACTGGAAGGAGGATTGAGTCCTGGCCAGAGTGACACTGAAGGTACATCTGCTCTCATGTCACCCCACAGCTCTTTCTTTTCTGGGTCCCTGACTCTGTTTACAGGTTCAGCAGTCAACCCCATGCTGACCCTGTGTCTGCCCAGGCAGCAGGGCACTTGTCCTATAGTGTAGCTTCTGAAATGATCTCCCAGCTACTGAACACTTCCTAAAGCTTGTATTACTTTAATATTGCGTTTTCAATTTATCTCTCCTCTGTCCTGTTGAGATGTGACTTTCACCCTCCCCAGTGATCCCTACATATTGACAGTTGCTTTCACATGACACTATGCAAACCTAAGGTCATGTCTGTGAGCATCAACCTCTGAGTGAAAGCCATGAGCACCCAGAACCTCTTTTCTGGAAGATTCCCAGGCCACATAGGGAGTCCCTTGAAGTCCAAGACTGACCCCAGACTTGTGAGTGATATCTTCTCCATAAGATGCTAGCACCTAGTATCGGGAACAGACCATCTAGGGATATGTCCCCACTGTGCTCTGTCTAAATGTTCTGCCCAGTAACTACCAGCAAAATCAAGTGTAGGAAGCCGCGGCTTGTGCTGGCAGAATCCGCCATTGCAAGATGGCGCTGGCATCCGGTGCTCCTCCTAGTAAACAAGTAAACCGCGCATGTGCTATGGTAAAAGGGCGCCAAAGTCAAAGCCCATCCCAGGGCGTTTTGGCGGGCAACGAGTAAGCAGCCAATCAGAGGTGAACACACCGCTCTAAGGGTATATAAGCAGTGCCTTTTCCGGGCCTGGGGTCTTCCTCCATCTTCATTTGGAATAAACGTTTGCTGCGGAAGGATCCTGGTGTGTTGCCGCGTGTGTTCTTGCTGGCGAGACGATTGCACGCGGGCCACAATCAAGTAGCTATAAAGTACTCTATTTAGGGGAAATAATTTGGTTTTGCATAGTAATAGAAAGAAGAAAATCCCACGAATGTGGCTACTGCATACCCCAGACTGAGGCTCTCTGAGCCTCCTGGAAGGTACCAGCTGCTCAGCTTTAGCAGGACCCTCAGAGTTATTCATGGATGAGTCATACTTCCCACGAACTGGACACACACTGAATCCTTTAGTCTGTAAGTTATCTAAAACATCCCACTTCACAAAGAACTAATTACATTTTTTTTCACCGAGTACATTCACACCAATAGAAACACATTGGTAAAAAAAAATAGCGACATTTCTTGTTAATTTCTCAGCGAGTTGTCAGTTTTCCACACACATTGACAGGGAAGCTGATCTGTGAATTTGTGCAGATGGGGGCTGAATATGCAGATTTGGTGGCATAAGAGGAAGGGTAAGGGCGCTAGGTAGCAAGAAGGCAGTCAGCCACAAGGGTGCTAGAAATGGGTGCCCACAGTTTTCTAAATCAAAGGAACAAACTCTCAGTATGCTGGGATTAGCCATCGTCACCCTGTAGTTTCCATGCTGCCTTAGACTTGTGGGTCTTCTTCTTTCACATATATGTATATATATCTGTCTATCTATCTATCTATCTATCTATCTATCTATCTATCTATCCATCCACGCATTACACATATACACTATACACATATATACATATATATGGAAAGTTATGGTGGCTGTGTTAGCTACATTTCTAGAAGAATTTAGAGCTGCTCCAGATGACGTGCAAAGTAGCATCATTAGAAATTTGGCTTGAAAACGTCCTATTTCTCTACAAATACAGTGGTAGATTATTCACCTTTCCCTCCTGTTAACGGTGTGATTACTTTTGTTTTCCTCTGGCTGCCACCCAGTCTTGGTACTCATCTTTATGAATCTGTCAGCATGTGTGAAAGGATAAACTACTCACTGAGACACTAAGAAAGAAATGTCACATCCGGCAGTGGTGGGACGCGCCTTTAATCCCAGCACTTGGGAGGCAGAGGCGGGCAGATTTCTGAGTTCGAGGCTAGCCTGGTCTGCAGAGTGAGTTCCAGGACAGCCAGGGCTACACAGAGAAACCCTGTCTCGAAAAACAACAACAACAACAAAAAGAAGAAGAAGGAGGAGAAGGAGGAGGAGGAGGAGGAGGAGGAGGAGGAGGAGGAGGAGGAGAAGAAGAAGAAGAAAGAAATGAGAAATGTCACAATATTTTTAACAGTACACGTCTGTTGGTTTGATTGTGTTAAATTTAAAAAACAATCAATCAGAACCCACTTTTTTTGTGCTACATTTCACAAACTCCAAGATTCAGTGTGCTTCGACTCGTCCGGTTCTGCAGGACCGTGTCAGCTACCTTTGTGGTACTGGGACTGTGATACTGGGCAGAAACAACCTACTTGGAAGAAGGTGGATTTGGACTCAGGATTTTAAATTCATTAGACCAGGGGAAGGCAGAGGGAGTATGTGGTAGACACTTCACATTACAGGGGAGCAGGGAGGGAAGAGTAATGTAGGGCCTAGAAGCAAGGGTAACCTTTAAGCCCTGCCTCATAATGATGTAAATACACAGTTAGGCTTTACCTTCTAAAGGTTACACACACAGGTTACACACACACACACACACACACACACACACACATACACACACACACACACAGGTTATACACCCATCTACCCAAAAGCACTGATAGCTAGCAACCAAATATAAAACATAAGCCCATGGGGGACACTTCAGATTCAAACTGTAAGAGTAATGATGGAATTCCCTTTAAACATGTAACTTTTCATTTGTTTTATCCCCATGACAAAACATCTAAGAAGAACTTAAAGAATGGAAGGTTCGCTGGACAGTGGTGGCACACGCCTTTGATCCCAGCACCCGGGAGGCAGAGGCAGGTGGATTTCTGAGTTTGAGGCCAGCCTAGTCTACAGAGTGAGTTCCAGGACAGCCAGAGACACACAGAGAAACCCTATCTGGAAAAACCAACCCAACCCAACCCAACCCAACCCAAGCCAAACCAAACCAAAACCAAAACCAAAACCAAAACCAAAACCAACAACAAACACAAAGAATGGAAGGTTCAAGGGTGCAACCTGTTAGGAGTGTTGAGCAGTCAAGGTTGTAGTGTCTGTAGCCACCATGATGCTGTGTTGTCTTTGGTTGTAAATGTGGCAGAGTTTCGGGGATCTTTTCTCCATCTGTAGACATGTGGCTGACAGTATCCCTTCTTGACTAGATCTGGCATGTAGGTGCATTTGATGGTAGTATGTCTGTCTGGTGGGCTGTGGAAGGGACAGGCAGTCAGGAACTGTAGCATGGACATGTTAAAAGGGACAATGGATTGGAACTCAGGGGGAATGGCATCCCTACTCAGGGTGCACATATGGCCAGAATTGACATTTTGTTGGGCTTAGTGAGTTACTGCTGAGTTGGGAGACAGGCAGGAGGTAAACCTCATTGGGGGTGCCGGTGCAGCTGGTCAGTGAGTGGTCACTGTGAGTGCAGAGCAGGTACTATGGAGGGAGCAGGAGTGTGGAGTGAGTGTGGGGTGGAGGGATAGTGACTCAGGGGACAGGTTGGTGTGAATGTCTGTTTCTATTTAGACATTAGATACTTGTGTCTGCTCTGTTCTTGCTGGCATGGTCTCTGAAGAAAGGGCAGAGAGAACTATCAAAGAAACTGTTTTTGGCTCTGGCTCAGTTCAAGGCTTTCATTTGCCTCTGACTTTGTTATCTGACCTTGACTGCTGTCTCCCTGCATGGTGTTCCAGGGATTCCTGTGGTACCCCGTCTTGACATCAGCTCAGGAAGGGAATTCTCCACTGTTACCACAACAGATCCTCCAGCTGTCTGTCAGTTTCTACTCCCAGCATTCTTATTGTGTGTCAGTCACAGTATTCATCATTATTCCATAATTCTAGAACATTCTGTTTGTTTTTTTCCTCAGTCTTAGTTTTCTATTCTGTGGACAGATAATTTTTATGTGCTGCTACCTGAACGGATTAGGAATTGACATAATTTGGGCTTCAGGAGTGAAAATTGACGGACAAGACACATGTACAGAAAAGCTAGAATGAATGGGCTATGCATTCTTATGAGACTCACCAGTGGCCTGTACACCACTGAATGAGAGGTAGGTTTACTGCAAATAGCTGAACAAGGAGGGCATAGATTAGCTAACTTTGTCAGGGAGAAGCCTCAGCTTGTGGTCATGGGAGGAGGAAGCTGTGGTTAAGAGTTCCTGTATAGAACTGGTTTAAATGAAATGTCAATCATTCATCATCACTCATACTTGGAAGCTTTGATGTGCCTCTGAGCCTCACCATGAGAGTGCTTTGTTATTTCCATGGGTCTGAGGTATTGGGGTCCTTGGCATTGCTGTGGGGATGTTAAGTTTATGTATATATGATATTTGTATTTTCTTTCTCCTCTATTTCTTTTTCATGTAATATTACATCAATAGAAATAATACCAGTGGTTAAATGTTTTAAATTTATATTATTGCACTTATGAGACACTAAAAGTCTAAGTATTCTTCAAGAGACTTTATTACCTATTCTAAGAACATAATGCTTTTGTAGTTGTGTGTGGGATAGTTATATTTTATGCAGAATAATGACCTTGTTTTTATCTGGGAATTAAGCACGACATGAGGAGAAGTGATCAGGTCTCACATTGACAATGGATCGATATATAGCAGTTTCCTTCTCTGCAGCATGTGCTCATTAAGACAGGAAGGAAACAACCCAAAATAAGAAGTCTTGAAACTGACCAAATTCATTAGGCCCTCTCTTCCTAAGAGCGTCTAAGCAATAAAGACTTCCAAGAGTCACAAATCCAGACTAATTGCTGAGGTGCCTATTTAACATATCAATGTAAACCTGGCAGCCAGGTTCTCCCAGCGTCCTTCAGTTTCTACTTGTTACAGGATATGGCTGGCATATCTTGCCCCTACTCTGAACTCCCCGGCCCAGAGGCTGGGCAGTCCTTTCCCTAGACTCTTGGCCAAGACCGACACTCTTGGTTGGTGACTCCTGTCTTGCTCGACCTCCCCCTGTCCCTACATGGCCCAGCTCAGTTTGGCCGCTGTGCTCTCCCTTTTATCTGCAGTAAACTTTCTCTTCCACCATAACTAGGAACAGTCATGCTCTTTTCTTTTTTATTTCCTTTTTCATTCAGAGACTAAACCAAGAGGATAATGTATTAACTTCTGTGGAGGAAATTCCATAGCATTGAGTTTATAGAAATGGTTATTATTTGCAAGCTTGGACAACCACACTGAAAATCAGTTTAGAGGTTTCTCAGAAAACCTGGAATAGTTCTATCTCATGACCCAGCTCATGACATTTTATTTTTAATGCTTTATGTTGATTAAATATCACTAATTTTATGCTGAAATATGTTCAAATGGTTGCATTGGAAATGAATTATTTCCCAAAAGTATTAATAATACAAACACAATGATGATCAAGGTTTTTTTTTGCTCAAAATAAATCATATAGGCAGATGAATTTGTATGATTGTCAAAAATATTTATGTTGCTTCCTTTTCACATCAAAATTTGTGAAGAGTCAGTAACCACGTGTCATAGTTAGGGTTTTACTGCTGTGAAGAGACACTATGACCAAGGCAACTCTTATAAGGAAAACATTTAATTGGGAGTGGCTTACAGGTTCAGAGGTTCAGTCCATTATCATCAAGGCGGGAACATGGCAGCATCCAGGCAGGCATGGTAGTAGAAAAGCTGAGAGTTCTACATTGTCATCTGAAGGACGTTAGCAAAATACTGACTTTCAGGCAGCTAGGATGAGAGTCTTATAGCCCACATCCAAAGAGATACACCTACTCCATCAGAGCCACACCTTCTAATAGTGCCACTCCCTGGGCCAAGGATATGCAAACCATAACACCACATTTAAAACCTTCCACAATGCAGGTAAGGTTGTGATGTAGATGACAAATTGGTTGTTATAAGAGGTGTTTTAGAAAGCTAACTATGCAAATATATCAACAAACACAGAAAATCAACATTGACTGGAGCAAGGCAGAAATACCATCCACTCAATTATGAATTCTAAGATGAGATCATATATTTGGATTAGAGGATGCTGAGATTTGCATGTTAGACAAGGCAGAAAAGAATCTCTGAGTGTTTGGTGATATGATGCAATCAAGAAAGGTTCCCCCCAATTGAGCTGGCAGCAGTACTTAACAATTGCTGAGGTGTGAATGGGATTCAAAAGGGTATTAGGTAGACTTCATAGAATTGTAAGAGATTCCAGACAAGAGACTTGTACCCCTTAGAAATTTACCATCCTTTTTAATTGACATATCTCTTTTTAATTAATCAAAAGAGTCAGGGAAGGACACTTCATACCCATCAAAGGAAAAAAAAATCTATCAAGATGATATCTCAATTCTGAACATCTATGGCCCAAACACAAGAAATTCAAAGAATCATTAGGTCTTATTTTAAAAACCTGTACTCCACAAAATTGGAAAATCTTAATAAAGGGAGGGTTTCCTCGACAGATACCATTTACCAAAGTTAAATCAAGATCAGGTAAACTGTTTTAACAGCCCTATACCTCCTAAAGAAATAGAAGCAGTCATTAAAAGTCCCCCAATCAAAAAAGCCCAGGACCAGATAGTTTTAGTGCAGAATTCTACCAGATATTCAAAGAAGAGCAAATTTCAATACTTCTCAAACTATTACATAAAAAGGAAGCAGAAAGAACACCACCAAACTCATTCTGTGAGGCCTCAGTCATGCTGATACCCAAACCACAAAAAGGACCCAACAAAGAAAGAGAACTTCAGATCAATCTCTCTTAGGAACATTGATGCAAAAATACTCAATAAAATACTCAGAAACTCAAACCCAGGAACACATCAAAGACATCATCCATCAAGATCAAGTAGGTCACTATCCCTGACTTCAAGCTGTCCTACAG
The DNA here is from genome assembly GCF_004785775.1 of Grammomys surdaster. Taxonomy (NCBI): domain Eukaryota; kingdom Metazoa; phylum Chordata; class Mammalia; order Rodentia; family Muridae; genus Grammomys; species Grammomys surdaster. The sequence continues at coordinate 12,050 of NW_021604638.1, read as the reverse complement.
ACCAATAGTGATTAAAAAAAAAAAAACCCTGCAAGGTATTTGTACAGAAACAGACACATTGATCAATGGAATGAGTTGAAGACCCAGAAATAAACCCAAATACTTGTGGACACTTGAGTTTTAATTAAGAAGGCAAAACTATACAATGGAAAAAAGAAAAGATCTTCACCAAATGGTGCTGGTCTAACTGGATGTAGAAGAATGAAAAGATTCCTACTTATCATCCTGCACAAACTTAAACCCAGTGGATCAAGGACTTCAACATAAAACTGGATATACTAAATCTCATAGAAGAGAAAGCGGGAAATAGCCTTGGGCACAGTGGTACAGGAGACAATTTCCTGAACAGAACACCAACAGCTCAGGCTCTAAGATCAACAACTGATAAATGGGACCCCATAAATCTTCTGTAAGGCAAAGGACACTGTCAATAGGACAAATTGGAAGTTCACAGATTGGGAAACGATATTCACCAACCTACATCTGACAGAGGTTTAATATCCAAAATTTACAAAGAACTCAAGAAGTTAAACACCAACAATCAAAATAACCTAATTTAAAAATAGGGTGCAGAACTAAACAGAATTCTCAGCAAGAGGAATCTGGAACAGCCGAGATGCACTTAAAGAAATGTTCAAAGTCTTTAGTTATCATGGAAACACAAGTCAAAACAACTCTCAGATTTCATCCTAGACCCATCAGAATAGCTAAGATCAAAAAACTCAAGAGACAGCACATGCTGGCAAGGATGTGGAGAAAGAGGAAACACTCCTTTATTGCTGATGGGAGTGCAAACTTGTACAACCACTTAGGAAACCAATTTTGAATTTTTTTTTTAGAAAGCTGGCAATAGTTATACCTCAAGACGCAGCTATACTAAACCTGGGCATATACCCAAAAGGTGCTCCACTATTCCACAAAGATGCTTGCTCAATTATGTTTATAACCAGAAACTGGAAACAACATAGATGTTCCTCAACTGAAGAATGAATAAAGAAAATGTGGTACATCTACACAATGTAATACCATTCAGCTATTTAAAAAAAAATCATTATTTTTGCAGGCAAATGGATGAAACTTGATATCGTCCTGAGTGAAGTATCTCAGTCCCAAAAGGACATGGATGGTATGTTCTGACTTATAATTGGATATTAGCCATAAAATATAGCTACCATGTTGTATTCCAGAGATCCAAAGAAGCTAAATAAGGAGGAAGGCCCAAGCAAGGAAGCTTGAATCTCACTGATAAGGGAGAATAAAATAGTTATAAGAGGCAGATGGAGGGAGGGAAATGGGAGGGAAGGTGATGGAGTTGGGAAGGGGGGGGGGTTCAGGATAAGGTGTATGGAAGAACAGGAGAGATGAAAATGAATGGAAATTGTAACTGATGGGTGTATGTAGAGAAATGGCATGAAGTGACTGTTCCCAGCCTGCTGTGAGGTGATTTGAGTATACCTGAGAATCTCGGCACACTGGGACAAAGAAAAAGCATACTTTCTCATCAGAGAATCCCGATGTTCTTCCAAGTAAGCTGCATGCCCAAGGAAGTGGCCTTCATGATCATTTTCCCTCTCTCCCTCCCTCCCTCCCTCCCTCCCTCCCTCCCTCCTTCCTTCCTTCCTTCCTTCCTTCCTTCCTTTCTTCCTTGAATTATCTTTAATCCTTTTTTTAAACAGACCAGTTGTTATCACCTCCTGGTCAGCTCTCCAACAGTTCCTCATCCCATTCCTCCACCCACTGTCTCCAAAAGGATGTCCTCATCCCGCCAACCCACTCCATCCTGCCAGGCCTCCCCACTCCCTAGGGTGTCAAGTCTCTCAAGGGTTAAGTGCAACTTCTCTCACTGAGGCCAGACCAGGTAGTCCTCCACTGTATATGTGCCAGGAGCTTTGTACCAGCTAGATGATGCTGCTTGATTGGTGGCTCAGTGTCTGAGAGATATTAGGGGTCCAGGTTATTTAAGACTACAGAGACAGACAGGGTGATCAATGGAATAGAATTGAAGAAACAGAAATAAAACCACGCACTTATGGACACTTGATCTTTTACAAAGAAGCCAAAAATTTACAATGGAAAAAAGAAAGCATCTTCAATAAATGGTCTAATTGGCAGTTGGTATGTAGAAAAATGAATAGATTCATATTTGTCATTTTGTACAAAGCTCAAGTCCAAGTGGACCAAGGACTTCCACATAAAACCAGATACACTGGATCTTATAGAAGAGAAAGTGGGAATGAGCCTCAAACTCATTGCCATGGGGACAGGGGAAAATTTCCTACACAGAACTCCAATGGCTCAAGCTCTAAGATCAAGAATTGAAAAATGGGACTTCATAAAACTAAAAAGCTTCTGTAAGGCAAAGGACATAGTCAATAGGGCAAATTGGCCATCTACAGCTTGGAAAAAAATCTTCATCAACCACACATCCGATAGAGAAAAGAAATCTTTTAATTAAACTGAGCAACACTTAAAAGAGTTGAGCCACAGACAGACTTCTCAGTCTGTAAGGAGGTTTAGGTCATGTTGACCCAGAGAAAGTACTGTTGGAGAAGTAGAAGCTCATTCGAATTAGAAACTGTGAGAAATCTTCATTCTACCCAGAATTACTCCTGTCTAAAGGAAATGCAGGGACAAAAAGTGGAGCAGAGACTGAAGAAAAGGCCATCCAGAGACTGCCCTAGCTAGGGATCCACCCTATCTGGAGACACCAAACCCATGCACTATTGCTGATGCCAAGAAGGTCGTGCAGACAGGAGCCTGGTATAATGACTCCCCAAGAGGTTCTACCAGAGCTTTACCAACACAGGTGAGGATGCTTGCAGCCAACCATCGGACTGATACTGGGGACTCTAATGAAGGAGCTAGGGGAAGGACTGAAGGAGCTGAAGGAGTTTGCATTACATAGGAAGAAGAACAAAATCAATCAACAAGATACCTCAGAGCTCCCAGGGACTAAAAGACCAACCAAGGAGTACACATGTAGTGACCCATGGCTGGAGGAGAGGTCCGTGGCCCTGTGAGGCTCTATGCCCCAATGTAGGGGAATTCCAGGGCAAGAGTGGTTGGGTGGGTAGGGGAACACTCTCATAGAAGCAGGGGGGAGGGGCATGGGATAGAGGATTTGCAGAGGGGAAACCAGGAATGGGGATAACATTTGAAATGTAAATAAATGAAATAATTTAAAAACACTAGTAATTTTAAATTAGTAAAAATTAGTAATTTTTAAAATAATTTATTTATTTTTTTCAAATTGTAACTTATACTCATTCACACAGGGGTTATAAAGACAAAAAGGCAGGACGTGGGGAAGGGGATGACCTGGAGCATGGGTGTTCAGGAGGAATACAGATATTTTTCAGAACAAGGTATCAGCTGGGTGAAGGTTCAGGGGACAGGTCACTATGACTGCCTATGATTCACTTGTCCTTATCTAAGTTGGTATTATCTGCCAAGGCTACCTATTTACAAGGTCTATGACTACTCAGGCTGGCAAATTTCCACAAGAGCTGCCTGTTTACAATAGCTTATAGCCATCTGTTTCAATGTTTTTCCACAGAGACCCAAGACTTGGTGTTAGTATACATGTATGACAGGCCTATTGCTGATTTTAGGCCTATGGCTGATTTTGGGCCTTCAGTGTGTAAGCAGGGATGCCCCTGATATCTCCTCCCTTCTCTAAGTATAGAAGGGCTGTGGCGATTCTAATCTTGCGAAGGCAGGGATAGAGGCCTGACCTCCAGTACTTGAAGGGGACCTTGTAATGGCTCCAGTCCCCTGTCTTTGTCCAGTGAGGCATGAGGGCTATACCTGTCCCAATGTCTTTTTCCTGAAGAGGGGATACTTTTGACACCAACCCCCATGCAGTCAGACTTGTCCCTCAGGGAACCCAGAGAGATGTTTTTAACTTTTATTTATATTCACTTGCAGTGCTTAGCCTCGCAGCCTAAGCAAGAATTCAGATTGCCAGTCAGAGGGAGTTCTGGGTGGCCCCTCTCTGCTTGGTCTAGGGGAGGAAGTCCCCTCTTTAAGTTGGGTGGAGATGGGTTTTGGGAACACCCTGGATAAAGTAACAACCTCATCTTGAGTCTCGTGGTCCTCTGTAGCTAACTTATGATAATGTATCTGAATAGGTTTTACTACCAAATTATTTATCTCTTGTTTCGCAGAGTTAGTCAGCCTATTTGAGGCCTAGAGACAAGAAAAAATAAGCAAAAATAACCCAAATAATGTTCCCAAGATGGGAGAAAGTAGGGTTGAAAACCATGGAGAGGCTGAAAACCAATTCTTGTACCAGCACTCATTTTTCTCTTTCTCTCTCTGACTTTTCTCAGGGCCTTCTCTGACCTTTTTCATGCTCTCTTTAACCATCCCTGTCTTGTCTATATAAAGGCAACATTCTTCTTTAAGGGCTGTACACAGTCAAGGGCTGTACACAGCCTTTTCTATTGCAATAGAGTAAATCAAGTCCAATAAGGATCTTTGCGATTTTTGGAGGTCTCTTCAGACAGCGAAACAAGGGATTTCTTCAGATTAGTGATGTCAATCTCTAGCTGTTTGATGTTCTTGTCAATGGCCCTTCGAAGGTCTGAGTAGTATAAGTTTGGAGGCCAGCTTCTGGATTAGAACTTTTAACAGCAGACATCATGGGTGATTCATTTTTACCTGGAAAGGAAAAAGAAGGGAATTCTCAGGGAGATTTCTCTTCCCTGGATGTAAATTGTTTTTTTTTTTTCTTTTTTGATTTTTTGAGACAGGGTTTCTCTGAATAGCCTGAGCTGTCCTGGAACTCATTCTGTAGACCAGGCTAGCCTCGAACTCAGAAATCCGCCTGCATCTGCCTCCCAAGTGCTGGGATTAAAGGCATGCGCCACCACCACCAGGCTAGGATGTAAATTGTTATTCATTTTATTTATGGTTGGGCCTGGCTTTGTGGGGTTATCTATTTCATTAATCTTTTTGGTAGCCAGTTAGCTGTGCCTTCTGTGGTATCAAAGAGGCATATCAATCCTTGGCCCCATAAGGGAACTGGGTCTGGGCCATTCCCTTTAAGGGTAAGAGGGTCCTTCTTTATATCTGTGGCATAGTTTTTATTGGTCTTGGTGATGCCAGAGGCAGCCAGCAGCAGATTTGCCATGAGCTTTCAGTTTTAGAGAGTTAAAAGCAAACAAGGAATGATGGAGAGTATTTCAGGCGGACTCCATCTGGGGGGGGGGTACTGTTCCCCCTCTTTTGTTTTTAAAGCCAATTTTTCAGAGTTCTTGTAAAATCAGGGTGGAAGCGCCAACAGTCGCTCCTTCCACACTCAGAGAGTCATGAAGACACTATTTAAAGAAATATAAATCTATATTAATAATCTCTTTTATCAAAAGACTGTTATAGCACAGCTGACAACTAGTCAGACTATATAATATATCGATTAATAATAGTTTCTTCTACTTTTTGTGAGATTACTTCTCTTTTGTCAAATAATTGTTGAGGGAAATTAGGATTTACCACTCTCTTGAGAATATTAAACAGAGACTTAAATTCTTTTGTTGGATGCTTAAAATAAGATCTTAGCCAATTAGCGTCTCCTAGAAAATTTTGAAAATAATTTGAGATAAGTAAACTCTCTCTTTTTTTTCAGACTCTCTATCTGTTTTTTAATTTGATATTTTACATATTTATTTTTCAATGCTATCTCCTCTCCCATTCTCCCCCAAAACTCCTTATCCCATATCCTCTCCTCCTATTTTTATAAGGGTGTGCTCCAAACATCCTCCCAGTCCCATCTCCCTGCTCTCGAATTCCCCAAAACTAGGGAATCCAAACTTTCAGGGACCATGGCCCTCCACTTCCACTGATGTCTGACAAGGCCACCCTCAATTATGTATACAGGTGGAGACGTGAGTCCCTCCCTTTGTGCTCTCAGGCTGAAGGTTTAGACTTTGGGAGCTCTGGTTGAAACTTTTGATACTCCTAGAAAGGATCAAAGCACCCACACTTTGGTCTTCCTTCTTCTTGAGTTTCATGTGGTCTATGCGTTGTGTCTTAGGTATTGTGAGCTTTTGGGCTAATATCCACTTATCAGAGAGTGTATACCATGTATGTTCTTTTGAGATTGGATCACCTCACTCAGGATGATATTTTCCAGCTCCATCCATTTGCCTAAGAATTTCATGAGCTCATTGTTTTTAATAGCTGAGTATACTCCGTTGTATAAATGTACCACATTTTCTGCATCCATTCTTCTGTTGAAGGACATCTGGGTTCTTTCCAAGTTCTGGCTATTATAAATAAGGCTGCTATGAACACAGTGGAGCATGTGTCCCTGTTGTATGTTGAAACGTCTTTTGGGTATATGCCCAGGAGTGGTATAGCTGGGTCCTCAGGTAACACTACGTTCAATTTTCTGAGATACCGTCAAACTGCTTTCCATAGTGGTTGTACCAGTGTACAATCCCACCAACAGTGGAGGAGTGTCCCTCTTTCTCTACATCCTCGCCAACAACTGCTGTCACCTGTGTTTTTGATCTTAGCCATTCTGACTGGTGTGAGGTGGAATCTCAGTGTTGTTTTCATTTGCATTTCCCTGATGACTAGGGATGCTGAACACTTCTTTAGGTGCTTCTCAACAATTCGAGCTTCCTCAGTTGAGAATTCTTTGTTCAGCTCTGTGCTCCATTTTTTAATAGGGTTCTTTGATTGTCTAGAGTCTAATTTCTTCAGTTCTTTGTATACCCTGGATATTAGTCATTTATCAGATATAGGGTTGGTGAAAATCTTATCGCAATTTGTTGGTTGCTGCTTTGTCCCATTGACTGTGTCCTTTGCTTTACAGAAGCTTTGCAGTTTTATGAGGTCCAATTTGTCAATTCTTGGTCTTAGAGCACAAGCCATTGGTGTTCTGTTCAGAAACTTTTCTCCTGTGGCCATGTGTTCGAGGCTTTCCCCCAGTTTCTCTTCTATTAGCTTCAGTGTAGCTGGTTTTACATGGATGTTCTTGATCCACTTGGAATTGAGCTTTGTACAAGGGGATAAGTATGGATCAATTTGCATTCTTCTACATGCTGACCTCCAGTTGGACCAGCACCATTTGTTGAAAATGCTGTCCTTTTTCCACTGGATGGTTTTAGCTCCTTTGTCAAAGATCAAGTGACCATAGGTATGGGGGTTCATTTCTGGGTCTTCTGTTCCATTGATACTCCTGCCTATCTCTGTTCCAATACCATGCAGTTTTTATCACTATTGCTTTGTAGTACAGCTTGAAGTCAGGGATGGTGATTCCCCCAGAAGTTCTTTTATTGCTGAGAGTAGTGTTCACTATCCTGGGTTTTTTGTTATTCCAAATGAATTTGAGATTGCTCTTCCTATCTCTGTGAAGAATTGAGTGGGAATTTTGATAGGGATTGCATTAAATCTGTAGATTGCTTTTGGCAAGATAGCCATTTTTACTATATTAATCCTTCCAATCCATGAGCAAGGGAGATCTTTCCATCTTCTGAGATCTGTATCGATTTCTTTCTTCAGGGGCTTGAAGTTCTTGTCATACAGGTCTTTTACTTGCTTGGTTTGATTCCCCCCAAGGTATTTTATATTATCTGTGACTATTGTGAAGGGTGTCATTTTCATGATTTCTTTCTCAGCCAGTTTATCTTTTGAGTAGAGGAAGGCTACTGATTTGCTTGAGTTAATTTTATATCCAGCCACTTTGCTAAAGTTGTTTATCAGGTTTAGGAGTTCTCTGGTGGAAGTTTTGGGGTCACTTAAGTATACTATCATATCATCTGCAAATAGTGATATTTGACTTCTTCCTTTCCAATTTGTATCCCTTTGACCTCCTTGTGTTGCCTAATTGCTCTGTCTAGGACTTCCAATAGTATATTGAACAAGTAGGGTGAGAGTGGGCAGCCTTGCCTAGTCACTGATTTTAGTGGGATTGCTTCAAGTTTCTCTCCATTTAGTTTGATGTTGGCTACTGGTTTGCTGTATATTGGTTTTACTATGTTTAGGTATGGACTTTGAATTCCTGATCTTTCCAAGACTTTTATCATGAAGGGGTGTTGAACTTTGTCAAATGCTTTCTCAGCATCTAGTGATATGATCATGTGGATTTTTTCTTTGAGTTTGTTTATATAGTGGATTACATTGATGGATTTTTGTATATTGAACCAACCCTGCATTCCTGGTATAAAGCCCACTTGATCATCATGGATAATTGTTTTGATGTATTCTTGGATTTGATTCACTAGAATTTTATTGAGTGTTTTTACATCAATGCTCATAAGGGAGATTGGTCTGAAGTTCTCTTTCTTTGTTGGGTCTTTGTGTGGTTTAGGTATGAGGGTAATTGTGGCTTCATAGAATGAATTGGGTAGCATTCCTTCTGTTTCTATTTTGTGGAATAGTTTGAAGAGAATTGGTATTAGGTCTTCCTTGAAGGTCTGATAGAATTCTGCACTAAAACCGTCTGGTCCCGGACTTTTCTTTGTGGGGAGACTTTTAATGACTTCTTCTATTTCTTTTAGGGTTACGGGACTGTGTAGATGGTTTATCTGCTCCTGATTTAACATTGGTAACTGGTATTTGTTTAGAAAATTGTCCATTTCATCCAGATTTTCCAATTTTGTTGAGTATAGGCTTTTGTAGTAGGATCTGATGATTTTTTGAATTTCCTTGGCTTCTGTTGTTATGCCACCCTCTTCAGTTCTGATTTTATTAATTTGGATACTGTCTCTCTGCCCTCTGATTAGTCTAGCTAAGGGTTTATCTATCTTGATGATTTTTCTCAAAGAACCAGCTCCTGGTTTTATTGATTCTTTGGATAGTTCTTTTTGTTTCTATTTGGTTGATTTCAGCCCTGAGTTTGATTATTTCCTGCCGTCTACTCCTCTTGGGTGTATTAGTTTCTTTTTGTTCTAGGTCTTTCAGGTGTGTTGTCAAGCTGCTAGTGTATACTCCCTCCAGTTTCTTTTTGTAGGCACTTAGAGCTATGAATTTTCCTATTAGCACTGCTTTCATTGTATCCCATAGATTTTGGTATGATATGTCATCATTTTCATTAAATTATAAAAAAGTTTTTAATTTCTTTCTTTATTTCTTCCCTTACCAGATTATCAAGGAGCAGGGTATTGTTCAGTTTCCATGTGAATGTGGGCTTTCCATTGTCTTTGTCATTTTTGAAGACCAGCCTTAGACCATGGTGATCTGATAGGATGCAGGGGAGTATTTCAGTTTTTTTATATCTGTTGAGTCCTGTCTTGTGCCCAATTATATGGTCTATTTTGGAGAAGGTACCATGAGGTGCTGAGAAAAAGGTATATTCTTTTGTTTAGGGTGAAATGTTCTATGGATATCTGTTAAGTCCATTTGGTTCATAACTTCTGTTAGTTTCACTGTATGTCTATTTAGTTTCTGTTTCCATGATCTATCCATTGCTGAGAGTGGGGTGTTGAAGTCTCCCACTATTATTGTGTGAGGTGCAATGTGTGCTTTGATCTTTAGTAAGGTTTGTTTTATGAAAGTGGGTGCTTTTCTATTTGGCGCATAGATATTCAGAATTGATGGTTCATGTTGGTTGACTTTTCCTTTGACAAGTATGAGATGTCATTTCTTATTGTTTTTGATAGCTTTAAGTTGAAAGTCGATTTTATTCGATATTAGAATGGCTACTCCAGTTTGTTTCTTGGGGCCATTTGCTTGAAAAATTGTTTTCCAACTTTTTACTCTAAGGTAGTGTCTGTCTTTGTCGCTGAGGTGGGTTTCCTGTAAACAGCAAAAAGCTGGGTCCTGTTTGCGTATCCAGTCCGTTAGCCTATGCCTTTTTAGTGGGGAATTGTGTCCATTGATGTTAAGAGATATTAAGGAGAGGGTGTTGTTGCTTCCTGTCATTTTTGCTGATAGTGGAGACATCGTTTGTGTGGTTATCTTCTTTTGGGTTTGATGGAAGAGGATTATTTTCTTGCTCTTTCTAGGGTATGATTGCCCTCCTTGTATTGAGGCTTTCCTGCTATTATCCTTTGAAGTGCTGGATTTGTGGGAAGATATTGTGTAAATTCGGTTTTTTCGAAGATTATCTTGGTTTCTTCTGGCTTTTATAGTATCTGGTGAGAAGTCAGGTGTAATTCTGGTAGGTTGGGAATCTTCACTCTCATCTATACCTATTATCCTTAGGTTTGGTCTTCTCATTGCGTCCTGGATTTCCTAGTTGGATTGCATAAGGAATGGCAGCTTGGATATCCAATCAATATTCTGTAACAGGTAGGAACTGCAGTCTGATGAGAGAACCAGACAGTTTGATATGTTAAATAAGCCCCTCAGCTCCCTGTCCCAGAGTTTCAGGCTTAACACTAGGGAGAAAGGAGAAGGAAGACATGATGATTATACTCTCGAAGATTATTTTTAAGAGATAAAACATACTTTATGGTCCAGTATTTTTGAGAAATTAATGTATGCACCAAGTAGTACTCATCACATATCTGTTCTCGTACACTGTGTATTTTCTTTTTTATTTTTATTTATTTATTTATTTTTTTATTGGATATTTTATTTACATTTCATATGTTATCCCCTTACCCAATCCCCCACCCACCCGGGAACCCCCCATCCCCTTACCCCTCCTCCTTCTTCTCCGTGGATGTAACCCCCTCCTACCCTCCCCACTCCCACTTCCCCACCCTCAAAATTCCCACACCCTGGGGCGTCCAACCTTCGTGAGGTCAAGGATCTCATCTTCCACCTATGCCCGGCAGGGCCCTCCACTCTTACATATTCAGCTGAAGCCCTGGATCCCTCCATAAGTGCTCCCAGGCTGGTGGTTAGGACCCTGGGAGCTGTGGTTGGTTGGTATTGTTGCTCTCCTCATGGTGCCAAAAACCCTTTCAGCTCCTTCAGTCCTCACTCTAACTCCTCCATTGAGAACCCCATGATCAGTTCAATGGCTAGTTGTGAGCATCTGCCTCTGAATATGTCAGACTCTTGAAGGCCTCTGAGGAGACATCCATATCAGCCCCTTATCAGCATGCACTTCCTGACTTCCACATCAGCATCTACCTTTGGTGACTGCATTTGGGATGGATACTCAGGTGGAAAGGTCTTCAATTGGCCCCTCCTTCAGTTTCTGTCCCTCACTTTGTCTCCATATTTGCTCCCTTGAGTATTTTGTTGCTCCTTCTAAGAAGAACTGAATCACCCCCACTTGGTCTTCCTTTTTTATGAGCTTCATGTGGCCTGTGAGTTGCATCTTGGGCATTTCAAGGTTCTGGGCTAATATCCGATAATCAGTGAGTGAATACCATGTGTGTTCTTTTGTGATTGGCTTACTTCACTCAGGATGATAATTTCTAGTTCCATCCATTTACCTAGGAACCTCTCGAATTCATTGTTTTTAATTGCTGAGTAATACTACATTGTGTAAATATACCACATTTTTTGAATCCATTCCTCAGTTGAAGGACATCTGGGTTCTTTCCAGCTCCTGGTTATTATAAATAAGGCTGCTATGAACATAGTTGAGCATATGTCCTTGTTATATGTTCGAGCATCTTCTGGGTATATGCCTAGGAGTGGTATAGCTGGATCCTCAGGTAAAGTTATGTCCAATTTTCTTAGGAACCGCCAGATTGATTTCCAAAGTGGTTGAACCATCTTGCAGTCCCACCAACAATGGAGGAGTGTTCCTCTTTCTCCACACCCTCGCCAGCGTCTACTCTCACCTGAGTTCTTAATCTTAGCCATTCTGACTGGTGTGAGATGGAATCTCAGAGTTGTTTTGATTTGCATTTCCCTGATGACTAAGGACACTGAACATTTCTTTAGGTGCTTCTCGGCCATTCGAGTTTCTTCCATTGAAAATTCTTTGTTAAGCTCTATACCCCATTTTTTAATTGGGTAATTTGTTGTCTGGAGTCTAATTTCTTGAGTTCTTTGTATATATTGGATATTAGCCCTCTATCAGATGTAGGATTGGTAAAGATCTTTTCCCAATTTGTTGGTTGTCGTTTTGTCCTATTGACAGTGTCCTTTGCCTTACAGAAACTTTGCAATTTTATGAAGTCCCATTTGTCAATTCT
>NW_021604637.1:3505422-3505736 GCF_004785775.1 Grammomys surdaster | reverse complement strand
TCAGAATGGCAAAAGATGAACAACTTAACCAACAATGCTGGAGAGGACGTAGGGAAAGGGGGCACACATTCACTCTTGATGGGATGGAGAACTGGTCCAGTCAGCCTGGCAATAAAAGGCCTAAAAATAAACCTCCCACGTGAAGCAGTGCTAGCACTCGCTGGCACATACCCAGAGGACTGAACACGACATTCCACAGATACTCACAGATACTTGCTCAGTCAAGGTTCGTTTGTTCTTTCCTTTTCTTTCTTTGTTTCTTTCCTCGTGTGTGTGTGTGTGTGTGTGTGTGTGTGTGTGTGTGTGTGTGTGTG
>NW_021604637.1:3392006-3505412 GCF_004785775.1 Grammomys surdaster | reverse complement strand
GTGTGTGTGTGTGTGTGTGTGTGTGTGTGTGTGTGTGTGTGTGTGTGTTGTGTGGTTTTTTTGTTTGTTTGTTTTTCGAGACAGGGTTTCTCTGTATAACCCTGGCTGTCCTGGAACTCACTTGGTAGACCATGCTGGCCTCGAACTCAGAAATCCGTCTGCCTCTGCCTCCCAAGTGCTGGGATTAATGGCGCGCACCACCACTGTCCTGCGGTGTGTTTTGTTTGTTTTGTTTATTCCCCAGACATAGTTTCTTTATGTAGCCCAGGTGTCCAGTCTGGGCTCAAACTCACAGAGATCCTCTTGCCTCTGACTCCCTAATGCTGGGATTAAAAAGGTTGCACCACCACGCCCTGGTCTTGTTTAGCTGTGTACACTGAAGTTGGAAACAATCCAAATGTCCTTCAATTTAAAAATGAATAATAGAAATGTTATACACTGTGGAACACCATTCTGTGTATAAAGAAGAATGAACTTTGCAGGTTGTTACGGCTACTCTCATGTCAGTTTGATCACATATGGGATGAACTACAATCTAGAAATGGGGGGCACAGCCATGGTCCAGATCTTGAGGCTTGGAAGACACTCGTGCCTTTAATCCAGATTGTGGGTCACAACTTTCATCTTGGCCACACCTTCTGCTGGAGGCCTCCATAAGGACAACGGAAGAAGGAAGGCTCTCTTTCCTTCACCTGCTTGAACTTACTTGCCTGCACATCTGTTGGAACCTACTTCTTCAGGATTCCAGCTTATACAGAAGACTGGCTCAAATACCCAGCTTCTTAGGACTGGGCAACTACTAGATTCTTGGACTTTCCATTCTCAGCTGTCCCAGATGTAGCCTGCAAATCATTCCAATAAATTCCATTATATTCATATATATATATATATATATATATATATATATATATATATATACACACACACACATATGTTTCCCATAAGTTCTGTGACTCTAGAGAACCCTGGCTAATACAGAAGTTGGTAACTGGAGAAGTTCCAAAGTGCTAGCAGTATAAAGATGAATCATTTAAGTACCTTGAGTAGGCTTTATAATTTGCCAGTACCTTCTAATTCCCCAGCACCTACAGCTACTTAAGCCTCTCTAGTCACAGTCTCACTAAAGGGAGCTAAAAGAATATTGAGGCCCTATGGTAGAAAGTATATTTCAAACTTAAAGAAGTAAATTGTTTTGATTACCTTGATCTACTTATTGTGAAAGGCAATGGATTAGGTGAGGCGGTATAAGAAACGTTCTACAGTTTGGAGGAAAATTATTTTACTGGTTGGTTTCTGTCTTAGTTAGGGTTTTACTGCTGTGAACAGACACCATGACCAACTCCTCTAAGGAGAAGATTTTTTGGTGCTGAATTACAGGTTTAAAGATTCAGTCCATTAAGGCAGGAGGATGGCAGCATCCAGGGAGACATGGGGCTGGAGGAGCTCAGAATTTCACTTCCTTTTCCAAAGGCAGCTAGGAGAAGACTGGCTTCCAGGGAGCTAGGATGAGGGTCTTAAAGCCCACACCCACAATAACACTCTTCCTCCAATAAGGACACAACTACCCCAACAAGGCCACACCTCCTAATAGTGCCACTCCCTGGGCCAAGCATACTCCAAAGATCACATTCTGCTGCTCCGGTCCATGGGTCAGGGAGCAAGAGAGAGAGTGGAGACAGGGACACAAAGAATGGAGACAAGACGAAGCCTGGTCAAAGACGAAGTCTGTCTGCTGGAGACGGAGTCTGAGTCTGTCTGCTCTCTGTCAAGTCTGTCTAGTCGAAGTCTGTCTGGAGACAAAGTCTGTCTGCTCTGACTAGTCTGTCTGCTCTCTGCCTCTGACTCTCAGTCCAGTCTGTCTAGCTCTCTGTTGAGTCTGACTAGCTCTGACTCTGGGTCTGCCTCTGACTGCTCCTTTTATATCTCTCCTGAGTCAATCAAGTGCTGGGATTAAAGGCGTGTGCTACCACTGCCTGACCTTGACTGAAAGGATCAAGATAGTTATCAGAGTGTGTTCAGTTGTTGTAAACAAGTCTCTTGTCAGGGTATATGGCTCAAGAAGGCTGCAAAGATAATAGCCGCTTTCGGCTCAGAGTCGGTTCCCAACACACATCTCCTTATAAATTGATAAAAGAAAGTGCTGGTGCTCAGGGATTGCCATACGAACCATACAAACATTGATCTCAGCTAAACAAGATTAGTTTATTGACCACACAACCTAATACTGAATGTTCAGGACCACAAAAAGGACTCACAAGCCTAATTGCAGTACTACTCTGCTCTCAGGGTAGGCTTTTTTTTTTTTTTTTAAGGAAAAATCAGGTTCAAAAGTTTAAAGGGCAAGCAGGGGAGCAATTGGCTTGCTAGGCAAAGTATTACAGGGAATTTTAGAACATTGAGATAACAGAACATACATGAATAACTTTTGGCTTATTAGTAGCATTCTTCAGTGTCAGCCACAAAAACCATAGTGAGCTCATATGTAGGTGCAGGAAGGGCTGTCCAGTGGTCAGCTATGACTCAAGATAGTTGAGATGTAACAGTTCATATTGACCTTTGATTTGATGGGTCCTATGTAAAGCTTTGTGGAATTTCTTAAGGTTAGGGCTGGAGAGATGGCTCAGCCCTTAAGAGCGCTGATGCTCTTCGGAGGGCCCTAGAGAAGAGATGGAAAGTGTGGTCCGTGAGGGAGTGCGCTGCACTACTATGGAGCTTACTGAGTTTGTTAACTCATTCCAGCAGGAGTCTGAGGAATATGTGTGGGAATGGATTTTAAGGGTGTGGGATAATGAAAGAAGGAACATAAAACTACATCAGGCTGAGTTTATTGATATGAGTGGAGATTCTAAGTTTAACACGGAAGCTCGAACAGTTAAAAAGGTGTCAGAAGTTTGTTTGATTAGTTGGCTGAAGCGTTTATCAAAAGATGGCCTACTGAAAAGGAGTTGGCGATGCCTGATATTCCCTGCTTAGTGTTGATGAATTGATTTTAAGGTCCAGGGCATTGCAATGCTAGAGCAGGTACACTGTGTAACCTAATCCTGCACAATGGGAAGGCCCAGAAGACACGCCCTCTCTAATCCTATAAGACACAAACTGGTGAGGGGGGCACCAGCACATTTGAAGAGTTTTGTTCTTGCCCTTTTCCTTGTGCCAGACCTTAGGGTTGGAGACGCTGCTGCTCAGTGGGTGAATTAAATGCAGTGGGTTTAACTGGGCCCTGAGGTAGCAGGGGCCAGGTGGCAGCATTGAATCACTAGAGACAAGGTGATCGTAGTTATTATAATGGGTGGTGTAGACAAAACAGCGTTCATAATGACCTAACTCGTGATGAATGGCCAGCATAGGCAAGGTGAATTTTATAATGGAATGACTCGTATGGACCTTTGAAACTGGCTAATCAATCATGGTGTTTCCAGGCATGAAATAGATAAGAAGCCTACTGCATTTCTATTTATCTGTATAAGCAGAAAAATTCTCAAATGAAAGAAAAGCTACATCCAGAGACTGCTCCACCTGGGTATCCATCCCATGTGCAGTTACCAAAGGCAGGCACTGATGTGGATGCCAGGAAGTGCATGCTGACAGGAGCCTGATATAGCTGTCTCCTTAGAGGTCTGCCAGAGCCTGACATGTACAGAGGCCGAAGCTCACAGCTAACCATTGAACTGATCATGGGGTTCCCAATGGAGGAGTGAGAGAGAAGACTGAAAAAGCTGAAAGGGTTTGCGGCCCCATGAGGAGAGCAACAATACCAACCAACCAGAGCTCCCAGGGCCTAAACCACCAGCCTGGGAGCACATAGGGAGGGACCCATGGCTCCAGCTGTATATGTAGGGGAAGATGACAGTGTCAGGCATAGGTGGGTGAGGAAGTCTTTGGTCCAGTGAAGGCTGGATGCCCCAGTGTGGGGGAAATAGTGGATGGGGAGGTGAGAGTGGGAGGTTGGGTGGGGACATATCCTCATAGAAGCAGGAGGAGGGGGGATGAGAGAGGGGGTTCCTGGGTGGGGGGGGAGGGAATTACATCTGAAATGTAAATAAAATGTCCAATAAAAATAAAAAAATAAAAAAATCTGAATTATTCAGAGACAGGAAAAAAAAAAGAAAGAAAGGCAGGCTACATTGGACTGTAGGAAAAGGTAATCTCAGCCAGTGAATCAATTTTCAGACTTGCACCAATTTTCAGACCCAAAACCTCTTGAATTAAGGGGTGGCCAGGTTCCCCTGAGGAAAAATCTTGATAAGGCACCTGAAAGTTTTCCTGTTAGACTTTCTCCAGTTCTTCCCCAGAAGGACCTCTGGTCTTTCACAAGGGTACCTGTGCACTGAGGACAAGGAAACAATCAGACTTTCCAGGTTCTATTGGATACTGGTTCTGAGTTGACAACTGATTCCAGAAGATCCCAAGAAACATTTTGTCCCTCCAGTTAAAGCTCATGGGTGATCACTGAGGTTTGGGCTGATGTTCACCTCACAGTAGGTCCTCAAACTCACCCTGTGGTCATTCCCCAAGTTCCAGAATATATAATTGGGATAGACTTAAAAGTTGGCAGAACTCTCACATTGGTTCCCTAACCTGTGAAGTGAAGGCTATTATGTTTGGAAAGGCTAAATGGAAGCCTTTAGAGTTGCCTCTGCCGAAGAAAATAGTGGATCAAAAACAGTATTACATCCCTGGAGGAATAGTAGAAATTACTGCCACCATCAAAGACTTGAAAGATTCAGGGCTGGTGGTTCCCACCACATCTCCCTTTAACTCTCCTATCTGGTCAGAACAGAAGACAGATGGCTCATGGAGAATGACAGTTGACAATCAAAAACTAAATCAGGTAATAATTCCAATGCAGCTGCTGTACCAGATGTAGTTTCCTTATTTGAACAGATTATATCTCCTGGTACCTGGTATGCAGCTATTGATCTAGTGAATGCCTTCTTCTCAGTACCTGTCCATAAGGACCACCAGAAGCAATTTGCTTTCAGTTGGCAAGGCCAGCAGTATACCTTTACAGTTTGGCCTCAAGGATATATTAACTCTCCTACCCTGTGTCATAACTTGGTTAGAAGGGATCTTGATCATCTGTCTCTCCCACAAAATATCACACTGGTGCACTAGATCGACATTATGCTGATTGGACCGAGTGAGCAGGAGGTGGCAACCACTTTGGAGTCATTGGTAACACATGTGTGTATCAGGATGAGAAATAAATCCAACCAAAATTCAAAGACCATCTACCTCAGTAAAATTCTTAGTTCAGTAGTGTGGGGGCATGCAGAGACATTCCTTCTAAGATGAAGGATAAGTTATTGCACCTGGCCCCTCCCACCACCAAAGAAGACGCACAACGTTTAGTGGGTCTATTTGGATTCTGGAGACAGCACATTCCTCACCTGAGCATTTTACTCAAGTCCATTTACCAAGTGACTTGGAAAGCTGCTAGCTTTTTGTGGGCCCTGGAACAGGAGAAGGTTCTTACAACAGGTCCATGCTGTTCTAGAACTTCGACCACATGAATCAACAGATCTGATGATACTTGAGATGTCAGTGCCAGATAGGAACGCTGTGGGGCCCCTCTAGGTTAATCACAGAAGAGACCTTTCAGGTTTGGAAGCAAGGCTCTACCATCATCTGCAGGCAATTATTTTTCTTTTGAAACACAGACAGCTCTTGGTCTGCTATTGGGCCTTAGTGGAAACCGAACATTAGACAATTGGCCACCAAGTTATCATTTGACCTGAACGATAACCATCATGAGCTTGGTGCTTTCAGACTCTCAAAGTCATAAAGTAGGACGTATATATGTCATCAGGCCTGAGCAGGTCCTGAAGGCACAACCAATTTACATGAAGAAGTTGCCAGATGCCTATGGTTTCTATTCCTGTTACAATGCAATTGGCTGCCAAGCACGCACCTATAGCCTCATGGGGTGTTCCCTATGATCAGCTGATTAAGAGAAAGAAGACTTAAGACCACCCAGAAGTGGACAGCTGCAGCATTATAATGCCTTTCTGGGACAATCCAGGAAGATATTTGTGAAGAAAAATCTTCACTGAGGGCAGAACTTCAGGCAAGGCACATGATATAACAGTTTGTTTGGAAGAAGAAATGGCCAGATGTACAATTGTTCACTGACTCATGGGATGTTCCCAATGGATTGGCTGGATGGTCAGGGACTTGGAAAGATCACCATTGGAGAATTGGTGAGAAGGACATCTGGGGAAGAAATGTGTGGATAGATCTCTCCAAATTGGCAAAGGATGTGAAGATATCTGTGTCCATGTAAATTCTCATCAAAAGATAACCTCAGCTGAGAAGTTCAGTAATAAAGTAAATAGGATGCCCCATTCTGTGGACAGTCAGCCTTTTCCCCCACCCATCCCTGTCACTGCTCAATAAACAAAGTGGCCATGGTGGCAGAGAGGGGGGTATGCATGGGCTCAACAACACGGACTGCTGCTGAGTTCCAGGTTTGCTAACAGAAGAAACCAACACTGAGTCCCAGATATGACACCATCCCCCAAGGTTACTGGTAGTCAGCTACCCAGTGGCAGGCTGACTACATTGGACCACTTCCTCTAAGAAAATAACGATGCTTTGTGCTCACTGGAGTAGATAATTATCCTGGTTATGGATTTGGCTTTCCTGCCTGTAATGCTTCCGCTGAAACTGCCATCTGTTGAAGTGGACATTTCTGGTTTCCTTGGAGACTCAGTTGTGTCATGTGATGTTTTTCGGGAGACTGTCTTGTGAGAGGATGTTTTTCTCAAGCAGACATGGAGGGGGTGTTTTGTTGAGAACGAATTGATACATGGAGATTTTCTGGAAGTTGGAAAAAGAGCAAGTGATGTTTTGCTAGAGCAGACACTTGGGAGAACACTTGATGTTTGGAAAGGGTATAAATATAACCCAACATACAGTGAATGACGCTACGTGGTACTGGCATGCCTTGCCACTCTTTGCTGGTCATCACTGGGCTTTAGTGATGCTGGTCTTTGCTGACTGTGATGTGTGATATTGGTTCACCTTGCCAGTCTTTGCTGGTGGTCACTGTCCTGACTTCATAGAGAAAAGCTCACCAAAGAACTTCTGGGTGTTCCGAAGGCCTCTTGCCACCTCCACAGACTCGAGCTGTTTGGCAGAGCCTCGAGGTTTCTTCTGGATCGAATTGCCATGGCTGCTTCAGGAATCATGTTTGTGAGCAGATCGAGTTGCCACTGATTAGTGTGAACTGAACTGCTGACATCTTGATAATGCAGTCTGGATTCAGTCCAAAGAATTATTTCTAAAAAGGTCCACTTCCCCTGTATCCCTTCTTCTCCACTACCTCTGGTGGGTGGTGGGCTAGAAGGGAGGTTAAAGTGGTTAAAAACCATCATTAAAAGTAGGCTTTGAAAAAATTAAAGTTACAGTCCTTCTTTGCCTGCTTGCATTTACTTTGTAAGCACATCCATTGGAGTCAGTGTCTTCAGGATTATACAGAAGACCAGCTGGCATTCACAGCTGGCACAGGTGGACTAGAGCCTATAAATCATTCCAATAAATTCTCTCTCTCTCTCTCTCTCTCTCTCTCTCTCTCTCTCTCATATGTGTGTGTGTGTGTGTGTGTGTGTGTGTGTGTAGATTCATTCTATAAGTTCTGTGATTCTAGAAAACCTTGATTAATACACAGGTAGATGAGTGGAACTAGAAAAGGTCAATAATATTGAGTAAGGAAATCAACTAAGACCTAGAAAGACAAATGTCATGTTTCTCTCATCTGAGGTTCCTACCTCCTAATCATACAGGTGTATCAGTCCTAACTGATACATAACCTGGAGTAACTTCCTTACTTCAGGAAAGTAAGGAGGAACCATGGCTGGGCTGGGGAGCAATAGACAGGGGACAGCAGAGTTCAGTGGGGGAGGGCAAATGTGGGGGTGGCTCTAATTAGAAAGGAAAGAGGGGGTACACACAGAGGAAGGAGGAGTCTGAAACTGGCATAAGAATTCATCTATTAAGTATTAACTTAAAGATACCTAGAATAAAGGGCTGAGAGATGGCTCAGGGGTTAAGGGCACTGACTGCTCTTTCAAAGGTCCCAGTTCAATTCCCAACAACCACACGGTGGCTCACAACCATCTGTAATGGGATCCGATGCCCTTTTCTGGTGTGTCTGAAGACAGGGACAATGTACTCATATACATAAAATAAATAAATAAATAAATAAATAAATAAATAATTCTTTAGCTGGGTGGTGGTGGCGCACGCCTTTAATCCCAGCACTTGGGAGGCAGAGGCAGGTGGATTTCTGAGTTTGAGGCCAGCCTAGTCTACAGAATGAGTTCCAGGACAGCCAGGGCTACACAGAGAAACCCTGTCTCAAAAACCAAAACCAAAAAAAAAAAAAAAAAAAAAAGATACCTAGAATACATGGAAGTCTGTGTCTATATGTGCACAGAAATGGTTTGTGTCAGAAGCCAGGACCCTCGCCCTTACCCTCACCCCCTACCTTTCCCCACCTGCACAATGTCCCCTGCAGCTTGGCAACCGCAAGATCCTGCTTGGCAGCTGCAGATAGATTCAAGGCAGTGTACTGTGTCTTCTGAGGAAAGCAGGTAGATCATAGTTCAAGGCAGTGTACCGTGTAGACCATGAAATGTTTCAAGGCACAGGCCAAGAAGATTCTGTACTTTTCCACCACCTGGCCCCTCTTAACCCCTCCCCTTGTAAAACATGCTATAAAAAGGCGCTTTGCGCTCAAATAGATGGCTCTTGACAAGCAATTGCTTCCTTGAGTCCGTTCTTCTCTCTCGCCCATTCTTTTTCAGGTTGTGGTCCTCCTCGCCCCCACGAATAACTAGGGCCCGAAGGTTGGGTCAGGTTTGAATGAAACTTTCCCATGGGGGCTAACTATGATCCCCAAAGAGTCGTAGACTATCTAACAAAAAACCCAACACCAGGCATGAGCAGCCCTCCTTTGATTTGTTGAACAGGGGTGATCCAGAGCCTCAGAGATAAGTATGTTCTTACTCCTCATGGAGGAAACTATTCTTTACAGCAGATGGAGAAGATTACAGAAAACCACAACCAATGAAAATGCAGAGTTGTTAGCCGGGCGGTGGTGGCGCACGCTTTTAATCCCAGCACTTGGGAGGCAGAGGCAGGCGGATTTCTGAGTTCGAAGCCAGCCTGGTCTACAGAGTGAGTTCCAGGACAGCCAGGGCTACACAGAGAAACCCTGTCTCGAACCCCCCCCCCCCAAAAAAAAATGAAAATGCAGAGTTGTGGAGCCCAGTCCCAACTGGTACATCTACAGTACAGCTCCTGTACCTAAGGCTCAAGGAACATTGAGGAAGGCTGTCATGGCAGAAAGACTGTATAACCCAGAGTAACAGGAAGTTTAGTTGAGATTCTGTCTCCTGGAAATGTCAGAGAAGCTAAGCTCATGAAGTCTCAGAATATGGCAGTCTAAACACGACAGTTCATCAGGATGATACCAGTAGACAAGCTAACATAGAAAGGGGAATGCCCATGAGGACCCAAGCCTAGATAAGGACTACAGGCAGCTAAGGAATGCTGGGAGGAGACATAGTCTTTTCCAGAGAACAGTGTCACCCTGCTAATTAAGGTTGAAGTCTACCATTGTCTGGTGAGATCAGTGCAAAATGGCAGACTCCATTTGTCAAAGGTCTTCTTCTCTCACCTTGTCTGGGGGAACATTGTGTAGTCTTGGGTAAATTATAGGTTCAGCTTTCTTTCTTTCTACCTTCCCAAATGTCACATAGCCTTGGTTATAGGTTATATTTCAGGTTCAACTTCTTTTCTCCTGATAAAGCCTGACCATCGAGCACCTGAGATTTCTGGAATGCCTCCCCTTGCTAATGAGGCATCTCAGTGCCGTAGCCTTCAGCCAATGATCTTTGCCCACCCTGGATATTCATATCCTTTAACCCCAAAACTACATAAGCCTTGATTCACTCCGAGTAAAATATATATATATATATATATATATATATATATATATATATATATATATGTGTGTGTGTGTGTGTGTGTGTGTGTGTGTGTGTGTGTGTGTGTGTGTAAAAGGCTCAGACAGTTCTAAAAGGGGTGGGGGAGCCTCCATAAGATTCAAGGAGTCCTAAATGCAACACTGTATATAAACAGGTGCTCTTTAAGACTAAGAAAGTAAATAACTCACAAGTCCCAGGGAGAACCCCATCATTCCCCAGTATGAACAGTAATGGTGAACAGGAAGAGACTTCTCCACCTCACCTGTCCAGCTGCTTACAAGTCACACAGAGCGCTCAGCTCCTGAGTTCCAGGCTTCAAGTTGTCACTGTGCTTAGGTGGACTGTTGTTTTTGTGATGCAGTTGTGTTTGAGTCATCCTGTTCCTGTAAGAGACCCCCTCAGCCATATTCCTGTAAGTGACCCTAAGAAACTCATTTGTTCACCAACTTGGTCTTTGGTAGAATCATGACTTTGGTCTGTTGTTGGTTCTCTCTCTGCTGTAAGCAGATCTCCAGGAATAGTGTCATACAATCCCTTACCTCAAAATAAAAAGTAAAAGAGGCTGCAGGGAGACTGGGGTGTGGCCCAGTGGGAGAGTGCTTGACTAGGGTACTCAGGCCCTACAGTCAATTATCAGTTCTGAGAAGAAAAGAAATTACTACTGAGCTGACTTTCTAACACCCTTATTTACATGTTCTACGGTGTAAGATGTAGACACTAACTCACTTGTTAAACAAATGTTTATTGCACATTTACTATGCCCAATACATAAGATCTTATTGAAATTTCAGATTTTTTTTAAAGGATTTATTTATTTTATGTATATGAGTACACCATTGCTCTCTTCAGACACACCAGAAAAGGGCACCAGATTCCATTACAGATGGTTGTGAGCCACCATGTGGTTGCTGGGAATTGAACTCAGGACCTCTGGAGGAGCAGACGGAGCTCTTAACCGCTGAACCATTTCTCCAGCCCCCCCCCTTTTTTTTGGTTTTTTGAGGCAGGGTTTCTCTGTGTAGCCCTGGCTGGCCTAGAACTCACTCTGTAGACCAGGGTAGCCTCGAACTCTCGAACTCAGAAATCTGCCTGCCTCCGCCTCCCAAGTGCTGGGATTAAAGGCGTGCGCCACCACCGACCGGCAAAATTTCAGATTTTGATAGTAGCTATTTAAAGTAGTTATCATTAGTCTTCAGTTTTCAGATAGAGAGCAGAGGCTCAGTCTTGAAGTAATATTGAATATTTTGGCGAGTTTCTACCCCACATTTGATTACATAGTTCCCAAATAAAAGACACAAACCTTTATATTTATGATTAGCCTTAAAGCACTAGGGCTGGGCGGATATCAACCCTCTATGCTGTTTTGACTACTTCCCTGTCAATAACCCTGAGATACGACTTGCCATGTTCCACCCGGGTAGCTCCTACTCAGACTAGTCAGCCGTCACGGCCATGCTCTCACGATCCATGCCTCCATGGTATCCTCCGCTCTCATCTCCTCCCTCCCTGGTCCTCGTGGTCTCTGCCTCACACCCTAAGCCTGAGAACAGAAGCCCTGCTTATGTCTCTTCTGTCTAGCTATAAGCTGTCAGCATCTTTATTAACCAATCGTGGATAACTTGGGGAGGGGAGCAAGATTTACACAATAAAAGCTGGTATACATAAGGATCTCCTCCTCTTGAGGCAAGTAGACATTGGGATATAGAATTTAGCGTTACGATACATAGCAACAGGCCAGACCTCAACAGCTCAGGGAGGGCAGTGAACTACAAGTCTATCTCTAGGGAGACTAGAGTCAGCTACATGATTAGTACTCTTCCTATCTCTACTGCTGGGCTCCCTCTTGGTGATAGAGACTTTAGCATTTGAAAATGCAAATACCAAATGACACTATTAGACCATTAAAGGCACAGGCAATACCTACCGATGAGTAGATAAGGGATACAATTGACTTTGGTCCTAACATGTCGCTTGCTAATACCATAGATCAATTTATAAGCTAGAGATCTCCGATATCAAAACTCCTGTTTCCTCAATTGCAGAAAATGCAGTCATTTGCAAAGAAACTATGACCAAGTCACTAAAGGTCTCAGATCTCAAAATGCTTGGCACTTAAACTGTGGGAAATATGTTCATTTGCAACAAAAGTGTGAACAAGGCTTCTCTAAGGGCAATGATTTTTCTAAATATAAACCCGAAAGAAGTCCTAGGAGCGTGCTGACAATGTGTCAGGGGTTGCCAATGGACCAGTGAGTGTAGCGAAGAGAGATATTTAAGGTAATATCTTGGGTTAACAAATGGCCTTGGGAGCCTGGAGCCCCCACAGCAAAAAAATATGAGCTGCTTGCTCCTTGTCAGCCAAGGAGGAACATACCCCAAAACCTCAACTGAGAAGTGCAGTTCTAATGCATGCTACTACAGGCAGTGCTGCTCTTGAGCTGGCCACAGATCTTACTCTATCCCCCAACATTTAATGTTACAAAATAACTACTGGAGTTTATGGTCCTTTGCCCTCAGAGACAGTAGGAATGATCTTGGGAAGGAATGGATTGACTTCCCAGGGGTTCATTGTGCATCCAGAAATTATAGATGAAGATTTCAAATGAAAAATTAAAATTATAGCCTATGTTTTTTTTTTAAAAAGATTCAATTTAATGCAGGTGACAGGATTGCTCAGCTCCTGCTGTTTTCCCACATCAGAGGCAAAGCCACTCCAGTGGAAAGAGCAGGAAAAGTCATCTGAAAGCCTAGGCCACTGACCCAGAAAACACTTACTTCATTGAAAATGTCTCTGTTTATAATTTCCTGATACAGACACCACAATTAATGGCTTCAAATATAAGTAGGGAAATATAATGACCATTTTGACATTTTGATTTCTTTAAAAAAAAACACAGAAATACTATAATAATATGTTTTCATTTTAATCCCAGGAGTGGGGTATAGGCCTGCTTCAGACTGTCCACAGCAGCTATGATTTGCCTCATGCTCTAGCAGGGGCGTGATTTTTCCAGTTTCAGATAGTTTCTTCAATTGTATGACATTTGGAGTTCTGGGGACTTTTCAGAGGGTATATAAATGCTAGTGTCTCAAGAGTGTGGGTTGTTGGTGATGTGTTTATAAAAAGATAAAGAGAGAGGAGATATGTTCTGTGGATGTGTAGTCAAGTATGGGGGAAGAGGATATCTCTGCAGGCCCATGCTGAGGCATCCCTTCCCCCGAGGGACCAGCCACACAAAGGTATAGTATAGAATAGACTTTATTCAGGGCATGGGGAGGGGAGATAAGAGGATAGTAGAGGCAGAGAAAGGCAGAGAGAGAGACAGACAGACAGAGAGAGAGACAGACAAAGAGAGAGACAGAGAGAGACAGAAAGAGAGAGAGACAGAGAGAGAGACAGAAAGAGAGAGAGACAGAGAGAGAGACAGAGAGAGAGACAGAGAGAGAGAGAGAGAGAGAGAGAGAGAGAGAGAGAGAGAGAGAGAGAGAGAGAGAGAGAGAGGAGATTAATCTCTGATCTAATGTAAGGGGGTTAAAAGGGTGGAAGAAAAAAGGTGGAAAACAGTAGAAGAAAAAAGAACCAACAAAGTAGAGAAAACCAGGCACACATGCCTCCTCTAGGCCTGACTCTGGGCCTGAGCTCCCTCAGCACTTACCTCTAAAGTACACAAGGAAGGAGCAGATGTTTCTTGAGCTGATGGGAAGGTCTCAGCTGTATAGATAACAATACTGAGAGACTCCGGAATCTAGTTCTTTCTCTCATTTTCCTCTTGTTTGTGTTTTGATGCTAGAGTTCCAAGGCCTTGTGCATGAGCCACATCCTCAGCCTTTGCTTCTCATGCCCACAGGTTTCCCTAAGTAGTCCTAGCTGTATGTAAACTCCTACCTCACACTTCAAAATGCTGGGGTAACAAACACATGCTGCCATGCTCAACCGCATGTTCTTTTTTCCATTCCTATTCTGCTCTTATTGTCACCTAAACCAGTGTTGAACTTGCTACGTATCCTTCACTTCCAAAAAGCTGAAATCCCAGGTGTGTCCGCCACACCCAGTGTCTGAGGTCTTCCTGGTGGATACTTTCTCAGCGCAGCCGAATGGCAAATTCTCCAGGTCACTCCACACGGTCTCTCCACCTTTCTCCTCTCTCCTCCTCTCACCTGGACCTCTTCACTGGTTTCTTTACACATCATTGATACAGGAGATGGTTCAATAATCACGACAATGCCAACTTCCAGACTGTAACTAGATCTAGTTAGATGCTGATAGAAATCAGCATCTGAGCACATAGTGCTCAAGACCCTCCCCCAGTACGTTATCATCATGGTGGGGAGTGTGGCAGCAGGCAGGTGAGCAGGCGTGGCACTGAGGCCGTAGCTGAGAGCTTACACCTGATCAGAGACAGAGACAGAGAAAATGAGACTTAGCCTTTCAAAACCTCAGAGCCCACCCTCAGTGACAAGCCTCCTCCAGCAAGGCCAAGCCTCCTAATGCTTCCTAAACCCTCCACCAACTGTGAACCAGACATTCAAATATATGAGCCCATGGAGTCATCATCAGACCTCAGCCTCACAGCTGCTGCTGCTGCTGCTGCTGCTGCTGCTGCTGATGATGATGATGATGATGATTCCTTCTCTGACAGTTGAACCATCATGTTCAAACTTTCATTGTGGACAATGAACCAGTGACTCTGAAGAAATGTCTGGGCTACTGGCACCAGATTGGAACTACTGAGGCACCTGCCTTGTGGACTAAGTGACTACTAGCCATCACCTCCCACGGAGAGACAGGTATGCTGGGACTACTCTGGCTGTTAAGAAGCTCAGCTTCAAAGGTTCTCAGTGCCTCTGTTGTGTGATTTGGCTGTTGTTACTGTTTAAGAGCCCCCCCCCTCTCTCTCTCTCTTTTTTCCTGCTACTTGTGACTCAGAATGTGAGTTCTCAGTTGTTCCTGCTGCTATGCCTTTGCTCTGCCATCATGAACTTTAACCCTCTGATTATGAGGCTTAAAGAGTGTTTTTTTATATAAGTTTTGTAGGTGGTTGGTCTGGTGCTGCTATGTGTTCAAATGCTAAATACTGGCCACCAAGATCTAGTTGCCCCTGACAGCAGATCCTCACATACACCAAGTGATGCTGTGTAAACTTTGCTACCCAATTTAAAACTACTGGTAAGTAAAGATGCCTGCAGGCAATTACTGGAAAGAATAGAGGTAGGCAGAGAGAGATTCAGTTACTGGGCTGGTGGTCACAAGTAGGGACCACAAAGAGGAAGTAGAAAGAGAGTGAAGGAGGAGGAAGACAGAGAGAACAAGAGGTCTCCATTAGGTGCAATGAGTCTGGAGCACTTGCCCAAGTGCAGTGCCTGCAAGGGTCGCCTGCTGGAGCAGACGTAACCCGGGGGAGAGTCAAACAGCAAGTACTTGGGTAGTACAGCTAGGACGTAACCAGTCTAACAATTAGAAAGACAGACTTAGGTGTAATCCCTCAGTAAGTGTGCAAGAGCTTATTGTATAATCCATAGGACTCTGCCGCAGTGGTTATTGGGGGCTGGTCAGGTCATATTAATAATTAATAGAGTTTATTAAACTCCACTTACAACGTTTCCTTGTTCACAGTGCTTATCACAGCAGTAGAAAAGTATCCACGACACTCAATACATTTAAATTCTGATTTATTGTCACCCCCTTGGTTCTGTTCCTCTAAAAATCTCTAAAATAAATTGTGGTACCAGGAGTGATTTTGGAGAAACAGAATTGTAAGGCGTTTCTCTAGCAGGCTTACTGGGATCTGGATGGAGCAGTCACAAGAGACTCCCCAACATGTGAGGCACTGAACATGCTCTTTAAAGACCATCCAGACAAATGCATTTGATGTTCCCAATTTGCCTCCTGTAAGATGTGCTTTGTGTATGAAACCTTTGAACATTTGTGGAATACTACAGAAAATAAGAATAATGCTGATTGGCTCCTTTTAACATCGTTGGACAAAATTATGAAAGAACGAGCTGAATAATAAAACCGACGGCTCCAGATGGGCATCAAGAATACAAAGGTCCCTAGCCGGCGGTGGTGGCGCGTGCCTTTAATCCCAGCACTTGGGAGGCAGAGGCAGGCGGATTTCTGAGTTTGAGGCCAGCCTGGTCTACAAAGTGAGTTCCAGGACAGCCAGGACTACACAGAGAAACCCTGTCTCGAAAAACCAAAAAAAAAAAAAAAAAAAAGGTTCCTAAGTACGCAATGGAAGAGAATTTTTCCCCTGCAAGCTGAGAGCTCAAGTTGCAGGAAACAAAGGCCAAGCCCCCAATATACAGTTAGCTGAGTTACAACACAAATGTAACTGCTAACCTCGTAGAATGCCAGCATTAAAAGTAAGACAATTGGAAACACATGCCATACTGTGACTTGGGCTCGTGATATGTAGGCAGACCCTGGGCCCAGACCTCTCACCCTTACCAGAGGGTGTGCCTCCTCTCCCAACTACCACAGTGCTGCCTTCTTGCCTTTGCCTAAGAGAATTTATTCAGTCTCATCTGTAAAATAGGCAATGACTTTCCCTAAAGGAGATGGCAGACATGACAATGGTGATGTCCCTCAGGAGCCACCTATCACTGCCTCCAGACCTATAACTCAAGGCTAAGCAAGTCCCTAGGGGTAAAATAGAAGGTGTAGTCCATGAGGTCTGTTACACCACTAAAAAAATCTTAATGAGTTTGCTAATTTGTTTAGGCAGAAGTTTGGGAATGTGTGTGACAATAGATTTTAGTGGTATGGGATAATGATTTAAAAATTTGGGAACATAAAATTGGATCAGAATGAGTTTATTAATAAGGATCCAAGAGCAGAAATTCTACATGTAATATTGAAGTTTACACAGTTTTAAGAAGAGTAACAAGAATTTATTTGATTGATAATCAAATTGGTTGATGTATTTCTGAAAAGGTGGCCTACTGAGAATTAGCTAGAGCTACTTTATATTCCTACTGAGAATTAGCTAGAGCTACCTTATATTCCTACTGAGAATTAGCTACAGCTACCTTATATTCGTTGGTTTGCTGTTGATAAAGGGGTGTTTAAGACGAAAGGAAACTGAAATGTTCTGGTGGATTCATTGGTTAAAACTTCATCCTCCACAATGGGAAGGCCCAGAAGACATACCTTTCACTAATATTATAAGACGGAAAATAGTGAGAAGGACACAGAAATGAACTCTGTGAAGAAGAAAAGGGAAGAAGGCCCCTTCGCCAGACGAGACAGACGTGACTATGAGCTTGGAAGGTATAGCTAGCCACATGGCTAGATGGGGCTAGGTGGTCAGGTTAACTTAGATGAGCTAGTTGAGAGTCTGCCCAGCTAAGGCCTAACCTTTGAAATATTAAAAGGTCTCTGTGTGGTTATTTGTGGAACTAGCTGGTTAAGGAATAACTGCCACTGTATTAATTTCCAGCATTAATTAATACAGAATATTAATTTCTTTTCTAAAAAATAAGTGGCGCCCAATCTGGGGCCTGAACCTATGACCCTGAGACAAAGAGTCTCATGCTCTATGGACTGAATATTTGTAAAAAGAAAGAGTTCATTTTTCCCTCCCAGGAAGTCCCACCTATCTTTCTCTCCTGCCCAATTATAGGCTTTAGCCTTTTATTGAGCAATTTATTGGGGAGCAAGGTTTGCACAACAAAATCTCATGTATGTGAGAAGTCCCTCATCTTGGTGCAACCACATCTTGGTGCATAGAAATTAGTATTTGAATATAGAAGCAGCACCAGACCAACCTCAACAGGGTCTCATTATTTAGTTCTGGATGCCCTGGAACTCACTATGTAGACAATGCTGGCCTTGAACTCATAGCAATCCAACTGCTTTTGTCTCCTGGTGTTGGTATTAAAGGCATGTACCACTATGCCTTGAAGCCTTCACAGTTTTACCTCAATGGTCTATTAATGGTCTCTCTACCCTGTGGCATGACTTGGTTTGAAGTAATCTGTTCTTAAAATTTTCACCCATTAAGGTCATTGGTTTTTGTTTGTTTATTTTTATGTGTGTGAATATTTTATCTGCCTGCATTTCTGTACACCATGTGCATTCAGTATCCATGGAGTCCAGAAGAGGGTATCAGTTCCCCTGGGAATGAAGTATCAAGACAATTGTGAGCTGACACCTTGTAGGTATTAGGAATACAACCCTGGTCCTCTCGAGGAGCAGTGAGTGCTCTTAAACACTGAGCCATTTCCCCAACTCCATTTGAAGTGCTCTTGATCATCTGTTGTCACGCCCGCCTCGCCAGCAAGGATGACGCAACAACAGGATCCTTCCTCACGCACTTTATTGGGGAACACACCATTGACTGTAAAGCGAAAGACCCCGAAGGCCCAAATGGGTGCTGCTTAAAGAGTTATCACAACTGTGTATAAGTGTCTAATTGGTGCTTCTTGCAGAACTTCATTTACATACTGCTCAGGAGGGTGAGGAGACGTGTACGCCTGCTCACAGCAGGTGTTTACGACCCTGAATGCAGTTGCTTTCCACCTCAAACAGAGGAAACAAGCGCCATCTTCTAATGGAGGCTCCTTACAATCTATTTCTTCCACAAAATACCACATGGGCCCATCAGAGAATAGAAAATAAATCTAACCAAAGTTCAAGGGCATTCTACCTCTGTGAAACTTCTAGGTGTCCAGTGGTGTGGGACATGTAGGGATATTCCTTCTAAGGTAAAGGGTAACCTATCTCACCTGTACCCTACCATTACCAAGAAAGAAGCACAACACTCAGCCTATTTCATTTCTGGAGATCGCCCATTTGTCACTTGAATGTGTTATTTCAGCCGGTATACCAAGTGATTCAAAACTGTTAGCTTTGAATGAGATCTGGGACAAAAGTCTCTTTGGTAGATCCCAACTGCTGTGCAGGCTGCTTTACCGTTTAGGCCATATGATCAAGTAGATCCAATGGTTCTTAGGGTGTCATTGGCTGATAGGGGTGCTGTTTGGAGCCTTTGACAAACCCCTATAAGTGAATAACAAAGGAAAACTTTGGGATTTTGGAGCAAGGTTTTGCTGACTATTCACCCTTGTGACATCTCTTCTGCTATTAGGTTAGTGGGAACTGAATCATTGAAAATGAGGCCACAAGGTTTACTGTGAAACCCTGAGCTAGGTGTAATCTAGCCCAACAGTTCATAATTTAGGATGTGAACAGCAGAAATCCATTATTAAATGGTAGTGGTAACTATATGATTGGCCCCGAGCACTCCTGAGGCCTGAAGATATAAGCAAGTTATATGAAGTTGCCCAAATGCCTATGGTTTCTACTCCCATTACAATGCCATCTGCTGCCAAGTATGCACCTATCGGCTCATGGAGTGTGCCCTATGGTCAGTTGACTGAGAAAGAGGAGAATAGGACCTGGTTTACTGATGATTCTACACGATATTCAGGCACTATCCAGAAGTGGACAATCTCAGCATCACAACCCTTTTCTGGGATAACCATGAAAGACACAGATGAAAGAAAATCTTCATAGTGGACAAAACTTTGGGAACTGTACAAAGCCACAAATTTTGCTTAGAAGGTGTATGGTTTGTATATGCTCAGCCCAGGAAGTGGCACTATTAGAAGTGGTGGCCTTGTTGGAGTAGGTGTGTCACTGTTGGCATAGGTTTTTAGACCCTTGTCCTAGTTGCCTGGAAGCCAGTATTCTGCTAGCAGCCTTCAGAGGAAGATCTAGAACTCTCAGCTCCTCCTGCACCATGCCTGCCTGGATGCTGCCGTGTTCCTGCCTTGATGATAATGAGCTGAATCTCTGAACCTGGAAACCAGCCCCAATTAAATGTTGTCCTTATAAGAGCTGCTTTGGTCATGGTGTATGTTCACAGCAGTAAAACCCTAACTAAGACAGGAGAAATAACCAGATGTGCAGTTGTTCACTAATCCATGGTTGTAGCCAATGGTTTGACTGGATGGTCAAGGACTTGGGAGAAATATGATTAGTGAGAAAGACATCTGGGGAAGAATATATAGATAGATCCTTCCACATGGACTAAGAACGTGAATCTAGTTGTATCCCTTGTAAATGGTCATCAAAAAATGACTTCAAAAGAGTAGGAATTCAGCCGGGTGGTGGTGGCGCACGCCTTTAATCCCAGCAGGCGGATTTCTGAGTTCGAGGCCAGCCTGGTCTACAGAGTGAGTTCCAGGACAGCCAGAGCTACACAGAGAAACCCTGTCTTGAAAAACAAACAAACAAACAAACAAACAAAGAGGAGGAATTCAATAACCAAGTAAATAGGACGCCCCATTCTGTGTGCAGTCAGACTCCTTCCTCAGCCGTTCCTGTCACAGACCAATGGGACCATGAACAAAGTGGTCATGGTGACAGAAATGGAGGTTATATGTGGGCTTAACAACAAACTTCTGTTGCAGGATATTTGATCACACTATGAACGATGAGATTGTGTTATTTACTGAAAAAACTATTTCTAGTTGTGGTGTGGTGTGAGCCCTTAGCACACATCTTTAACCTCAAACAATGAAGGTATGGTTAGTTTATAGAAGGAAACACCCATGTTTGAAAGTAATGTCTAATTGAGTGGCAGACAAGTGACAAGAGAAAGATTTGACAGAATAGGATATGCCTAGTTCTCACGAGAACAGAGAGAAAAAGAGAGGCCACATAAAAGAGAGCAGTGCAGAGAGAGAGGAGGAAGCTGGAACATTTTTTTTACTGGAACAGTGGTACAGAGACAGGTTGCAGAGAGAGAACAAGCTAGACACAGGTGAAGACAGAACAACCCAGAGACTGAGAAGGAGCCAGAAGACTAGAACAGATTTTAGGAGGTTGTTCTGATGTTGCTTTTATTCAAATGCTAAATTCTGTACCCTAAGATCTGGTTGCCCCCTGGCAAGGAGATCCTCATGTATATCAGCTTCTGTTGTGTAAACCTTGGCCCCCCAAGTTATCCATAACTGGTCCATAAAGATGCCTACAACCTGGGCTGGGCAGAAGAGAGCAGGGAGAGCAAAGGTCCCTGGGCATAAGGTCTCAAAAAGAAGAAGAAGTTGCCATGGGGTAGGTAGATCATGAGACCATGGCCATGAGGGCTGGCCTGTTGAAGTAGGAGTGGTCCAGACAGAATATGACAAGTTACATCTCAGGGTTATTGACAGGGAAGTAGACAAAGCAGCATAGAGGGTTGATATCTGCTCAGCTCTAGTGCTTTAAGGCTTGTTATAAAGGTTTGTGTCTTTTATTTGGGAACTAAATGATCTAAGGTGGGGTAGAAACTCCCAAATATATTCACCACAACACGGACTGCTAAAGTTCACATGAGGTCAAACAGCAGTTCAGTCAAAAACTGAGAGAAGCCAGATTGATTCAGTCATCTGTAGAGAGACAGCATCTTGTGTATGGCCCATGGCTTCGGCAGGAGAGAGAGTGGGATACGGGGAGGGGAAAGAATTCTGGGAGAGAAGGAGGCGGGAGGAGCCAGAAAAGATGTGAGGAGATGGACAAATGGTAGCTGAGTACCGGGAGCCAGCCACACGGCAGAACGCAGGTTAAAATAAACGGCTAGCTTTGGTTACGATCTAGTCAGAGTAGAGTCTAGCTATGTGATCAAGGTATCTGTAAATTTAACCTGAGTCTGAGTCTTATTTCTGGGAGCACGGGACTAGGGGGAAGAACTGGGCCAGGACTTCAACAGTCAGCTTGGAAAGGAGTTTGAGCCAGAACAGCTGAGTTAAACCAGCCAGCCAGTGCTCAGAAAGCACTAGAAAGGGTGAGCTTATTCAGCAGCAAGTCTCAGAGGTTGCAAACATTCTAGGCCTAGATTAGATTGTACAGAGGCTAGAAGCTTCCAGGACTAGGCCTAGGTTAGCAGACAGAGGCAATGCCTCCAAATGACAGTTACTACAAGCGAATAAAAGTTACTTTTATAGTGCCCCTTATTGTGGGCAGCTTCTTCTGGTAGGAACCAGGATAAAAAGACAATTTCAAAAGTCAGTTCTTCCTCTTGCCTGTTTCTTTGCCTTTTACCTATTCTATACCATATATGTGAGTGTGCACGGTCAGCCGCTCGGTTCTGTTCCTCTTGCAAACCCTGACAAAAAGAGTACTGTACCAACTCACATCTCTAGCCCAGCCCCCATTTAAAAACACACACACAGGCACACACACACAACACTGGGGAGTCTAACAGGTGTCAGGTTTAATCTGTATGAATCTTTACAGGCACTTTTCTTTTTACAAATTTACAAGGGATCCTTGAGAAGCCAAACGGATTTATTTCAATTCTCAAGTCTTGACTCAGTTCACTCTTGGTGCCAAGTCCATGCTCCGCTCCAGACCTTCAGACAGAGGCAACTGTTCAACTCACCCACACTCCTCAAAGATGTCCGGATAGTGCCGAAAGAGCACTGGTGGATCCTGGTCACCTCGGACTGGGGCTCCAGGCACAGCCCGGATCCCAGGCCTTCGACCGCGGCGACCCCCTGAGCAGGAACGGTGGATCCATTGGTGTGCTTTCACTGCGAACTTCCTCTTGAAGCGAACACCACACTCTGGGCAGGGGAAAGGTCGCTCACCAGAGTGCATGCGCCGGTGGCTGACCAGCAAAGACGGGTAGGTAAACCGGCGTCCACAGTCCACACACACATGGCGGCGCTGGCTGGCCTGTATATCGGTGTCGGGTACCTGGACTGGAAGCTGCACACCTGCAATCTGGTCTGGGACAGCTTTGGTAGGTGGCTGTGCCCCTGCAGAGGCCTTGGTAGCCATGGGATAAGTCTTATGTTCCACCACCTCTTTCGGTTGCAACTGAGCAGGAATCTCTGCTGGCCTCTCACCTCCTTCCTTGCAGGCCCAGTCCTTCTCATCTGGAGTGTCTCCTAGGAAACAGAAATTAATTGCATTTTAATAACTCATGGGTCATTGGGCAGTGGTGACTCATGCCTTTAATCCCAGCACTTCAGGGGCAGAGGCAGGCAAGATCTCTTTGAGTCCTGAGGCCAGCCTGGTCTACAGAGAGAGCTCCAGAACAGCCAAGGGTACATAGAGAAATCTGTCTCAAAAAAAACCAAAAAACAAACCAAACCAAAACCCCTCATCTGTCCCACTAGGGAAGTAGCTGTAATCCCAGCATTTGGAAAAGGTGAGGCAGGAAGATAGCCATAAATTTGAGGCTAGCCTGGCCTACATAAGGGTCTGATGGTCGCTCACCTTTAATCCTAGCACTTCAGAGGGAAAGGCAGGTAGATTTCTGTGGGTTTGAAGACAACCCAGTCTAAATGGTGAGTTCTGGGCCAGCCAGAGCCACCTGCCTTAAAAATGAAAAAAAAAAAAAAAAAACCAAAAAACAATACACCAAAAATAAAACAAGGGTTGGAGAGATGGCTCAGTGGTTAAGAGCACAGGCTGCTCTTCCAGAGGTCCTGAGTTCAAATCCCAGCAACCACATGGTGGCTCACAACCATCTGTAATGGGATCTGATGCCCACTTCTGGTGTGCAGGAAGTCAGGGTACTCATATACATAAAATAAATAAATAAATCTTTTTTTTTTTTTAAATAAAAGCAAAACAGGGGCTGGAGAGATGGCTCAGTGGTTAGGAGCACTTGCTGCCCTTCCAAAGGACCTGAGTTCATTTCCCAAAACCCACACTGGGCAGCTCACGACTACTGCAGCTTCAGAACCAGAGGATCTCATGCCTCTGGCCTCCTTTGGTAGCTGCACTTATGTGACACATATACTGACACAGAATGAAAAATAATAAAGATAAATCTTAGGGGAAAAGTTTCAGTAAGACCTAATACTTCTGCACTGACTGCCCTAGGTTACCCAGGTAGTACCAAAGTATACTGCCCAGTGGCTAACACAATGGCTTTGTTGAAAGTCAGTTAAAATTCCCTTCCTTGTGTGTCAAATGGGAAAAATAATAGTTTCTTGACTTCACAGGATTATTGGATTAAATACATACATGCTTATTGATCACTTAGTAAATGCTCAATAAACAATATTTACTGGTGTATTTTGTAATTGGTTTTGGTACAGTGGTTCTTTTATAGATGAGGCACCAAGTTTGCTTCAGATTTCTTCCATTCTGGGTACTGATGGGAGAGCAGCCAAGCTGTCATTATTCAGACATGCTTTTTCTCTTGTACCACTTTGCCTTGTTTGAGAAATGTGATAGGCAGACCAGTTCTATTTTTAGGGGCATTTCAGGGTTTTCGTGGGGGAGGGGGAGAGTTAGGGGACTGAGACAAGGTCTTACTATATGTGGTCTCAATTGGCCTTGAATCGACCTGCCTCTGCCCTTTGAGTTCTGGGATTAAAGGTGTGGCCACAATGACCCGCCTTAGTTGGTTTCTGAAAAGGGTGGTATTTTAACAAACATCTGGAAACCTAAAAATTCTTTGGGTTCTAGATTCTCTTACTCTGTTCGTTTTTGTTTTTAAGGTTTATTTATTTATTTTTATATACATTGTTGTTTTGCCTATATTCGGGTCTGTATGAGGGTGTCCCTGGAACTAGAGTTACAGACAGCTGTAAGCTGCCATGTGGGTGCTGAAAATTGAACCCCGGTACTCAGGAAGAAGAGTAGACACTCATGACTGGTGAGCCATCTCTACAGCCCCCTACTCTGTTTTTAATATGACAGTTCTCCCGAATTTCCAAAACTCTTAACAGGTAGGCTTTCTTTTCTTTAGCATCTGGACATGTTGGCTCTTTAAATTCTGTAGGGATGCTGGAATGGGGAGTCTGAAAGAAAGATTTACTAGAAAAGAAACCCCCAGACAAACAAGTTTCGGGAGGATTTGGGACAACCCCTCACCTCTCGGAGCTCCTCCCAGGTTTTCCCCCTCCTCAGGATCCTGGGCGGCGGGGCTCCAAGCCTCAGTCTCCTGTTCCATCCAAGAGATGAGGGCTGGTTTGGGGCCCGGGAACCCTGAGAGAGAACAGGGGTCACAGTGCTGGCCTGAGAGGCTGGCCGGGGCAGATAGCATCCCACTAGGGTGAGGGCACCTCCTCGGAACTTATGCACAAATTAACCTGCGCAGGGTTTGCGATGCTCTTGCCTGAATGGAGACTCCCGAGGAAGCCCTGAGAATGGAAGGTGATTGATGCTGCTGGTGGAAAAGTGCGGGATGAGGGCTCACAATCCACTTGATCGGTCTAGAGCATCTCCCGGGTGAACCCACGAGGAGGTTGGGGGGCGGGGCCTCACCGAGCGCGCCCAGGAGGCCGTAGGTCTCGCGCATCACCTCCCGGTACAGGGCTCTCTGCGTGGGCCGCAGACACCCCCACTCCTGCGGGGAGAAGTACACGGCCACGTCCGCGAAGCTCACAAGCTCAGGCTTCCTGAAACCAGGCCAGATCTCCCCAGGCATCGGAACCAGCAGTGGAGCCGGGGGTGGCGCCATCGGGGATCCTGCCTGGGCAGTGGCTTGGCTACCCCAGCTTTCCGCTTCCGGCCTCAGCAACCTCGGGAAGCCACGCCCTTGCTACGCCCCTTGGTCACGGTTGCTATCAACACGTGAGGAGAGAACGGGGCAGCCAGTTAGTGGCTGCTAGGGATAGCAGAGCTCCGGTGGAGACTAGTAATGCTCCATAGTGTTTACTCCACAGCCGCTCACACAAAGACACGACTCGGGTAAAGGGACCCGAAAGATGTCTTCAGAAAACATGGCGACCGCCTGGCTTCAGTTGCCATTGACGGCATTGAGGTGCCATTTCTGCAGCTTAACAAATATGGTGTCTTTTGGGTTTCCATTGCCCGCAGCTCCCCATTTGCCCTTAAATACAATGGCCGCTTCAGGAAGGTTGGCGTTCGTTTCTATGTGTAGGAAGGAGAGGCCTTCAAAAAATATGGTCTACGGGCTGCCTCCCCGAGCTCTGTGCGCAATTACAACGACCAATGATTGGCTGTAACCACAAGGAGCAGCAGTGCTGCAATTGGCTCTGGAATGACAGGACATCTGAAACAATTTCGAGGACCTGGGTATCCTTGGTGCCTGAGATAGTGTCTTCCCAGTCTCCCAGTGTGTGTCCTGCTGATGTAGCTGGAATCTGGTGGTCAGCCTCTAGAGCCTGGCAAAGCCTGGGTACTGCATTTCAGAAACCTAGTTTGTGTGTTCAGAGAAGTTGACAGAATATTTGATTGACAGAATGAGTGTTTCTGCTCTCTTGGTCTCTGTACTGAAATTACAAACTAAGGATGTGCTTAGTGTGTTTCTGCTCGGATGGAAGGGTATCCTGGGACTCGGAAGCCCAGGAACCACACAGCTCTGAGGTGGGACACTCTACTAAGGGAAGGGCATTCTGAGACACGGGAACTTAGGAACACACCTGAAGGGTCGAGTGTGTGGAGGGATGAATCCAGAGATGGCTACCCTCTGCTCCTTGGAGCAGACAGTAGGGAACTGAACGGAGGGCAGGCTTATATACGATTTATTAGGGGGTGAAGCTTTTCAGGGCAGAGATTTCTATAGAGTAAAGACGGTGGAATTTCAAGTCCTGATCTTGGGAAGCTCAGGGATTGGTGGCTTTTTTTCACCACCACCTCCCTTTCCCTGCATTAGGCCCATGGGTTAGAATGGGAAGTCCTTCCTGGCTATACAGATAGCTTTTTTACTGAGGTACCTACCATCTCTGTGGAGCTGTTTGGGGAGGCTGGAGAGGAGGTGCTGCTGGAGCTCCTGCGGGACAGCTCCTGCAGTGGTGTGTTCACTCAGACTGTAGACTGAGGCAGGAAAGATGTCACCACGATGTACCGCTCCTGTGGGACAGCTCCTCCTAAGCTAGGAAAAGAGATGTGTCACCGTGGACAGCTCCTGTGATGGCTGCCGGCTGAGGAGGTGTAGAGGTGCTGCCTATCTGACAGAAGTCACCATTTAGACAGCTCCTGTGGGGGCATCTTACAGCAGCCATAGGGTAGAGAGGAAAGGAGGGGCCAGCCACAGCTTTGGAGGATTTTGAGGTGTGCTTAGTGACTACACTTAGTGAAGTTGGGATTGGAATGAGGGAAAGTTTTAAATTGCGTTGTAATTTTTTGCCAAATTCATTAATATGTACGTGAAGCCAGAGGTGGAGGCGGGCTTGTGTAAGCCCAGCAAAAGACACAGGTGGGAAAAGTTGGAGGCCAGTTCTGGGTTATATAATAAGACTGTGTCAAAAAACAAACAAACAAACAAACAAAGAAAACACCACCTATATTCATTTAACCCTCTTTTTTA
The DNA here is from genome assembly GCF_004785775.1 of Grammomys surdaster. Lineage (NCBI taxonomy): Eukaryota > Metazoa > Chordata > Mammalia > Rodentia > Muridae > Grammomys > Grammomys surdaster. The sequence goes on along the minus strand of NW_021604637.1, from coordinate 3,478,195 downwards.
ATTAAATTGAGTTTTAGCATATATGTAGCTTTATGGGTTTTTTTTTCCTTATTCTCTTTATTCACTACTTTGTGTGAGTTCTTTTGGGTTCTTCTGTCTCTTTACAATATCTTCTCTCGGACTCCGCACAGCTTCTCCTGGCTAAACTGTCACCAACTGTCTTCTCTCTATGCTAGCCCAATGTACCGTCAAGTGCCTTCTATTTTCACTCTGCTCAATCTCTTTTCTTCTCAAGCCTTAGGAAATCTCTTATAAGCATCACATGTCAATAAAAAAGCCTGTGGCCAATGAACGGAGGCAGGAAATGAATGGTAGGTGGAATATTAGCAGGAAGAGAGAGGATTCTGGGAAATAGTGAGAGATGTGAGAGAGTTCCCTAGGAACACTGAGAGAGAGACAGACATAAACCAGCCATGTAGCTGAACTCAGGTTAAAATAAAGAGGACATTTACATTGTGTTTATTTTATATATGTGTATATACCTGTGTAGTCATGAATGTATGGTGGTCAGAGGACACCTTGGAAGAGACAGTTTTCTCTTTCCACCATGTGGGTTCCAGAGATCAGACTTAGATTATCAGGACTGACAGCAAGTGTATGTATTATGATATTGGTGAGAGGGGGGTTAGGTGACTGTGGTGGTTTGAACATGCTTGGCCCAGGAGGGGCACTGTTAGGAGATGTGGCCTTGTTGGAGTAGGCATGGCCTTGTCAGAGGAAGTGTGTCACTGTGGGGTAGGCTTTGAGACCTTCCTCCTGGTTGCCTGGAAATAGTCTTTTCCTGTTTGCCTTTGGAACAAGATGTTCCAATGCTCAGCTCCTTCAGTGCCATGCCTGTCTGGAAACTGCTGTGCTTCCTGCCATGATGATAATGGACTGAACCTCAGAACCAGAAAGCCAGTCCCAACTGAATGTTGTCCTTTATAAGAGTTACCTTGTCATGGTGTCCCTTTACAGCAATGAAAGCAGTAGCGTATAATATCTCAGGATGTAAAGTGTTTTTGTGCAAGCCTGGTGACTTGACTTCAATCCTGGAACTTACATAATAGTGGAAGGAGAAGCCAGATGTGGTGGTGCATGATTTAATCTCAGGAGTCTGGAGGTTGAGACCAGAAGATTTCTATAGTTTCAAAGCTAGCCTGGTCTACAATCTAAGTTTCAGACCAGCCAAGGCTACCTAGTGAGACCTTGTCTCCACAACAACAAAAAATGGAAAGAAAAACAACTTCATAAAGTTGTTCTTTGACTTCCACACATACCCCCCGGATACACTATGGATACCACACAATAATAACTTAATTAATTAAAACATTTAAAAGATAACAGATCAGAGCCATTCACAATGTAGTACAACAACAGGCCTATGAGCAGGACTTTAAGACAGACTGTGCTGAATATCACACCCTACAGCCAAAGGTTCACGGAGCCGGGAGCAGTGATTACAAGACTTCAGTAATGGAGTCAGAACACAAGATGCTAGTAGATAAGGTAGTCCAGCAGTATAGAAGATTCAGGAACTGGCACCCAAGTTACAGGAAAGAGAAGTATTGCTGTTAGGTTCTTATCTCAGTTGTGGATATGCTCTTGAGAGACGAACAGAAAGATCACATTGGAAACCTGAGAACCCTAGACAGGACATTGGAAAGAATGGAAAATCAGGTACAAAACTCATAATTAGTAGCTTAAAAATGGGGAGGGAGGATGTAGAGTGATTTATTTTGTGTTTCTGGTCCTTTAAAGAATCCCCAGTTAACCCTATGCCCTTCAGTGTTGGTTTCCTCTAAGACTTCTGGGAATAGTAGAGGATATAAAAAAGCAGAGGCTGAAAGAAATTTAGTAAGATTGGAATAGGGTGAGAGAAGAGTAGGGTCCAAGAGTAGGATTAGAGAAGACAGTGGTGCAGGAAGAAAATTTAAGTTGGGCTAGAGGAGAGAAGAGACTGAGAAGAGTGAAAACAGGAGAAGGTTCAAAGTGGATTGGGCTAGCAGAGTAGAAGAGAAGGCAGCTGGTGACAGTTGAACCAGGAGAAGCTGAGCTGAGCCAGACAAGATATTGTTAAGTGTGGTGCTTTGAATAAACTTGGCCCATGGCGAATGGCTCTATTAGGAGGTGTAACCTTGTTGGAGTGGGTGTGGCCTTGTTGATGGATGTGTGTCACTGTGGATGTGGGCTTTAAGGTCTCTATGCTCAAGCTCCACCCAGTGTGGAATGAGAGCTCCTTTCTGGCTGTCTTCTGATCAAGATGTTGAACTATCAGCTCCACCAGCACCATGTCTGCCTGGATACTACCATACTGTCCACCATAATGACAATGGACTGAAACTCTGAAAGTAAGCTAGCACCAATTAAGTGTTTTCTAAGAGTTGCCTTGGCCATGGTGCTTCTTTATAGCAATGGAAATCCTAACTAACAAGTTGGTACTAGGGACTGGAGTATTGCTGTGATAGGCCTGACCACATTTTTGTTTGGAGGAATGTGCATTTGGGGACTTTGAATTTGGAAAGCAGTGGAATGTCTTAAGTGTGGCTTAATGGGACATCCAGCAGGAATGTGGAAGACAGTTGTACTGAGGGTGATTTGAACTCTGGAGGCCTGGCTCAAGAGGTTTTAGAGGAAAAGAGTTTTAGTATGTTGCCTAGAGATCATCTTGTGATATTTTAGTGAAGAATATGGCTTCTTTTTGCCCTTGTCCAAAGAGTCTACCTCCAGCTACAATGAAGGGATACAGATTTATTGTACTGACAGAGGAAGTCTCAAAATTAACTATTTTAGGCTTTGTTCTGTGGTTCACTCTTATGAGGAGTCTTTTGATCAAACTTAGAAAGGAAAAAGGATAGCAAGCTTAGAAAGGAAAAATACAAAATGTATTTTTCAAGTAATAAAAAGGCACCAGGAAGTGGAATGGAGCTAAATCCTGTGTTCAAGGTGATAAACAGATTAAGGGAGTTGTAACCTCAGGGCAAGATCCCACTTAGCTAAGCTCGCAGCAGGATACATACTCTGCTACATAGTATCCCCAGTGGAGCTCGGTGAGGCGGTGGAGCTGGGAGAGAAAGAGAGGAAGGGGAGGTGAGAAATAGAGGAATGGAAGGAGAAGAAGGAGGCTATCAGCCATGGAGGACTATGGATGAGTGGAAAGCTGTCCTGGGTAGCAACTTCTATCAAAAGGGTAGATATTGCATAACAACTCTAATTGTGTGGGCATCTTGTTGATTGAGCATTTCTAAATATATGAACCCTTTAGATAATCATTAAGCTTTAAGAGTCTCATTTCTACTGTACTGCAAGGATGACAGATATTGTCAGGGGTTCAGCTGAGCTTTGTGGATGCAGCCTGGGGGACTGGCAGAGCCATCTAGTGGATACCAGAACCTGCACATCTAGGTAGCCAGAGCCCAGGTCAGAGCCGACGAGCAGTGGGAACATGGTAGCTGCCCAGGAACAAGCCAGACAGAGCACCAAGTTCTAAATATCTGTCCCCTACATAAGCTTATTTTTGTGTGCCTGTTTGCAGTTGAACAAGGGAGAGTTATATCATGTTAGGTGTATTTATGACCTGGTTATGGTTTTCATTTGAATATAGGGAGAAATGATTATGTCTCAAATTAACAAAGGATGAATTGTGATGGTATTCTGTTGTCAACTTGATTATATCTGGAATGAACTACAATCCAAAACTTAAAGATCTGAAAAAGTAAAGAAAGGCTTAGGTCTAAGCATGGTGCTACAAGCCTTTAATCCCAGCACTCAGGAGACAGAGACATGCAGATCTTCGAGTTCAACATTACAGAGCAAGTTCCAGGACAGCCAAGCTTAGGCAGTGAAGGAGCTGAAAAATAGAAAGCTGGTGATGATGTAATAGAACAAGGAGGGCGTGGTCCAGCCCCAGTAAGCAGCAGAACTCGGCAGCTTCAGCCGTATGACTCTACCCTTAGAGTCAAGAATAGAAGGGGTGAGGCTGAAGAGATGGCTCAGTGGCTAAGAGCACTGACTGCTCTTCCAAAGGTCCTGAATTCAATTCCCAGCAAAAAAAATGGTGACTCACAACCATCTGTAATGGGATCTGATGCCTTCTTCTGGTGTATCTGTAGACAGCTACAGTGTACTCATATCATAAAATAAATAAATCTTTTAAAAAAAAGAATAGAAAGGGTTACTGAGACAATTGGTGCTGGTTAGCTGGAACTAAGAAATTACTGGTGATTGAGAAGAGACCAGCATCACTGAGATGAAATCTGGGAAGTGTTTTATGAGGGCACAAAGAAGTTCCAGAGATAGCAAAGGTTGTACCTCGTGCTGCAGCTGGACTTGGTAATGCGTAAGAATCACCAGGTGGTATGGTTTTGAAGGCATGAAAAGATCATGGAGAACAGCTGAGGCTGGCACTGTGAGAGGACAGGAAAGGTCATTGTTGAAGGTGCAGTCTCAGTTGCAGTTGATGGCCCAGAACTGAAGGACTCATGCAAAGAGGTTGAGGCTTGCGACCATGAAGAGAGTCTATGAGAGGCTATTGGTGAAGCCTAGCTGTAGTGGAAGACCTGAGCATATTGGAGACGTCAGTACCATGGGATGACCACCAGGAACAGCAGCAGCAGTGCAGTAGAGTCAACCAGATCCTGGAGTGCCTCGAGGGCAGAGCTGGAGAAGTCACACAAGCTCTTTTGGAGGAGGCCAGAAGATCATGTGTGGATTCAAGACATTAGAACAAGAAGTTATAAAGTTAAAAAAAAAAGAAGTTATAAAGTTGAAGTTGCATTGGAGACCCCAAGATGGTTACAGATGTTGGGATACCTGCTGAGAAAGCTGCCTACAAGGAGTGGAACCAGTTCAAGAGAAAGAAGTGTGCTGCAGTTAACAAAGATGAAAGGAGTCAGAGATCTGAAGAACTTGATATCAGACACAGAGATGCAGAGTTTGGAGTTTCCAGCTTTGGTTCAGTATTTCCTCACTATGATGTTTTAGAATGTATATCCTGTGATGTTGGAAGTATGCAATCTGCTTTTTTATTTTTATTTTATAAGGGATTATAGTTAAGAGATTGCATGAATGTCAAAAGAGACTTTGAACTTTGGACTTTTAAACATTGTTGAGACTGAGGGACTGTGGGGATTTTTGAAGTTGGACTAGGTGTGTTTTGCATTATGCTATGGTTAGGTGTGCTCCACCTCATAGTCTTGTGTGTTTGAATAAGCCTATGGGACCTTGAAGTGGAATGTGGTGGTTTAAATATGCTTAGCTCATGGGGAGTGGTAATATTAGAAGGTGAGGCCTTGTTGGGGTAGGTGTGGCCTTGTTGGAGGAAGAGTGTCACTGTGAGGGTGGGCTTTGATGTCTCTATGCTCAAGCTCCACCCAGTGTGGAATGAGAGCTCCCTCCTGGCTGCCTAAGAAGACAGTCTCTTTCTGGATGCCTTTGGATTAAGATGTAGAACTCTTGGCTTCACTAACACAATGCCTGCATGCTGCCATGCTTCCCACCATGATAATAATGAACAGAACCTCTGAAACTGTAATCCATCCCCAATTAAATGTTTTCTCTTATAAGGGTTGCCTTGATCATGGTGTCTCTTCACCATGGAAATGGAAATCCTAAGACATTAGGTGACAGTTAGGAAAAGAACCCCACACAAAGTAGAAAGAAAAAAAAAGACAAAAAGCTTCAGAGTACTTCAACCAATGGGTTTATTATATCCTGGAATGCCTTTACCTTCTTTGTTGAAACAGAAGAGGAAAATGTAGTGATAAGAATGTGCTTTCACGGGTGCTGGAGAGATGGCTCAGTGGTTAAGAGCACTGACTGCTCTTCCAGAGGTCCTGAGTTCAATTCCCAGCAACCACATGGTGGCTCACAACCATCTGTAGAGATCTGATGCCCTCTTATGGGATGTCTGAAGACAGCTACAGTGTACTTACATATAATAAATAAAACCTTTAAAAAAAAAAAAAAGAATGTGCTTTCATTTTGATCCCAGGTATAAGGATGTGGGGCTGCTTCTGACTGTCTGCAACAGCTGACTATGATTTGCCTAGTGCTCTAGCAGGAGAGTAGTTTTGCTGGTTGCAGACAGCTTCTGTGCTTGTGTAACATCTGGAATTCTGGGAAATTTTCAAAGATACATAAATGCTAGGGCCCTGAGAGGCAGGGTTGCTGTTTAATGATCATTTAGAGGTGTTGGCTATGGTTTGTTAGCAGTCATGGTTAAAGAAGAAACAAGGGGAAAGAATTAGATTCAGGGATCTGTAACTTTAATGTTTTCAAATCCTATTTTTAATGATGGTTCTTAAATGCTTTAACCTTCCTTGTAATCCACCTGAGGTAGTAGAAAAGATAGGATATGGGAGAAGTGGACTTGTTTAGAAGGGTTCTTTGGAGCAACTCCTGTCTGTATTGTCTGGAAATTGGCAGTTCAGTTCACAGGTTGGCAGGCAGTGGAAGCTCAATTCACTTGCAAACACCCCAGAGATACATCAGCAGAACACCAGCAGTCTAGATTGGTAGAGTTGGGTTAGCAACATGACCTAGCAGAGACAGCCAGGCTTCAGACTTGGCTCGAGTCAGCAGGAGGGACCAACAGGAACACCAGGAGAATTTCTTAGCTGTGCCTCTCTCAGGGAAACAAAGATCAGAGAAGAAGCAAGACCAACAAACATTGCACAACTAGCTAGCTGTACCAGCAAACCAAGCTCTGTCTCCATCACTCTGTGGAGTCCTATTTATACCCTCCAAACACCACATGTCCTCCGCATGCCTTGCCTCAGCACAACTCTTGTCTTAGCACGTGTTTTGTCTCAGCATAGGTCTTGCCTCAGCATCCAATCAGCCCAAGTCCTTGGAAACAGCAACAAACTGCAGTACACCGTCAGAAGTTTTTTGGTGTGTTTCTCTCTATGGCATCCCGACAAAGGGAGCTCAACTATGAAATGTGAGGCAGACATGTATGTCATTAGCAAAGAATCTTTCGTCATGTGTCCTTTCACGTGCTTGCTTTAGCAGAACATCCTCTCTCCTGTGTCTGCTTCAGTGAAACGTTCCTTCATGAGACTGCCTTAGCCTTTCACACCTGTGTCCAATTTAACGAAATGTTCTGCACGGTTTCCCCAATCGCTCGCTCTCTCTCTCTCTCTCTCTCTCTCTCTCTCTCCCTCTCTCCCTCTCTCCCTCTCCCTCTCTCCCTCTCTCCCTCTCTCCATCCTTCTCCTCTATCCTTTCTCTATCTAGTGTTAGGAGGCAACAAAGGGGATAAAAGAAGTAAAATGGGAAAGAAGAGCGGAAGAAAGGAGACCCCACAAAGTAGCAGAAACCAGCTACCCTGCACACACATGGTGTACATACATACATGCAAACAAACACTCATACATGTAAAATTAATCTCTTTAAAAAGATGACATAAGCTTCACTGTGACATTGTAACTAGAGTAGGGCTTATGAAGGTCAGGTGATCAATAGTTTTAGATCAGGGCTGACTCATGGTTCCAGAATGCAAATTGAGACAGATAACATGGTTAAGCGTGGGTGTGGTGGTGCCTGTATCTGAGCAATTGGGAAGAGGAAGCAAAAAGAAACACCTTAAGCTTGAAGCTAGCCTGGGCTACATAATGAGTTCACGGCCAGCATAGGTTACATAGCAAACCCATCTTAAAACAAGACAACAAAAACAACCAGGCACCTATCACCAAACCTGTGGACCTGAGTTAAATTCCTGAAATCTAAATGATGGAAGTACAGTGCAGATTCTTATAAATTGACCTCTGGATCCACATGCATACCACACACACAAACACACACAAAAGACAAACATACAAATACACACATACACACAAATACACATACAAACACAGACACACAAACATATACACACAGACACACACACACACACAAACTGTGGAAGGAAATTTCAAAGAAAGAAATGGACATAGCAGCTAGCGTAATCCCTGTATTATCCCCTAATATCTACTAATCATTAGAACTACCTCTAGCAAAGAAAATACTAAGTAAAAAATAACAGCATCCCTGCAAGGATTGCAAAGTTTAGAGCTGCCAATCACAGATGTGAGTGACACAGGAGTGTGAATTTAGACCTGCCTCATTGTACCTCTTATTTCGTGTTATGAAATAACTACTGGCTGTGTAGTTCATGGTCCTTTGCCCTTAGGAACAGAAGGAATGACCTTGGTAAGGAGCAGTTTGGCTTCCCAAGGATTCATTATACATCCAGGAATTATAGATGAAAATGTCAAAGAAGAAATTAAAATAATGGCTCACATTAAAAAATGCAATTTAACACAGGTGATAGGATTGCTCAGTTGTTACTGTTTCCCTACATCAAAGGCAAAGCTGCTCCAATAGAAATGTCAGGAGGGTTTAGAAGCACTGGAAAACATGTGTTCTGGCAAGCAGTTATTAATTATGATCAGAGGCCATAATTAAAACTGCAAGTGGATAACACTGAAATAGAAAGTTTGGTGGGTACAGGAGCTGATGTAACTATTGTTTCACAAAAAATCTTGGAATTGAGGATGGCCACTTCAAAAAGTTTATTCATAGTTTCTAGGAGTTAGAAAGTTATCTCTGTTAAAAGCAAAGTGTGTGGTGGATTAAATGTGTGGGACTAGAAGGCCAATAGGAAAGTCAAGGCCTTATGTGGCTGACATAGCCATACATTTATGGGGACGAGATTTATTACAGCAGTGGGGAATTTAGATTAACATTCCCTCAATACCAGAGACAATCCCTAAAATAAAAGGGCTGAAATGGAAGGCACTTCTGAGGAAGGTATTGAAAAATGTCATCCAGAACAACCACAGATTGTGAAGGCTGTCCAAACACAGGACACAACAGAGATCGGGCTTCCAAATTTATATTCCACTGCTGAAATTATACCTGTGGCCCCATAAATTAAACAATTAAAATTGTTGACTAATAAGTCTTTCTGGGTAGATCAGTTGGCCATAACTAAAGAAAAATTACAGGCACTTGAACAGCTGGTACAAGAGCTGCTGGAGGCAGCCCATGGAATTCCCCTGCATTTGTTATAAATAAAGAACTTGGGAGCCTGGCGGTGGTGGCGCACACCTTTAATCCCAGCACTTGGGAGGCAGAAGCAGGTGGATTTCTGAGTTCGAGGCCAGCCTGGTCTACAGAGTGAGTTCCAGGACAGCCAGGGCTATACAGAGAAACCTTGTCTCGAAAAACAAAACAAAACAAAAAGAAATTAGGCCGGGCGGTGGTGGCGCATGCCTTTAATCCCAGCATTTGGGAGGCAGAGACAGGCGGATTTCTGAGTTCGAGGCCAGCCTGGTCTACAGAGTGTGTTCCCCAAGACACCGGGGGAAACTCAGAAAACCTCTCTCTAAAAAAAAAAAAAAAAAAACAAAAAAACAAAAAAAAACAAAAAGAAATTGGGGAAATGGAGAATGTAAACAGATTTCAGAGCACTGAATAGAGTAATCCAACCAATGGGTCCATTACAACCTGAGATTCTTTCACCTTCTTTATTACTTAAGGCATGGTTTATAATAGTAATTGATTTTTTTTTTTTTTTGGTTTTTTGAGACAGGGTTTCTCTGTGTAGTCCTGGCTGTCCTGGAACTCACTCTCTAGACCAGGCTGGCCTCGAACTCAGAAATCCGCCTGTCTCTGCCTCCCAAGTGCTGGGATTAAAGGCCTGCGACACCACCGCCCGGCGTAATTGATTTTTAAAGACTGCTTTTTTTTACTGTCCCCTTGAAAGAACAAAATAAAGAAAAATTTGCCTTCACAGTACCTATGTATAATAGTCCTCAACCTGTAAAGTTATCTGTGGAAAGTTCTTTCATGAGGAATGTCAACTAGTCCAACTCTGTCAATATTTTGTGCAACAACATTGTAGGCAATTTCCTCAAACAATTATTTGCCATTATATTTACCATGATAATTTGTTGGCTGATTCTGATGCAGATACTTTAGAGGATGCATTTGGTGGAGAAAAAAAAAGAATTTTGACTTGTTGGAGTTTGCAGATCACTTCTGAAAAATACAGAGAGGAGATTCTATCCACTATCTAAATTATAAAATAAATCAATAAAAAATTCAACCACAGAAGATACAGATCAGAAGAGATCAGTTGTGACTCTTAATGTTTTTCAAAAATTAAAGGAAGATATTAATTGGCTATGGTCCACTATTGGATTAACTATTTAAGAGTTAAGTAAATTGTTTCAAACATTACAAAGAGATTCAGACTCACACAATCCAAGACAGCTAACAAAGGAAGCAGAGGAAGAGTTAACTTTAATAGAAAAGAGACTGCAAGATGCACATGTGGCTCGCATAGATCCTAAACTGGGCTGTGTTTTGGTTATTTTGCCTTCAACTCATTCTACTGTGCCCATTATGCAATGGTAGTATTTTAGAACAGATCTTTTTAGCACACAAAGTAAAAAGTTAAAGTGTTATATAGAAAAGGTTTCTGATTTAATTATATAGGGAAGAATTGTCAGGAATAGGCCCACCAGAAATTATAGCACTTTACACTAATGCCATGATTACTTCATTATGGGTAATCCATGAAGACCGGAAAAGAGTTTGTATCAACTATTGGGGAGAAATTAACAACAAATGTCCTAAAAGCAAGCCTCTTTAGTATAGTAAAGGTAATGCCCATTCCTGAAGTGCCTACATTCTATACAATAAGTTGAGAATGACAGGCTTAAAGTCAGACAAAATAACCAAAGTGATCCAAAGCCCATATACTTCAGTTCAATAGTCAGGGTTATATGCAATACTTACGGTATTATTAGATTTTCCTGAATCTCTTAATATAAATACTGACTCAATATGCAGAAACAGTTGTTTTACAAATAGAAACTAATGAATTTACTCCAGATGATTCAGAATTAACCTTGTTATTCATGCAACTGCAGCAGATAATCAGAAATGGAAACTAGCCACTATATCACATATTTGGTCTCAGGCTTGCCTGGGCCATTGGCACAGATAAATTAAGAAACTGACCAATTTTTAATAGGAAATGTGTTAGAAGCCTCAAAGTTTCAATGAAAACACCATGGTAAGTGTAAACGTTTAAAGCAAACCATTTCTATCACCTGGTAACAAGCCAAGGAAATGTCCTACTCATTCTTTGTGTAACCAGACCTCATTACCTGCTGGAAAGTAATGCTAAGGGTATGAAAAGAAATGAAATCTGGCAGATAAATGTGCTTCATTTTGCAAAATTTGGAAAACTACGGTTTGTATACCATACCACTGATACATACTCGGGGTTTCAATGGGCAACTGCTTTGAGTTCTGAGAAGGCTGATTCTGTAATTACACATTTACTGGAAGAAATGGCTATTATGTGTATACAAATTCAAATTAAGACTGGCAATGCTCCCACATATGTCAACAGTAAAATGAAGCAATTCTTTGCATATTATAATATAAAGCACATTACAGGTATACCACACAATCCTACACAGGACAAGCAGTTGTAAAAAGATCTAATTGTACCCTAAAAGAAATGCTTATAAACAAAAAAGGAAGAATACAGACCCCCAGGGACAGACTAAATAGTGTTTTGTTAACTCTAAATTTTCTAAACGCTAATGGGAAAGGACTAAGAGCAGCTGAGAGACACTGGATTATAGAAAAAAAAAAGCCTGTGGAATTAAATCAGCCTATATACTATAAGGATATGTTGATATCAGAATGGAAGTCAGCGAATGTTTTGCATTGGGGATGCAGATCTGTTTATATTTCACAGGAAACAAGAAGCTGTGGGTATCATCGAGACTGATATGTTCAGGGATGAGCAGGGGAAGTCTTCTGAAAACCTTGTCCACTGACCCAAAAAGAGCAAAGAAGAGAACCTGGCCAGCCACTGCCTTCCCCTGACAGCCAGAAAAACCTGAACTAGAAACATTCAGCACCTAACCACAAAGAGACCTATGAGCAGGACTTTGGTTTTGTACAGTACAGAACCATCCACAGCGCAGAGCAACAGCAGGCTTGCGAGCAGGACATTAAGACAGAATTCTATTCTGTTCTATCTACTAAGGAGAAGGGGACAGTGCTTCTTCTGTTTCTGATTATGCTTATGCATCTGTATATAGGTATGTGTACATGTGTTTGGGAGCCCAAGAGACCAGAAGTGTTGGAATGGAAGTCATGGGTAGCTCTGAGCCACCTGCCATGAGCACTGGGGATTCAACTGCAAGAGCAATGAATATTCTTAACTTCCAAGGTCTCTGCAACTCTAGCTGCTGGTGGTGAACAGGACCCAGAGGAGAAGGCTCTGCAAGAAGCCTGTGCTTCTGTGCATCCTATTCTGCCACTTGAGCCACATGATCCAGCAAATACAATGGTATCCAAGGTGTTATGGGCAAATGAAGATGCTATGTGGAGCCTTCATTTGCCCTCTGTAAGTGAATTATAGTGGAGGCCCTTAGGATCTGGCAACAAGCCCCCATCACCTGCACCATCATCTACAAATTACTCTCCTTTTGAAATACCACTCTCAGATGTCAAGGCTTAGAGGAAATTGAATGCTTGACCACAGGCCACTGAGTCCCATACAACCTGAGCTGTCTGTCATGGGGCTGGGGCCAATTGAGTTGTTGTCTTAGTTAGGGTTACTCCTGTCTTACTTAGGGTTTCATTGCTGTGAAGAGACAACATGACCAAGGCAACGCTTATAAAGGATAACATTTAATTGGGGCTGGCTTACAGTTTTAGAGATTCTATCCTTTATCATCAGATAATGGTGCTGGAGAAGGAGCTGAGAGTTCTACATCTTGATACAAAGGCAGCCAGGAGGAGATTCTCTTCTTCAGGCAGCCAGTAGAAGGGTCTGGATCACACTGGGCTGGATGGAGCTTGAGCATAGAAACCACAAAAAAACCCTCAATACACACACACTGTGGCACACTTCCTCTAACAAAGCCACACCTCTTAATGGTGCCACATCCCATGGGCCAAACATATTCAAACCATCACATTTGGTGAGCAGAAAAGGATTACATCATCAAATGGAAGTAGTAAGTGCTGGGTATATAGCTCAGAGGTAGAGTGCTTGCCTAGCATGTGTGAAACTCTGAGTTTAGTTCTTGGCACACCTACACCACACACACACACACACACACACTAGCAGTGTATATGTATGATCTTGCCCAAACATGTTCTGAAGGCACAAGTAAGATACACGTGGCCCAAGTTCCCATTCTTTCTACTACTGCTACACCTTGCCTTCTCGCTCCCAGCCCAGGCTTTATGGAGGACACATTCTATGAGCTAGTGAGAGAAGGGAAGTCTAGGTTTTGGTTGACAGGCAGATGTGTACACTGTGAAGGCACCACCTGAAGTAGACCGCTGCAGCATTGCAACCCTCTGGAATATTCCTGAAGAATGGTAGTGAAGGAAAATCTCAGTGAGCAGAGCTTTCAGTAGCATCTAGTTGGGCATTTTGCTTAGGAGAAATAGCCAGATGTGCCCATCACTGCCATAACCGGGATTTGGCTGAATCATAAGGGACCTGAAAGGCATGTGGCTGGAAAACTGGTTACAAAATTGGGGCAAGCTGGGCTTAGTGGTTCACATCTATAATCTTAGCCCTTCTGAGGATGAAGCAGAAGGATCAGGAGTTCAAGACCAGTATGGACTCTTTTTGACTGTATCTCAAAAAAGAAAAGGACAGGACATTGACAGATTACTTAATTTAGGGCAGAGGAATCTGGACAGACCTCTGAGTGTGCAACAGAAATGAAGGTGTTTGTGCCTAGAAGGAATGCTCGCCCTTCAGTGCTAATGTCCAGGTGATAGGAGGCCAGCTCTGACGTGAAATCCAGGCCCTCAGAGTAACCAGACACGTGGTCTTGAGCAACTTGTTAAGTATCACTGAGCTTCAGACTCTTCATCTGTTAAGTGGGAATCCCGACTATCAAGGAGGTTAGAGATCTGAAAACAACAAAACCATCTTTGGTTCCTTCTGCCTTATAAGTCCCACAGAGACAACATGGAGGAGTCCAGACAGACGCTGGGCACAGAATACCAACTACTGGGGTGAAAAAAATGGGTTTGTTGGACCTGCTATTTCTTGATAAAACTGCTGCTCTCTCCATCCCCTGCCCCTTCCCCTTCCTTCCTACCTGTATCTCACCTTTGTGTGCCTGTGCATTGTGTGTGTGTGTGTGAGAGAGAGGGGGGGAGGAGGAGGGGGAGGGAGAGAGAGAGGGAGAGGGAGAGAGGGGGAGTACAAGGAAAGGGAGAGGAGGGAGAGGAGGGAGAGGGGGAGGGGAAGGGAGGGAGGGAGGGAGGGAGAGAGAAAGAGAGAGAGAGAGAGAGAGAGAGAGAGAGAGAGAGAGAGAGAGAGAGAGAGGATCTAGACTGAACTAAAATTTGTGAATATGCTCGTGCCTTAGCCTCCAAAGTGCTGGGATTCCAAAAGGTACAGGAAAGGGACAGCTGCTCCCCCCACATAAGTTCCCTTTCAATGTTGCTGCAAACACAACCCTGAGACTGGCCTAGGCTAAGTTGTTGTCACCTCCTCCTCCTTCTCCTTCTTCTCCTTTTCCTCCTCCTCCACCGTCCTCCTCTTCCTCCTCCTTCCTTCTTATTCTCAGTTATTTTCTTATGGTTTGGTTTTACTTTTGAAAACAAGGTCCTCTGTCTCTGCATTCCAAATGCTGGGGTTGCAGGCATATGTCACCCCAGCCAGCTTAAAGATACACATTAAAATCAACAAAGAGAATGGCATGTGGGAGGCCCGGGGTCCGGGGAGGGATGCAGCAACATTGACATGATGCGTCCTCTTCAGTGAGTTATACAAAGATGGGCTTAGTTCTCCTACTCAGGATTTGTGACAACTTGGACAAATTGCCCACGACTTAGAGACATGACTCTGTTCCCGTACTGTTGACTTTAACCTCTTAGACCCTTAGGCCCTCTCTCTGACCCCTGTGAACAAGTATCATTAGGATATACTTAGCCAGTCAAGATAGCCCAGCATGAGTCAAGAATCCCAACACAAAAAACTGTTCTCATTGCATTTTTTTTTCCAGACAGAATTTCTCTGTTTAGCCCTGGGTGTCCTGGACTCACTCTGTAGACCAAGCTGGGCTTGAGATCACAGAGATCCACCTGCTTCTGCCTCCACAGTGCTGGGATTAAAGATGTGCGATACCCCTGCCCAGTAAAATTATTTTATTATTTTTATGTGTGTGTGTTTTGTCTGCATGTGTGTGTTTTGTCTGCATGTATGTTTGTGCACCATATACATGCAATACCCAACAAGGCCAGAAAAGGGGATCAGGCCTCCTGGAACTGGACTTACAGTTGGGAGTAAGTATGTGGGTGCTGGGAATTGAACTTAGGTCCTCTGAAAGAGCAGCCAGTGTTCTCAATAACGGAGCTATCTCTGCAGCCCTGCATAAAATATTCTAAAAACTCAGAAGTCACTCCCAGGAGCAGGCTGAGTACTAGTCTCAAGGATGAGCTTTCTTGGGATTCCCTGAGAGAGGCACAGCTGAGAATTTCTCCCAGTGTTCCTGTTGGTCCCTCCTCCTGACTCTGGAAGAGGCTGAGACCTGGCTGTCTCTGCTAGGTCTGCTAGGTCATGTTACCACTGTTGCTAACCCAACTCTACCAAACTGGACTGCTGGTGTATGTGTAAGGTGTTTGCAAGTGGGTAGTACTGCTGCTGCCTGCTAACCTGTGAACTGAACTGCCAATTTCCAGACAGCACAGACAGGGGTTGCTCCAAAGAACCCTTCTAAACAGGCCCATTTCCCCTGCCTCACCCCCGTATTCTTTCTTTTCCACAACTCTGGTGGGTAGTGGGTTACAAGGGAGGTTAGAGCGGTTAAGAACCATCATTAAAAATAGGATTTGAAAAGAAGTTATGACAGGCGGTGGTGGCGCACGCCTTTAATCCCAGCACTTGGGAGGCAGAGGCAGGCGGATTTCTGAGTTCGAGAGTTCGAGGCTAGCTTAGTCTACAGAGTGAGTTTCAGGACAGCCAGAGCTACACAGAGAAACCCTGTCTCAAAAAAAAAAAAAAAAAAAGTTACAAGTGGGAACCAGGTATTGTAGACCTTTGGATGGCTCAAGTGCGAGACTTGCTGAGGGCAAGGCCTTGGTTTTTGGTTGTTCCCCCACCCCCACCCCCGCTCCAAAGTCAGAGGTGTAGAAACAGCACAGAAGAACATCTTCTAAATATACGTTGTTGTTTCAGTCTTTCCAGAACTGAGGATGGAACCCAGGACCCATATCACTACTCCCTCCCCCAGCCACTCCCTTTCCCTATCCACTCCCTCTTCCCCCCCCCCCCACACACTTTGAGACAAGAATTTTATTGTATATCCCAGGATGGCTTTGAGCTGGTGGTCCTCCTCCTTCTGTCTCTCAAAGTAGCTGGGAGTGTCTGGATGACAGAAGTCCATCACCATATCTGGCATTTCTTCAGGTTCTTGTACTATGCTTAACACAGTGCCTGACACACAGAAAAAAGCCCAATCAGTGTATTACTACTTGAAGTGGGGACTTCTGGTTTGTTTGGAAAGTCAGTTATGTCAAATGATGTTTTCCTGAAGCAGACACA
Organism: Grammomys surdaster; assembly: GCF_004785775.1. Classification (NCBI taxonomy): domain Eukaryota; kingdom Metazoa; phylum Chordata; class Mammalia; order Rodentia; family Muridae; genus Grammomys; species Grammomys surdaster. The sequence goes on along the minus strand of NW_021604637.1, from coordinate 3,461,622 downwards.
GGCAAAAGGATGTTTTGCTAAAGCAGACACCTGAAAAGACCCACAATGAAGGAGTATAAATATGACCCCACAGACACTGGGAGCTGGAGCACAGGTTTGCTTTGCCTTGCTATTCTTCAGTAACAGCACACATGTATTGGTTTGCCTTACATAGCATTGTTGAGCTCAGCTTGTTGTAACACAGCCATTGAGAGAAACTTCCCAATGAACTTCTTGTAAGGTTCCTGTGACTTCTTGCCTATTCAGTGGCCTTGGGCCAATTGGCGAGCCTTGCAGTTTCTTCAGGATTGAACTACAGCTGCTGGTTTGTGCATGGTGTCTGCCTGCCGAGAGGACTGGTCTGCAGCTGCTGGTTTGTATTTGGTGTTCACTATGAGACTGAACTGCTGACAAAGAAGATTGAGCTCACCCTCCAAAGAGCCATTGTTAACAGGCCCACTTTCCTCACGTCCTAATAACTTCTCTCTTCCACTACCTCTGGTGAGTAGTAGGCTAGAGAAGAGGTTGAACGTTTATTAAAAGTAAGTTGCAAAACATTTCTGCCTACAACTACTCCAGTTGGCTGCAGACCACAGCGCACAAGTGAATGTAGTATGTAGAGAAAACAGAATGCACTGCTGCATAAGAAAGCTATCAGAAACTAAGTGGAGGCAGGCCAGAAGGACAACTCTTTTTTTAAAAAGCAAACAATGTTTTAACGACAGATTTTTAGTATGTTTATAGGCTAGAGTAAATGTGTGCAAGACAAGAGGACTCTCAAAAATCTAGAAGAATGTAGTGGGCTGGCCTGATGCTGCTGATATTCTAATGCTAATACTGGTTCCCCAATGCCTGTTTGAGTTCTTACTGAGAGAGTTCTTACATAGACTCAAGTAATGCTATATGACTTCGCTCCCAAGTTACTTCTGATTCATGTATAAAGATGTCAACAGCCAATAGCTGGGCAGAAGAAACATAGGCAGGGTTTAGAGTTCCCAGGCTTGGTGGGTCAGAGGAGAACTATGAGGTGGAGAAGGTGAATGGGCAAGTCTCGTGGCCCTGGGGGCTAGCCAATTGGAGTTAAGAGCAGCCCAGATGAGACATAGTAATAACTCAGGGTTATCTATAGGAAAGAAGATTCTAATAGCATAGAGGGTGGATATCTGCCCAGCTCGTGTGCTGTTTTAGGCTTGTTGTAAATGATAAAAGTTGTGTGTCTTTTATATGGGAACTGAATGATCAAGACAGAATAAAATTCCCAGAAGAGAGTATTAGAGGTTGTAGAGGTGAATAGAACCCAGCATAGCTATATTGATGAACTTCACACATGACAGACTCCCCAAGAACTGATGGAAACATGTTCACTTAGTAGGTACACTGGAGGACCGGGACAGGACAGTGGGATGTGGGTAGTTTCTTCTTGTGGTCCTTTGGTGAACAATAGGTACTCACTACCTGACTGTAATACCTGACATTGAAATATTGGAGGAGCAACTGGGGTTAGGACTAAGAAAGGAATCATGCATGGACCACAACCCTTCTCAAGAGCACTGTGGTTTTCCCCATATAGTTTATAGAGAGGAGGTTATTGAAACATGATGGGATCCTCCCTGACTAAAGGACCAGAATCTTATTTGGAATGGACCGTGGCAATGAAGAGCCTGAGGAAGCTTGCATAGTTCTCATCTCTGCTCTCCATGGACATGATGAAAGTTGGTCACAATAGCTTTCATTTTAAGTCACAACCTGGAGCCAGAAGCAACTGTAAAATTCCTGTATGAGGAATTACTTCACTAGTAGGTGGTAACAGAGGCAGTTCTAACTAACATTGGAGGCTTGGCATGCCTACAAGGTCTTGGCTAAGGAAACCCAAGTTTCTTGGTCTAAGGGGTTCAATCTCTGTCATAACATTAAATTTCTTCTAAAAAAAAAAAAAAAAACTAGATTCCTGTTTTGTGAAGAGTAATTCCAGAAGGAATAGACTTCTTCCATTAATTATTTTAATGAAATCCTATCTGGTACTGCCCCTGACCAGAGGGCACTCATTATCCATGAAGAAACAGAAAAACGGTTACAATCAGTTTGCTAAACACCTAAACAGAGGTAATTACAAATCAATGTTTCCCATCTGCTCCCCACCTAGAGCTGAGAGCGGATGCACCACAGGAAGAAGCGGATGCAGGAGGATGACCCAGTTCAGCTGTAGGAATGATGTCATATTTGATAGACCACTTTGGTACAGCTTCCCAAGGCAAAAAGGTAGTAAAGTTTTCCTGAGCACCTAGTCAGGTGGGTGACATTTTTCCAGCTGTTGGTCATCTGTAGCAAACTCAATTCTACCAGTTCCATGTCCACTTCTTGCTGCTTGATACTGGTCCCCCATTTTTTCTTAAATAAGCCTCTCAGTGTACCATGCTGATGCCTCATACCCAGCTTGAACCAACTTTCCAAAAGTGGTGAAGATTTGGTTTTATTTCATCTTTAAAAAGAAAGGTGAGGGTTTAGAGGTCTGAAACTGGGGCAGGAGAGATGGCTCAGTGGTTAAGAGCACTAACTGCTCCTCCAGAGGTCCTGAGTTCAATTCCCAGCAACCACATGGTGGCTCATAACCCTCTGTAATGAGATGTGGTGCCCTTTTCTGCCCAAGCAGGTAAAACATTGTATATATAATAAATAAATCCTTAGAGGCCTGAAACCCAGCAAACACAGTGGGACCACCCCCAAGTCAGTGCAGCCTAGAGTAGTCAAGATTGGACTGTACAGTGCATGGCTTGATACTGTTTTTTTCTGTATGATCCCTAAGAAGAGACAGATTTCACTTGTGGGATCAAGAGCCACTCTCCAAGAATGACTGAGCAGGGGCTGGAGAGGTGGCTCAGTGGTTAAGGCCACTGGCTGCTCTTCCAGAGGACCTGGGATTCAATTTCCAGCACATGCTGTCTTACAACCATCTGTAACTCTGATGCTCTCATTTGTCCTCTTTTGAGTACCAAGCCCAAACATAGTGTATAGATATACATACAGACAAAACATTTAAACCCACAAAATAAAAATAAATAAATTGTTAAAATATGTATATACTCCTTTAAAAAAAAAAAAAACAATTGACCAGAGCCAGATGTGGCAGCATCAGCCTACAAATTACTCAGGAGGCTGAGGTGGGAGAATCACTTAATCCCTCAAGAGGGAGACCACTGTCTCACACACATATATTCTCTTTCTCTCCTCTCTCTCTCTCTCTCTCTCTCTCTCTCTCTCTCTCTCTCTCTCTCTCTCTCTCTCTCTCTCTCATACACACACACACACACATACACACCAAACCTGGGCACAAAATAAAATGATTAAGTTTCTGAAGAGCTATCCTGTGGGTAAAGTAATAAAAGCAAGTAATAAAAGCACTCTAGACCAGGTTTACAAAGGAGAATGCAGTAAACAGCTTACTAAACATTAGCGCCATCCCCCAGGGAAACGCCCCACATGTGAGGTAGTGAGCTCTGGTTTTCAGCAATGGCCTATCATTTGGCAGGGGTGTTGCAAACGTGGAGCCAAACTCAGGTTTTCCACAAGATGTGGAGACAGAGGCAGAGCAGGGAAGGTTCTGCCCTCTATAAATGAGATTCTCCTGACTGAATGTTATCTGTATACACAAACTAAAAGGCAGCCCCTAAAAGAGATTGGGAGAAGAACATACCCACATTATTTTAAGACAGATGAGCTTGGAAAACTTTAATCAAATGGCATCATCTCTCCTGATAACTGTTTCAGACATGCTGTAGGACAACCAGTGTGGTGGAATACACTGGAGTTCAGGGTGTGGAGCAGGGAGGCAGGATTTTGGGTCTGCTCCCATTCTGTAAAACCTCTGGCAGCTACTCCTGAGTTTTGTACCTCTCCATAAAGTGACTTTCTGTAATCTTTGTCACGCTAAAGAGCACTGCTCCTCTGGCTGGGCCCTCCTATAAGAGGTCTAGGGCTACCATTGGGGGTGTTGGGGCAGCACTTGTGGACAGCCAGGGACCACCTCTGGCGAAAGCACCGGCCACACTCAAGGCAGGGGAACGGCTTCTCCCCAGTGTGCAGAAGCTGGTGTTGGGCCAAGTGGCTCCACTGGGCAAAGCGTTTGGAGCAAAGGTCACAGGCATAGGGCCGCTCGCCTGAGTGCACACGCCGATGACTGGCGAGGAGTGAGGGATAGGCAAAGCGGCGGCCACAGTCATCACAGGCATGCAGCTTCTCCTCCGTGTGGGTGCTGCGATGGATGGCCAAGGAGCCGCTCCTTCGGAAGGCACGTCCACAATCCGGGCATGGGTAGGGTTTCTCGCCTGTGTGCAAGAGCTGGTGCTGAAGCAGGGTGCTACGCTGAGAGAAGCGGGCTTCACAGTGCTCACAGGCATAGGGCCGCTCCCCAGAGTGTACACGCCGGTGACTAACCAGGCGAGAGGAGGAGGAGAAACGCCGCTCACAGTCAGGACACGGGTAAGGCTTCTCTCCAGTGTGGATGCGCTGGTGGATGACCAGGGCAGTGCGCTGGCGGAAGCGACGGCTGCACTCTAGGCAGGTGTAGGGCTTCTCTCCTGTGTGTGTCCGTTGGTGGATAGCGAGCAGAGATGGGTAGGCGAAGCGACGCCCGCAACTAGGGCACTGATGAGGCTTCTCACCGGTGTGCGTGGTCCGGTGATTGGCTAACGACCGGCTCCGTCGAAAGCAGCGGCCACAGTCGGGGCAGTGGTAGGGCTTCTCACCTGTGTGTATGACCTGGTGCTGAGACAGGTTTTTCCTCTGGGAAAAACGTTTGCCACACTGGTCACAAACATAAGGACACTCACCAGAGTGTGCCCGCCGGTGACTGACCAACAGGGAAGGATAGGAAAAGCGGCGCCCACAATCCGGGCAGGGGTAGGGCTTCTTCAGATACTGGGCGCACTTGTGGCTCTCCAGGGCGGGATGGTCAGGGAAGGTACAGCCACAGTCAGGGCAGATGGGGCCCCCGGATGTCTGCCTGGGAATCAGCCGGGGTTTGCTGGGCTTCCGCCCTCGTTTCCCTTTTCGAGGTGCTTCCTTAGGTGGGAATACTTCCTTCTCTTCATTCTTCTGCCTGGTTCTGGTTTCTACCAGGAAACAGAGAATTAGCAAACACTAGACTTCTATGCTTGCCTATTAACAACGTTAAAGCTCTCAAGACCAATACACTTAGCTCCGGCTAGTTATTAGTATCAGAGACAGTTAAGTGTGTTGTGGAGATGTGCAAGGCATTTAGAGCTCCTCAAGCAGCTCAAGTAAATTATTTTAGGGATAGTAAACTGACTTTTAAACAGTGTTTTGGGCACTAAGGGTTTGGCTTGGTTGTCAGAGTGCTTGCCTGGATCCTGCACTATATGTAGTGGTTCATGGCTCATCCCTGGTTACACAACACATCCAAGGCTTTACTAAGATGCATGAGACTTTGTCGGTACAAACAATCAAACAAAAATCTTGAATGTTTTTAGTAGCTGGGGAGTAGCTCAGGGGAACACAGAAACCTTTGTCCCTACTTAGTTTCTTCCAATGTTCTGGGCTTTCGTTTGTTTTTTAGTCAGGGTCTCGTGTACCCTAGACTGGCCTCTTTCTTATCCTCCTGCTTCCACTTCCCAAGGGCTAACATTACATAAGTGCCGCACCTGATTTATATGCAGCGCTGGGGAGCAAACCCCGAGCCGAGCGAGTGTGAGGCAAGCACTCTACCCAGTGAGCAGCACTCCAAGCCATCCTTACAGGATTTTATGATGCAGTACAAATACATGCGGTTTCCCCATACCTTTCCTACATACAAGATAACTGCTCCAATGTGGGTCCTGGGATCCAAACTCGGAGCTTCTGGAAAGGCTGCAGGTGTTCTTAACTACTAAGTCATCTCTCCAGCCCAGAATTTGCATGTTTAAAAACATTCCTGTCCTGGTTTTATTTCAACTGGACACAAGCTGGAGTCAGCTGGGAAGAAGAAACCTCAGTGGAGAAAATGTCTTCACCAGGTTGGCCTGTGGAGCAGTTTCTAAATTAGTGATTCATGTGGGAGTGTCCAGCCTAATTTTGGTGCCATTTCTGGACAGGTGGCCTTGGGTATAGAAGAAAGCAGGCTTAGCAAACTAAGAGAAGGAAGCCAGGAAGCAGCCCCCCTCCATCTCCATAGTCTCTGCTTCAGTCCCTGCCCCTGACTTCCTTTGATGACAAACTGTAATGTGGAAGTGTAAGTGAAAAACTCTTTCATCCTCAAGCTGCTTTTGGTCATGATGTTGACCACAGCAATAGATACCTTAACTAACACAGAAACTGGTACCAGGAGTGGGGTATTGCTGTGATAAACCTTACTATCTGGTTTGGGGAGGAGTGTGATGGCAACTTTGGAGCTGGAAAAGCTATTGAGAGCTTATAAAGTTCCAAGGTGATGTTTGAGACTCCGTAAGATTCTACCAAGGCCATTTATGTGATATTTTTTATTAGAAACCACTAAAAGGGAAACCTTTGCTTAAATGGGACAATTGATACTATCAACTGGATCTAAGAAATTGGCACAACTTAAAAACAAACAAACACCAGCATCAGCAAGGATGATAAATCTGAGAGTTTCTCCTCCTGATCGGCACACAGAAGCTGTGGTCCATGATGGGACCAACGCTGCAGCTCATGTTGGCAGCTGAAGTTGGGTATGTGTAAGTTTCCCCAGTTGTATTAGTTTTGAAGGCATAAAGGGTCATGGAGAGCAACTGAGGCTTGGTACTGTGACAGGAAAGCCCAGACCACTGATGAATGTACAACCTCAGTTGAAGTAGAAACCTCAGGATTGAAGGGGTCATGGAGAGAAATTAAGGCGTGGCACCATGTGGCAGGGTCAGTGTCTCTAAAGAGATCCCAAGAGAGGCTACTGGTGAACTCTACTGGTAGCTCTAGTGTTTTGGAGATAGCATTTCCTTGGGTGACCAGCACTCACAGTAACTTTGGAATGGAGCTAGCTTGAGCTTAGGAAACAAGCTGTGTGTGCAGTGGATGACAGACAAGTGCCACTGCCAGGCCCTCTGAAGCTTAGATCACTGAGTCTCAGTCGGACACTGAGCTTCACAGTTAGACTTTGGGTTTGATTTTACTGTAACTGTGCCCTGGTTATTACACTTCTTTGAATAAAAAACACATGGAACTTTTTTTTTCTTTAGAGGAACTCATAGTTAATTTTAGAGAGATTTTGGATATTTTAGAGAAACTTTGAAAGAGACTTTGATATTTTAAGGAAAGTTTGAAACAAGAGTTTGAATTGAGATCTTGGAATGAACAAAACAAAGGTTATGGTTAACAGGGGTGTGTCTGTATGTCAAGCTGACAAGGGGTCAACTGTGCTGACTTGTTCTACGTCAACCTGACTCTATTTAGAGTCATCTGGGAAGAGGGAACCTCAGTGGAGAAAAAATGCCCTCACCAGACTGTCCTGTGGTGCATTCTCTTAATTAGTGATTGATTAAGATTGATGTGGGAAGGTCCAGCCCACTGTGGGTGGTGCCATCCCTAGGCAGATGTTCCTGGAAATGTAAGAAAGTAGGGGAGCAAGCCAGGAGGCAGCCTTCCACGTGGCTTTCTGCTTCAGTCCTGCCCTGATGCTCTTGCCCTGCCCTGACTTCTTTTGATGATGAACTGTTTCATGAAAATGTAAATGGAATAAGGCCTCTCCTCCCCAAGCTGCTTTTGGTCATGCTGTTTGTCACAATAGAAACCACTGACCAAGACAATTCCCAAATATGCAGCTGCTGGTCTAGAAGCACTTTGAGAGATGTTGTAAACAGTGTTCAAAACCTTGGACTGTATTTCATCCAGTAGTTCACAAGCCTAGATGCACATTCAAATCAATGGGGCTTTTTCTTTTTTAAAGTCAAGAGTGAACCAGGGGCTAGAGAGATGTCTCAGTGGTTAAGGACTCTTTCTAGTCTTCCCAGGACCGATGGGAATTGAAGTTCAATGGAGGCTAAGTCCCAGATCCTGTGAAGGAGTATCTTTTTCAAAGCTCAGTAATTCATTTGTGTCAATGGAGTACCGCCTGTAGTTCGTTTGCCCACAGTGCAAGCAACCTGGTTAACTCTCATCAGGCGACAATTTTAGATTGGGTCGACAGTTTAGAGCATTACACAGGAGGGCAGCATAGTCTCCGTGGGTATTTTTCACTCACTTCTCTGGAATGTTACCCATCTCCGGTACTCCTGCGGATCTAGGGCTGCTGGTTCCCAATCATCGGTATTTCGTTCCAACCAGGAGATGAGAGCTGGTTTGGGACCTGCGCATCCTGGGGAAGGAGAACCAGTCAGAGGGCTGGCCCGGAGAGATGATGCTAAAAAATATATGCCGAGGCTCTGTCCCAACCCCTAACAAGCCTATCGCAGGTCATGCCCCCACTCTACCCCGCCCTCAAGCTCCATCATCCCTTAGGCCCGCGTAAGCAGATTGGGCCGGGCCTCACCGAGCGCGCCCAGGAGGCCGTAGGTCTCGCGCATCACATCCCGGTATAGAGTCCTCTGCGCGGGCCGCAGAGACCCCCACTCCTCGGAGGAGAAGTACACGGCCACGTCCGCGAACTTCAAGGCCCTTGGCCTCCTGCCCCTTCTCCGACTAGGTCCAGCCTCTCCGGGTGCCCGCGCGAGGAGCGGAGCCGAAGGTGGCGCCATGGGACCTGCTCCCCGGCCTTGCCCCGGCCTTGCCCGGGCTTAGCACCGCGTACCCCGAGACCTAGAAGCACGGCCGGGAAGGCCCGGAGAAAATCGAATCGGCGGCCTGAGGGGCCGGGCGGCCCGACACAGACCGCCCCGTTATTCAGGGAACTCCCGCTGGAACTTGGGTGAGAGGCACCGGAAGATGCCTTCGGGGAAGATGGCGGCACTGCTCCTGTACCACCGCTGCCTAGAACACAGGCAGGTTCCAGCTATCGATTTTATTGACCCGAACGCCATGCCGACTTCTTAACCTCCTTGCCCTAAAGTGTAATGGCGCTGCGAGATGGCTGCATGCCTACTTTTCTCCTATCTATTGCATTCGTTTATTGGTCGGTAGCTGAAGATCGGGCGTTCTGATTGGGTATTGGTGAAGGCGGCTCATTTGAATGAAGCCAACAGATTCTTAAGGGCAAGAAGGTGGACGATGTGTTATGAGTAGGAGGCTCTTCTTGTATTCTCCAACGTTTGTTTGTCCTACTTGGAGAAGACGTTTCTACACGTCTTCCTAGGGAAAGTCACATAATGTCAACATGGATTTTTGAACAGCTGAATCCTATGATGATAAAGTTGTCAAAGCCAGGAATTCTGACAAGGACTAGATGAGCAGGGAGCAGTGATAACGTTCTGATTCACAAAAGGTACGTCTGGTAAAATTGAGTGACTAGAATGGTAAGTTGACTGGTCTTGCACCTTGGGAAGCTACTAAGTAGTCTACAGAAATGAAGGACCTACCTTCCAAGGAAGTTTGCTTGTTTGGAGGTGAGACTAAGAGCTTTGGGCTTACCTTTTCTTTGTACAGTGGAATGCACATTTAGGCTACCGGGGGAACAAAAGGCAAATGGCTAGCTGATCCTTTCATTTGTAACGAGGCAGGGAAATCACCTCTATACCGTTGCTTTCCTAAATAGTACAGCTGTATCATCAACACGTTCCAGCGTAGCATGGACAACTGGACCCTGGTTTTGTTGTTGTTGTTTGTTTTTTTAATTTATTTATTTTATATATATGAGTACAGTGTAGCTATCTTCAGACACACCAGAAGAGGGCATCAGATTCCATTACAGATGGTTGTGAGCCACCATGTGGTTGCTGGGAGTTGAACTCAGGACCTCTGGAAGAGCAGTCAGTGCTCTTAACCGCTGAGCCATCTCTCCAGCCCATAGACCCTGGTTTTAAACGAAGAGTATATAACCCAGTGGTAGGCATTTGGCTAGCATGCATGGGGCCCAAAGTTCTCTAAAAATATTTTTTTAAAAATAGATAACCAGGACTGGGTGTGAAGCAGAACCCTTTGTTCCCTTCTAAAAAAAATATCAGACAACCAGTGAGGAAGACTGTACAGATGCGGCAGTGATTCACACATCTGGAGACCACACAGAGTCTGCGCCTTCGCTGCTGAGAGCCATCCAAGCACCTGGAATACTAGAGTAGATTGTGTCTGAAACGTAAATGTCTAGAGTCCTTATGAGAATAATTATCACTATGCCACAGTGCAAAGCGCTGGATTTGATTATTTATACTACCCCTTCCCCAAAGTGAACTACAACAAAAATCATAAGACCGCTGGCTACGGTGACATGCCTTTAATTCCCAGTACTTGGGAGGCAAAGGCAGGTAGATCTCTTGAGTTTGAGGGCATCCTGGTCTACAGAGTGAGTTCCAGGCCATCCAGGGCTACCTCAAAAAACAAACTGCTTCAAAAAACATAAACAACAAACTTCCCACAAGTCTGGATCAGCTTGCTCAAAGTCTGTCACTAGATGCAGGAACGAGATCCAAGTATGGAATGTCTTCTCTGTGACACTAGCAACTCTGTGTTGGGAGAAAAGCCTTAAGACTGATTTCTCCACAGCAGGAGAAGTGGCTCAGTAGTTAAGAGCACTTGTTCTTACAGAAGACTCACATGGTGGCTAACAATCATCTGTAACTCTAACCCAAGAAATCTGACACTGTCTTCCACCAGCAGCAAGCACACCTGTGGTACATAGATATATAGTCATGCAAAGCACCCATATCCATAAATATTTTTAAAAAGATTCAGTTCATGGTTCATGCTCAGTGACTGCTAGTGCCTAGAGATGCAACCTTAAATGTTAAAACACATTGATTTTACAGACTGCCTGGACCCTGACCTTTGCCTGAGGGGTCACTTCACCATAAACCCAGACTTGGACAAGCAATATCAATCCTAAGGAGAAGTAGAAAAACTACTTATTAATGAAAATAATAATTGCCTTTTCTTCTTTTCCAGATATGGTCTCATGTTGTCCAGTCTAGACTCAACACTCACTATGTAGCTGAGGATGACCAAGAACTTCTGCATGCTCAAATTACAAGTATGCACAGCATATCCAGCTTTATTTGGTGCTGGGATAAAACCCAGGGCATTATGCCAACTAGGTGTCTTAGTTGTCTACTGCTGTGATGAAACACCATAACCAAAAAGCAAGTTGGGGAGGAAAGGGTTTATTTGGCTTACACTTCCATATCCTTTATCATTGAAGGAAGTCAGGACAGGAACTCAAGCAGGGCTGGAATCTGGAGGCAGGAGCCGATGCAGAGACCATGGAGGAGTGCTACTTACTGGCTTGCTCTCCATGGCATGCTCAACCTGCTTTCTTATAGAACCCAAGACCACCAGCCCAGGGATGGCACCATGCTCAATGGGCTGAACCCTCCTCCATCAATCACTGATCAAGAGAATGGCCTACATGGAGGCATTTTCTCAACTGAGGTTTCCTCCTTTCAGATAACTCTACCTTGTGTCAAGTTGACATAAAACTAAGCACACAAGGCAAGCACTCAATTGAATCACATTTTTAGCCCACCTTAACAAATCTGTGCAATCTAGTTTCAGACTGTCCTTTCCTGACTGACATGTTCTTCACTGATGCATCCCAGCATGATAACACAAGTCCTATCACTAAGCCATGGGGCCAGAACTCACTGATACATCTCTGATTACTCCTGCAGCCACTCTCCAAAAGGGGACTTCCTAGTTCCTACAAGTCTTGTCACTTTATGCGTCTTTCTTTTTCCTTCTGCCCTTGCTCACTCTGCATGCCTTTCTCCAATGAGCATCTTTCATTATGAGTTCTTTCACAGACCCTGACCCAAGCCAGAAACAACCACATTTCTGAAACCTACTTGAAAGATGAATTCCCTGGTATAGGGACTAGCCAGGAAGTGTAGACCAGGCAGGTGGACTTGCACCTGGTGTAAGGAAAGTTTGTTACTGTTTTTGTAGCCATTGTGACCAAGTACTTGATGGAAACGAGGGTTGTTGCAAGGTTGCAGGAAATAATTAATTGTAACGGCAAGTATCTCCCACTCCCCCTGTCCCCCCCCCATCCCTCCCCCCCCTAAACCCAGCTACTCTCTGCTGGCCTGTTCTTATCTAGTGGAGACTGACTCAGAGCTCCAAAATCTCCCCACCCAGCTCGATAAGTTCCCACTGGCTACCATGCCAGCCCCATGCTTCAAAACCTCCACAGTCTTTGTGGTGCACATCTGGCAAATGCGCTTTGCTCCTAACAGCTTCCCATTCATGGATTCAAAGAAGCAACAGAGCACCTCTCCCTCCAGGTGAAGTGATACACTGCGGCTAGGTGGCCACTGAGCAAACTGCCTCTCTCTCCTGCAGACCTGTACCGTCCTTGAGTGGACACGAGTTACAGGTTAGGACAGCCTAGCTCTGCCGAGACAGAATAAGCTAGTCCTTAATAATTCCTGTTTTTCAAAGGTCTGTCAGATGATCCTGGGCCAGAAGGCTGAAGACTGATGCTCCAACTTCCTGCCTTACTGGGGCTGTATCTGTAGGCAGCTGTCTCTACAGTTTGTCTCAGGTCTGGAAGCTGTGTTAGGCTTCCTATATTTTCAGATAATATTGGTCATTCTTAGATTTCTGACGAGGTTGAAAGACTACTTATAGTCTCATAGCCAACCCAGGCTACTTAGCATTGAGAGAATATATTTGAGAAGATAGTTTTCAGATAGTATACAAGCTAATCCAGGACATAGCATATGGATTTATAAGTCTTTTAAGTTAGATGACAGAATGTTCTATTTTATTGACAAAAATGATGGACTCGGTATTATGTCTATCTTGTACTTTATAAATTACAAAATGGTAATAGTTGTGCTCGATTTATATTTGAGAGAAAAGTTTTATTTTTTATTAGAACAGAAAGAGGGAAGCATTGTAGATGGCCCTGGTACTGCCTGTATTTTTATGTTAAAAACACATAAAAGAACATGTCAGTTTTCTGCTTTCCCAGGAGGAGCTGTCTGGAAAGAGGAATGAGTCAAATACTCAGTTGACTTCTGTGAATCTTCCCCAAATGAATAAAGAAACCAATCACTGGATGTGTAGGAGGGACTTCCAGGTTAGACAGGGAATAGAGGAAGCAGCAGAAAGACATACGGGCTTTTGGACAGGGATAGCATGAGGACAAGATGTAGTTACTAGTGTCTCCTGGCTTATATGGTGGATTTGCCAGGATTTGCTACTGGAGGATTTAGATTTAATACGGTTTACAAGATTAGGATTCTAGGCATTGTGCCCAGAGACTGAGTTACCATTGTTTCTGAACTAAGTTTGTGTGGTGTTTTCCTTCACTCGGAAGTTTGGGTTCCAGAGAGAAAGGTATGGCAGCAACGCATGGGTTTGCCTGATAAGTACCACAAAAGGCTGTGGGAGTGTTGAAGCATGGGGCTGGCGTGGTAGAGTCCTACCAGTGGGAACATAGCAAGCTGGTGGAGAGATTTTGGAGCTCTGAGTCAGAGAGTCTCCACAAGATAAAAGCAGGCTGGCCATTGCCCACCAGTGCATAGCTGGCCAGCCCACTGGGGCAGAGAGTAGCTGGGCCTAGTGCAGGAAATTGGTGCCCCTTTTTTAATATTTCCCACAACATGGGACAAGGTACCCCTGCATGAAGAAACTGGTGCTGGACCAGGTGAACTTTCTGAGAGAAGTCAATACAAGGTCTGGGGTTGTATTTTAGTGGTACACGGCTTGCCTGCCATGCACAGGACTCAGGGTTCCATCCACAGTAATGTTATATATACATATATATATGTATGTATGTATGTATGTATGTATATGTATGTGTATGTAAAAGAGTAAAGAGCATGGTGTTGTGAGGCGGGGTCTCCGCCAGAACAAAGAGAGCATCTGAGCATGAGTATATATTGCTTGGTAGCTGAGAATCTGAAGATGTCCAGCTGCAGGCCCTACACTAAGATGTGGAAAGAGTTTATAATCCTAACAAGCCTGTATAAAAGACACACAATCCAGGTGTTTTACTTACAAGCCATGAGCATAGATCGGGCAGGTTTACAGCTGTACTAACTTATTCCCCAGCTATGAAGTCCCTTGTTACTTTCTGTTTTTCCTGGCCATGTGGGCCTGGGCCATGGCAGCTTCCTCCACCTCCATCTTCCTCATTTCCTTTCCACCTGCAACTCCTCTCACTCAAACCTCCAGCCCCACCTTTCTCCCTCCACTGCCCAATCACAGGCTCTAGCCTTTTAGTGACCAGTTAAATCGGGGAAGGTTCACATGGCATCACTTTGTGTACGTGAGGATCTTCTCACTGTGGGCAACTACCCTGTGAGAAACCAGTATTTAGCATTAGAATCTAAGCAGCATCAAACCAGCCCACTCCACTAAGTCACTCCACAGGGCTCGCCACACTTCCATAGTGAGTACTCCCTTAAGTAGGCTGTGTCAAGGGTAAAACTTCCTCCTTTTTTCAAACAAGGTTTCACTGTATAGCCAAAGTGACTCTCCTGCCTCCTAAATGTGGGGTTCCAGGCATGCATTACCACATCTAGTTTCACCAAGGTGCTTGAATCTCTTCCTGTTTTCATATCTAACTCTTGCTTTTTGTAAAACAAGAGAGTTTGGATCTCTCTTTTTTTTTTTTTTTAAGCCAACCTGGTGTACATTGTGAGTTCCAGAATAGCCAGGACAGTGTAGAAAGAAACTGTGTGCAAAAACACACTCCCCCACCCAAAAAAAGAAAAAATTGTCTTTAGGGGGTGGCGATTGTGCAGTTGCATGTGAATCCAGAGCAGCACCAAAGCTTGTTTGTTCAAGGCACAGGACTTATGTGGGGGATCTTTATTCAGAAGCCCCATCTGATGCAGGAAAAGCAACAGTTTTCTATTTAAGGAAGAAGAGGAGGAGACCAGGTTAGGATACAAAGACAGGGAAGGTACAGGAAAAGGTGTAAGTGTTCCTGCTCAGATGGAAGGGTATCCTGGGACTCGGGAGCTCAGGAACCACACAGTTCTGAGAGGAAGCCTCCTCAGCAGAGGTATTGCAGCTTCTAGGAAGGGTATCCCTAGCTGAGCTGAGGAGCTTAGGAGCCTCAGCCGGACTCTATTTCTTCAAGTCTTCCCTCCTTTTCTTCTTGGCTTCTTGGCTTCTTCTGATAAAAGAGTCACATCAAGCAACAAATCTCATAAAAGGGATTTGTTGAAAGGGTCCAGGTTGTGGAGGGATGAATCCAGGAATGGCTGCCTCCACTCCCAGGAGAGGACAGCAGGGAATTGAACAAAGGGCAGGACCAATACAGGAATTTTTTTTTTTTTTTAAGCAGGCAGAGATTTCCAGAGTGAGGATTGGTGGAATTTCCTGCTCAGGGATTGGTATGTTTTTCACCCCCTATTCCCTGCATCAGGCCCATAGGTTAGGATGAGAAGACCTTCCTGGCCACAGGCAGCTTTGACTGAGGTGTCATCACTGCTGAGCTGCTTGGGGAGGCTGGAAAGGAGCAGCCACCACCGTGGACAGCTCCTGTGAAGCTACCTCATGACAGGCTGCAGGCTGAGACAGGAACAGAGTTTTTGCTATTTTGACAGGTGCCGCCATTTTGACAGCTCCTGCTACAAAAGAAGTCCTCACACCTGAGTCTGACAGATGCCTCTGGCTAACTGAGAGGCAAGAATTAAGATCTGCTATGAAAGTTTCTGAGTTAGTTTGGGTTTTATTGCTGTGAAGAAACACCATGACCATGGCAACTCCTATAAAAGAAAACATTTAATTGGGGCTGACTTACAGTTCCAGAGGTTTAGTTCACTGTCATTATGGCAGGAAGCATGGCGACATGTAGGCAAACATGGTGCTGGAGAAGTAGCCGAGAGTTCTACTTCTTGATCTGAAGGCAGCAGGGAGAAACTGTGTACCACACTGGGCATAGCTTGAGCATATGAGACCTCAAAGACCACCACAACAGTGACACACTTCCTCTCACAAGGCCACACCTCCTAATAGTGCCACTCCCTATGGGACAACCATTCTAACACTTCAGTTTGTGGCAGCCATTCCTATTCAAACCACCACAGTTATAAAGGGATTTTAATCCAGCAACAAAGTTGCTCTGGCTGGAATACAGATCCACCCTTAGTAAACAGCTTTAATCCTAAACAGTGAAAGTACAGTTAGATGGTAGAAGGAAGCAGCCATGTTTGAAAGTGACTTCTTTTTTTTTTTTTTTTTGGTTTTTCGAGACAGGGTTTCTCTGTGTAGCTCTGGCTGTCCTGGAACTCACTCTGTAGACCAGGCTGGACTCGAACTCAGAAATCCGCCTGCCTCTGCCTCCCAAGTGCTGGGATTAAAGGTGTGCGCCACCACCGCCCGGCCTGAAAGTGACTTCTAATTGAAGGGCAGACAAAGTGACAAATCAGAGAAAGAGTTGACAGAATGAGTTAGAGATAGGATACACCCAACTCACACCAGAAGAGACAGAAAGGAGAGGTAACTTAAGAAAGCAGGGCAGAAGCAGGGCAGTGGTGGCACACGCCTTTAATCCCAGCACTTGGGAGGCAGACACAGGCGGATTTCTGAGCTCCAGAGTTCGAAGCTAGCCTGGTCTACAGAGTGAGTTCCAGGACAGCCAGGGCTACACAGAGAAACCCTGTCTCGAAAAAAGAAAGAAAGAAAGAAAGAAAGAAAGCAGGGCAGAAAGAGAAAGCAGTTTTACTGGGGCAGTTATAGACAGGTTGCAGAGAGAACAAGCTAGACACAGGTGAAGACAGAATGAGCCAGAGAATGAGGAGCCAGATTAGAACAGATTGCCAGAATTAGTTTGAGGCCAAGCAGAGCAATTCAGCCAGAGGCAGCTAGAGAAGCCAGATTGAATCAATGTAGAGAGGGGTTTGAGCCAGAACAGCTGAGTTAAACTGGCCATTAGAGGGCAGAAAGAACAGGAAAGGGTGAGAATATTCCCCAGTAAGTCTCAGAGAGTGAAAACATTCTAGGCCTAGATAAGACTGTATGGAGGCTGGAAGCTTCCAGGACTAGGCCTGGGTTAGCAGATACAAACAGTAAGCCTTGGAGATAATATATCAGGAGAATAAAAGTTAATTTTAACACACAGTTGCAAACAACAGGGAGACATTATTTCTTTTATAGATATATTTTAGCTAAGTGAGGTCCTGTACATCTTTTTTTTTTTTTATTTTTATTTATTATATGTAAGTACACTGTAGCTGTCTTCAGACACCCCACAAGAGGGCATCAGATCTCATTACAGATGGTTGTGAGCCACCATGTGGTTGCTGGGATTTGAACTCATGACCTCTGGAAGAGCAGTCAGTGCTCTTAACCTCTGAGCCATCTCACCAGCCCGGTCCTGTACATCCTTGACCTAAGCACCCAGGAGGCATAGGCAGGATCTCTGCATTCAAATTCAACTTGGTTGTAAATTTTTTATGTGTATGTGTATCTGTGCTGTAGTGTGTTTTACTTTATATGCCTGGCCCTTTAAAGGATGCTATGCTCTTCTGTGTCAGTTGCCTCCTTAGAATCCTGGGAACAGGTTTGGACATAAAAAGCCAGCAGAGGCTGAGAGCTGGGCCAGAGAGTAGGATAAGAGGTGACAGTTGAGCCGGGAGAATATATTGTTAGGAGACAGGGAAAGAGCCCAGAGATAACCCACAAAGTCGTGAATAAAGAAAAAATAAAGGATAAAAGCTACACTGTGCAGCACCCACTTTCATGCAGTGCCTGGGGAGGCCAGAAGAGGGCATCAAATATTCTGGGCCTGGAGTGCTGGGAACTGAACTCAGGTCCTCTCAAGAACAATCAGTGCTTCTCTTGTTGAGATGTCCTCCAGATCCATCCCTGTCCCCACACACTTCAACCCATGTTTTTACCTTCTGAGATGGCAAGCCTAGCTAAAACACTTCAGCAATTGGCCTATGACCTCATTTGCCAAGACTGGTGGGGAAAGGCTTCTCAGCAACCCCTTGAGCTGTATGTGGCCACTGTGTGACTTTCCTATAAGAAGCCCGCACTTCTCTTTCAGGTGTGCTTTATAATTTTCCTGGGAACCACTCTATCTTTTTATAAACTTCAACTCTGCTTCATACTGGCTTACCCTGAGATTCTTTTTCTAAAGTGATTTTGTTTTTTGCTGTTGTTGTTCTTTTTTGTGTGTGTGTGTGTGTGTGTGTGTGTGTGTGTGTGTGTTGTGGTTTTTCTGTTTTGTGTGTGGATGTTTTGGGGTTTTTGTTTATTTGTTTTGTTTGGGGGATTAGACATAGAAGAACTTTCCTATTACCTTGCTGGATCCAGGGATCAAACTTAGGTCATCAGACCCCTAAGTAAGTGCCACTACCCTCTGAGATGTCTGTACCATTTTGCTGGCATGCAGGCTGAAATTCCTCTTCTGAGAATACATCACAAGAAC
Organism: Grammomys surdaster; assembly: GCF_004785775.1. Classification (NCBI taxonomy): domain Eukaryota; kingdom Metazoa; phylum Chordata; class Mammalia; order Rodentia; family Muridae; genus Grammomys; species Grammomys surdaster. Next base: position 3,443,222 of record NW_021604637.1, on the reverse strand, counting down.
TTACTGGGCATGGTAGCCCATGCCTGTATTGTAATCACAGCATTCTGGAGGCTGAAACAGGAGAATCTTGAGTTCAAGGCCACCTTGGGACAAACAGGGAGAGCTTGTTTGGGAGGGGAGGAGGGAGCTGGATGCAGAACCTCAAAGGATCCTTATATCTATGTCCTTAGCAGCATTAGGTAAAACAGCCGAAGATGGTGTCAGCCTGGGGCCCATCAATAGATAAATGTGCAAACAACACAAAACGTACAATGGAATATTATCCAGAAGTATCTACAATAGAATGTAATTCTGACACATACTGACCACAGATGACTGTGGACACTAAATGAAGTAAGCTGAAACATCCAGCCTTGGAACAACTATTGGATTCTTCAACCTTATGTTATAGACAGTTATTGCTGCTTTAATAAATTTCTTTCTATATATACAGAGTGTATTAGGGTTCTCTAGAAAAACAACTTATAGAATGAATATAATATTTATAAATATATAATCTTGTATATATCTATAGAATGGATATATATGAATGACTTACAGGCTGTGGTCCCAGCTAATCCAACAATGGCTGCCTATGAATAGAAGGTCCAAGAATCTAGTAATTATCCAGTCCATGAAGCAGGATGTTTCAGCTGGTCTTTGGTATACACCAGGATTCCTAAGAAGTAGGCTGTAATGCCAGTGAAAGAATAGACTTGCTAGTATGGCTAGAGCATACAGGCAAAGAAAGCAAACTTGATTCTTCCATGTCCTTACGTAGGCTTCCAGCAGAAGATGTGGCCCAGATTAGAAGTGGATTTTCCAAGTTCAAAAGATCTGGATTAAAGGTGCATCTTCCTGTTTCAAATATCTGGATTAGAAGTAGATCTTTCAACTTCAAATTAAACAAAAATCCCTCACAGGTATGCCCCTCCATTTTGGGGGTTTAGTTAATTACAGATGTAATCAAGTTGACAACCAAGAATAGCCATCACATAGAGATTCACTCTATCAGTTCTGTTCTTCTAGAGAACCCTGACTAATACAGCTCCATAGCCAGACACTGTCTTCCAGGCTCTGGTGGTACACGCCTGGAATCCTAGCATTTGATAGGTCAATGGAGAGAATCAAGAGGTCAAGGTCAAATGTGGGGCCAGCCTGGGCTATGTGAGTTCTGTCCAAAACAGACAAAAACATCTGCATCTCCTTTCTCCCTTGGAGCTTTCGTTCTACAAACAGGACAGATTTGGGGAAAATGCTAGTGACAGAATGTTGCTTGCGTCCATGCCATCGTCTTTCAATGAATACAATGACTTCAGAGTTTTGTTTGGATTTTTCTTTTCTCTCTTTATATATTTTTTTCAGCTAATGTTTATGAAAAGTGAGTACTTAGACCTGTGCTACTAAGGAAAGTCTTTCTCAAGAAAGTGATTGGTTCTGCACAAGGGTGAGCCCATCAAAAGCCTGGCATAGATGGGAGAAGGACTTAGAAAGTCACTGGGAAAGCAACAGGTACAAGGGACAATGAAGGGTGGGAGGAGATATGAGAGGATTAGGGGAGATAGCAGCCAGAATGCATTATATACATATGAAATTGCCAAAGAACTTATTTAAAAGTATATACTTTTAGAGGTGTATGTTTTTCTTCATATGTCTGAGTGTTTTGTCTGTGTGTAGGCACAAGAATGCCTAGTACAGAGGGTAAAAAGATCGCACCAGATCCCCTGGAACTCAAGTTACAGAGAGTCGTACGTAACCATATAGGTGCTGGGGATCCAACATGGGTCCTCTGCAAGAGCTGCAGGTCTAACCACCAAGATAGCTATCTCTCCAGCTCTCAAGTAAACTTAAAAATATGTCATGGCATCTTTTTTTTTTTTTTTTTCTGAGACAAGGTTTCTCTGTGTAGCCCAGGCTGTCCTCAAACTCAGAGATTCGCCTGCTTCTGATTCCCAGGTCCTGGGATTAAAGCTGTACACCATCACTGTCAATACCATGCCATCCTTTTCACCCTTTGCCGAAAAATAGAATCAAGTTCTTCACTGGCTAGTTTTGTCAACTTGAAGAAGACAGCTCAGTGGGTAAATGTGCTTGCCACTAAGCCTGATGACCCGAGTTATATCCCTGGGACCCACATGGTAGGAGAGAAACAACTCTTACATGTTGTCTTCTAATCTCTATACATGCGCAGTGACATGTGTGCCCCAAACATAAGGACACATTGGATGGCTAATTTTGGTTATCAGCTTGACTACATCTAGAACTAACTAAAACCCAAGCTGGACAGGACTCAAAAAAAAAAAAAACCAGGATTTTTTTTTCTTGGTTATATTATTTGAGTTATAAGACCCTTCCTCAGTCTGGGCCACTCCTTCTGGTGGCAGCCCATATACAAGGACATGGGAGAAGGAACTCATCTGTCTTGTTTCTGAGCCATATCCCTTCACTGGTGGTAGAACCTACTTCAGGATCCCAACACAGACTGAAGACCAGCAGCTCTCTAGGACTTCCCTGGGACTCCATCACCAGACTGGGACTGCAGAGACATCCAGTCTTCTGAACGGGAAAACTACCTGACCCTTGGCCTTTCAGTCAGGAGATGGCCACTGTTGGACTGCTTGGATCACAGACTGAAACCACTCTAATAAATCCCAGTTATGTATGCTCATTTTAACTGTTCTATTCCTTTAGAGAACCCTAACTAATACAATACACAAATAAACATACCTTTTTGTCTGTTTGTTTTTCCAGACAGGGTTTCTTTGTGTAACCTATGCTGTCCTAAAACTAACTCTGTAGACTAGGCTGGCTTTGAACTCAGAGATCCAACCTGTCTCTGCTTCCTGAGTGCTGGGATTAAAGGTGTGTGCTACCACTTGGCAATAAACATACATGTTTGTTGTTTTGCTTGGTTTTATTTTTTTGTTTTGTTTTTCGAGACAGGGTTTAACACCCTTGGTTGTCCTCGAACTAAGTCTGTAGACCAGGTTGGCCTCAAACAAAGATGTGAAAAACATACTTTTTTAAAAAGTAATTTTTTTCTTTAAAAATTGGGTAAGACACCCAACAATGGTTTCTGGCTTCCACATACCAACACACACACACACACACACACACAGAGAGAGAGACAGAGAGAGAGAGAGAGACTGAGAGACAGTCCAGCTATTATAGACAAAGGGTCTACTGGTGCCGGCTCTCCAAGCATTAGGACTCTACTCCTTGCCACTTATTCCTAAAGACTACCTGACACCCTGCAGAGGACAGGCTCCTCTTCCAAGAGTTACTTCTGCCAGCCCAGAACAGGGGCAACACTGAACCTACTCCACCGAACCTTCTGAGTGGCCTGCAGACACTATCTAGGAAGAAGTGGGTGGGGAGGAAAGAAGAAGGGAAAAGGGAGGAGGAAGGAGAAACGCTAGTGAATGAAGCTCACTGCACCCAGCCTTCTCCCCACTTAGGCTATTCCCAGTCTCTCCAGAAACTGAACAGGAAGCTAGAGGCCACAATCAGGCCTAGTCTTTGACCTGGGATCTTCAGGTTTTCCGCTCCGCCATCCCGACTCCCAGAGCCTCAATCCTGAGGAACCTGAACCTAAGAAAGTGGGAAATTCCCAAGGCCTTAGCATTTAATCGATATTCACTGGCGTAAGGAACAAGGAAAAAAAAAAGTTAGGTGGAGAAACTTTATCTTCCCTTCACTTGTCCAGCTTTATCAGGAAACCTGGCATAGTAGTTGGCCACTGACGGGCCTTTGAAAAATGACGCTTTTCTGTCGACTAGTGCTAAAACATGACTGCCCTCAATTATAATGGCGGTGCAGGCCTAAGTGAGCTTCTTTTGCCCCTAGGTATTATGGCGGGCAGATTTCACGTAGTTTCTCCTAACCCCGGAAGACCGGGACCGGCGATTGGGCGGTGCCTAAGACACACAGAAGAAGGCCTCTGACGGTTGGACAGCGCAGCGTAAGGCAGGCTTTAAAGAAGCCGGAGGTGGGAGCTGTTGAAAACCCGGATCCTTGGAAAGCTGCGGTGAGCGGCGCAGGGGAGGGGTGGGAGTGTGTGTGTGTGGGGGGGGGACCGGGGGAGAGAGGAGGGCGGGGCGGGGGGCGGAGAAGAAACCTTTTCCCCCAGGTGGTCGGGGCCCCCCGAGAAGGTGGGGGGGGGATCCAAGCGGGGGGGGGGCTTGGGGTGGGATGTTACCGGTGGGCTGGACCTTCTGATATCGGAGTGAATGGTCGGCCGGTTTGACAGTTTAAACCCCAGGATCCGAACTGAGTTCGGTGATGAGTTTAGGCCTCCCCCAAGGGGAACTTCATTAAGCAGAAGCTTTCAGTGGGAGGAGGCGAGTTGCGCGGCTTCTGATTGGAAGAACCGTGCAGTAGGATTCTTTCTGCAGAGATCCAATTTAGGCGATCTGGGAGGAGGGAGGGCTGTTAGTATGTGGAGCAATTCTTTTGGAGCTCTTGCTTGGTGGGGCGAGGACCACAGAGGAATCTAGCGGAAACGGAAGCCTCTCAGGACCGGGATCCCACCGGATCTCAGAGAACCTCAGGGAGGCATCTACAGGGACAAAGGTCCCAGGAGGCTCGAGCTGTGGGAGAGCTGTAACCTCCGCAATCCAGTCTCGCGGCAGGTGCCAGGCAGGGCCCAAGTGATCAAGGCGGCTGCAAGCGGGAGGACCTGGCTCCGAGAAGCCGGCCGGGGGCGCCCTTTGGAGGAAGGGCCTGTGCCCTACCGGGAGCCGCAGGCGGACTATGAAGGGCGGAGTCCTGGGGGAGGAGCTGGCCCTCATTCCCCACTCCCCCGCTCCCCAATTTACCCCAGGCCTCAGCCTGGGATCCCCCAGGGACTCCCCGGAACCGCCGCTTCCCCCATGGACTTGCCTGGGAACTCCAGGTGAGAGCGTACCCCGCCCGCCTGACTTGAGCTCGGGAGACCGGGATGCTGACGGCTGTACCCGACCACAACAGAGCCAACAACAGGTTCAGGCAACTGTCTTCTACTTTCATCCTCCAGCTCTTCTCCACAGCCAAGCCTGTGCCGTCAGCCTCTAGCTCGAGCATTATGGGAAGCCAGGAGCCCGAAAAGACCGAGGCTGCAGCCTTTGGGGACCCCTTCATCCCTGGAAAAGGCCTCTCGGAGGGTCCTGGCCGTGGTGCTGGAAGATGTCATGGCTACAAACAGGGTGAGCCCTTTAAGTGAAAGACCACTCCCTCTTCCCTATCCTCCATCTCCACCCTGGCTAAGTACTAAAGTCAGACCAGCTCCATTAAACCAGCTTCCATAATGCAAGACTTCACGGTACTGGGTAATTCATGTGTCTGTCCAATCACTGGCTCCTCCAACCACATCCTATTAAGTATGAATAACTCTTCTGACTACCTTGTTAATATCTTTTGCTACTGGGTGGGTTCTTCTGTCCTCCCAACCTCCTAACACTAGATAAGGGAGAAAAGGAATAAAGAGGAAAGAAAGCTATCCCCGAGTAAAGGCAGGGTAGAGAAGGGAGCAAGGTTAGACTACTTTCTGCTGATTAGGGGTATCGAGTTCCTTGGGGCATGTTTAACCTTTGCCATCAGGATATCTAATTTCTTCTTGTGAATAATAACAAACATCCAATCAACAACCCACCAATTCCTCGGGGGCCTTGGCATTTATATGTCCTCTGAAAAGTCCCCAGAATTCCAAATGTCATACAATTGCAGAAACTATTTGCAGCTGGTAAAATTACTCCCCTGCTGGAGGCAAATCATAGTAAGTTGCTGTGGACAATCTAAAGCAGCCCCACATCCCACACCTGGGATTAAAACAAAAACATAATATTTTTGTGATTATTTTTTTTAAGAAACCAAAAATCCAAAATTGTCACTTCTCTGTCCTCTTGGAAAGCATGCTGGTGGTGTCTTTGGCCATAAGACAGAGATGAGAACAATGGCACTGTCTTTTACCATTTCTCCAGAGCCTGGGTGAGCACAGCAGACTACATTTCACACCTGCAGTTCCTAATATCTCACCCCTAAATTAGACCAAATCATATCTTTTAGGGATTTGAGGTATTCTAGCTAAAATATCTACCACCTTTGTGGCTAAACATAGTGAGACACAAAAGAACCTGTCCAGTCATTCTATTACTCTGGTTTTTGTTGTTGTTTTGTCTTACTGAGACAGGGTCTCAACTTTTATCCCAGGCTGACCTGGAACTCAGAGCAATCCTCTTGTGTTAGCTTCACAAACGCTGGGATTATAGTCGTGAACCCAGCTTTGCTTGCTTCTAACAGCTCTTCTTCTTGTAGGTCCCCCTGACATACACAGAGGACACTTCCAGCCCACGGAATCACAGCCATCATCAGGACTCTGTCTGCACAGAGTCACCTGCTTTTCCACCCCAGCAGCTCAAGTGGCCCCTGCCAGCCAGGTAAGCGTCAAAGGGAAGGGATAGACTGAGAAGACAGCTGAGCCCAGAGCCCACTGACATTCTTGTTCTTTCTCCAGGCCTCCTGACCCACTGCATTTGTGCAGAGAACCCTTGAGTCGTATCCGCCAGTCCTCACCCACCTTGAGAATGAGATCAAGGACAGCTCCTGGCCCAGAGGAGAGCCCTTCTCAAAAGACAGACCAGGTCCCCCAGCCCACCCTGGTGGTGGTACTGGAAGACATTGCCAGTGCCAGACAACCAGCTGAGGTAAGAAAGTACAGTGAAGATGTCTGGGTCCAGTTAGGGCAAGCATGGGGCTGGAGGTGGATTTCTGTGAAGGCCAAAACAACAGGTGTTTGTCTGTCTCTTTGTTTGTTTTGACACAAAGTCTCAATATATAGACTTGGGTGGCCTAAAACTTGCTATGTAGACTAGGCTATCCCAATTTATAGCCTGCATCTACTTTTCAAGTACTGGGATAAAGGCATGCCACTACCCCAATGACAACAAAATTTTATGTGGTAGACACTACTTGAATAAATGAAGTAAGAAAAAAAAAATCTCTGTATACAACCAAGCAGATCTGGGGAATAAGTTAGGACATGGGGAGCTGTAGAAGCCAAAAATGGTTTCCTGCTTTTTCTAAACACCTCCCCTGTTTATATCCAGGGCTTTGCTGAAGATCGGCCCAACCTCATTGTCCCAGCACAAAGGTGAGGGGGGGAGTTATCAAAGCTATCATCCAGATATCCAGAGCTAGGGGCATCAGGATTTAACTTGTCTAATCCTTTCTTATAGCACCTTCAGAAGCCTTAATGGCCAGGAGAAGCACTGGCATAGAAGAGACCTGGACTTGGAAGCACCCTCAACTCTCTCTTTGTCCCTTCACCCCAGAGCTGAGCCTATGACAAAAGTTGGTCAGCCAATGCCTTCACCCAGTGACCTAGAACCCCCATGCCAACTGTCCACTCTACCTGCAGATCCTCCAGAGAGCCCAGTACCAGGTAAGGACTTGAATACAGGAATGAGACTCAAGAGTTTGGAATTGCCACTGTGAGCTTGAAACAAACTGTGGATGGGGCTTGGCCAGCTCCCAGGGCAGAGCCTGATGTGTAACAATGGGATTTGGGTCTCAGGGAACTGAGGAGTTCTGGTTTTGCTTTGTAGAACTGGGGATCAAATCCAGGGCTTAGGGCTTTAGGCAATCCTATTACAACAGTTTTGGAGCAGGTTCACTCCTCTAGAGACAGATTAGTGTTTGGGGGGAGAGACTAAGGCTTATGAGGTGATGCTTTAATCACCTGAGGGTGAGGAATACCTACCTGTGACACTCCCCTCTCTTCAACTGCAGATCTTGCTCTGGAGACCCCACTGACCCCAACATCGTCCAGCCTTTTACGCCCCCGTCTCAGTCCCTGGGGCTTGGCCCCTCTCTTCCGTTCTGTCCGATCAAAGCTGGAGAGCTTTGCTGATATCTTCCTCACACCTAACAAAGCACCACAACCTCCACCCCCTTCACCTCCCATGAAATTGGAGTTGAAGATTGCCATCTCGGAGGCTGAGCAGTCCAGGGCTACTGAGAAAATGACATCTGTCAGCCCCCGGCCTCCTATCCGCCAGTGGCGGACTCAGTGCAGTTCCCCAGCACCTGTCCCTAAGTTGTCTCTGGGACGAAGCTACTCCTGCCCTGATCTAGGGCCCCCTGACACAGGTAGCTGGCCTCCTGCTCCATCCCAGCCAAGCCAGTCCAGGCCCCGGAGACATACTGTGGGTTGTGGGGAGATGTCCCGGACCCCACCACCTCCTCGGCCCTGTCTCCGGAAAGAGGTCTTCCCTCTTGGAGGAGTCGGAGTCTCGCCTTCTCTCACTACATCTTGCTCAGCCAATGCCTCTACTTCCTTCTTCTGTGAGCCGGCAGAACCCAGGTAGTGCTCTCAATACCCCCTCTGGAAGTCTGGCCTCAGCCTGAGCCTGGCCTCCTTTGCTCAGTATTCACTGACAGAAGACGGGTGTATTGCTGTGTATTCCCTTCTCCTGACTGTTGACCATCTCTGCAGATTGGGTTCAATGAAGGGGAAGGAGTTAAGAGCCTCAAAAGACAAGGTGTTTTCTGATCCCGAGACCAAGGTAATGAATGAGTAGAAAGACAGGAGCCAGCCGAGACCTGAGCCCAAGCCTCTCTTTCACCCTCTGCCCCATTTTTGCAGACCATGGGGAAAGTCTCTAGATTCAGAATACGGAGGACACCTGTCCGTCTCCAACCAAACCTTACACCAATGGGGCTGCCTCGACCAATAAGGTAAGAGGCGTAGAGAGCAGGGAGCTACCTTGACCAAGTAAGTGACAGATAGTCCTATTCCTCTCAGGGACAACCTGGAACATTAAGTTTGGCATGGACAAGCTTAGAACTTGTGCTTAGAACTTCCTCAATATCACTTCTGACTCTCACCTGGCCCAGAAACCAAAATTCCCATCAGCATCAGGCTTTGCCTATACCTTCTCAGTGCCCTCGCTCTTTGTTTCCAGGTTGAATAAAAAGGAGTTCACTCTGGAAGAAATTTATACCAATAAGAATTACCAATCACCCACAGCCAGAAGGTGAGAAACTTGGAAGGTCTGAGGGCAGTACAGGGCTGTTTGAACCACGGAGAATCCTTGTAAAGAAAGATCTCTTCTTCTTGCCTGACCCAGGACCTTTGAGACCATTTTTGAGGAACCACGGGAGCGCAATGGAATTCTGATTTTTACCAGCTCTAGGAAGCTCCGAAGGGCAGTAGAATTTCGGGACAGTAGTCTTCCTCGATCCCGGCGACCATCACGAGGGGTCCGCACTGCAGCAAGCAGAACCCTTACTCCCAACCTGGCACCCAGCCAGGATGTGGGCTGTCTACTGCAAGAACGGCTGAAAGAGCTAGATGCCTTGCTCCTGGAGGAGGAAATAGACAGGGAACACCCTTGTCACCTCTAGGAGCTCCAACTGTTTGTCCATCCGTCCTTTAGGGAGGGGAGAAATCTCTGAATCAATTGTATTTTTTTTCTCCATATTTCTATAAAGTTTTCAATATATGTTTCTGACTCCTTTGTGTCTCCAGCAGAATTTGAGATCAATTAGTTATATGCTAGCTGATGTTTTTATGTTTGTCAACAAAGGAGTAGAAAAGGGGGGACAGTATCAGAAAAAAAGGGTTGCAAAAAAGGGAATGGAGTGGTCACTGGAGAGCCCACCCCTCATCCCCTGGCAGTACTGGGGATCAACTACATCCCCAGATCAGAGATAACATTCTTGAGAACTCTTTTATGAGGTGATATGTATGCCATGGGTACACATTTACATCACAGAAATTAAAAGGCTTTGGAACAGATTAAGTAATGCTTTGATCAAGATGGTCTTCCTCCCAAATTCACCCACTTAGGACAATCTATCATAGATATTTAACCGGCACAGGGCCTACTAGGGAAGCACCATATTATTTAAACAAGAAAACAAGGTTTGTCAAGGAAACATCCACATTAAAATAACAGCCAGGGCCAGCTGAGATGGCTCAACTGATAAAAGGCGCTTGGCACATGAGCTTAGTGACCAGAATTCGATCCCCAACACCCATGAAGATGTTGAAGACTCCACAAAGTTGTCCTTTGGTCTCAACATGCATGTAATGGCACTCGTACGCCCACATACATCACGCCCACACAATAATGATACATTAAACAAATCAGATCAGAGTGGTACAACGTAAGAGCTGCAGATGGTGGCACAGTGGCCAGGACCTTCACTCGAGCTAGAATCCTGGCAGTTTGTATACAAATATATCTTTAGTAAAATGGGTCGAATAGAAAATATTTACCTCGGAACTCATTATCAAATGAATTAATGCGAGAGCGTACTTGCACTCCAGTGCAAAGTGTTTATTATTGTTGAGCACTGGAAGGGATGGCCACTGCTCCAACCCCGCAGAAACAGGAGCTTGGTCTCCGCCCCACCGCTGACTCTGGTGAAGGGTGCCTCGGTGTGCTGCAACGCCACGGTAGACCGATCCGCCCAAAGACGGGCAGAAGGCACTAGCGCCATGCGCTTGCGCGAAATACCAACAAGCAAAAAAGGCTATACATCAGGGAAGCGCACCTAGGACAGCCTAACGCCTACTTCAGGCACCACCTTCCAGTGCCTCGCCTCGTCGCCGTCAGTCGATGGCCAATAAACAGAGAGCAGGAAGAGGCGGGTGGCCTAGACCCCTCCAAACACCTACTTCAGACCAGTCCAGTCACAAGACCTGGGGAGGGCGGGGCTAACCTGACAACCCAATCCAAGATTTGAAGGCGGTTACATCCGGCACTCCCGCGACTTTGACTCCGCCCTTTGCATTGACGTATACTTGCCAACCTATAAACGACTGAGCCTCGGAGGGAGGGGGAAGGAGGCGGAGAGAGGAAGGAGGCGTTGGCTGAGGAGGGAGAGGGAGGAGGGGCAGGGAAGTTCTGGTGGAGAAGAAGCCGAAGACTCCAAAGAAGACAACAGGAGGATACCGTGGAGTTCCTCGCTGCCCAGCGGCCTTTCCGGATCCTTCTAGATACAAGCCAGTTAGGAACGGAGGAAAGGAGGAAGAGTCTTTTATGTCGGAGGACAGAGAGAGAAGCTCTATCCGTCACCGTTGCCTCACATCCGGGACTTTGGAAGACAGGCTCCGCCCCCTTGCACCTTTCAAGGCTACGGGAGGCGTAGACCTCTTTAAATCTCCTTAAAGGGGTGGGTACCGAACTCGGCCGACTCCAACGCCATCCTTAAAGGGGAAAGCAGCCGAAGCTGACAACTCCTGTAGGAAGAATTGGGGCAAGTGGAGTTTTCCTACCTCCTGTCCCACACAAGAAGTTCATTAAATTCGTCTTAAAGGAAAAGTGACAGCTTGTGAAGGGCTAGAAACTTCACTACGCTCTCCTAAAAGGAACGACTCGCTGTTTGAAGGCCTCTGGACTCTTTAAAGGGGTGGCCTCTTTCAGCCGGAGGACTTAAGACACTTTTAAAGGGGAGGTCGTGCTTTCCGCCCCTTTTAAAGGGGTGGTCCTTCCTCTTCCTCTGGGAGACTTGCCTCGACCCCTGGCACGGGGCCGCCACCGCACTAGACCAGCCGGACACTGTGGAGTCGTCTTAAAGGGGCCGGGGGCTGGACAATTTGAGGCCTCGCCTTAAAGGGACGGCCGCCCAGTTTTAGTCGTCGCGGCCCCGCCAGCCCTACAGGGGGGCCTTCAGGCTTGTCGCCCCGGGGGCGGCGCCGGCTCTCTGGGCCTTGGCCTTGGGGCAAGCCGAGGGCCAGCGGATCCTGTTTTAAAGAGGAAGCCGGAGCTCTCTCGTCCCTGTGCAAGCGCCAGCGCCGCGCTCGGGACCCGGGGCCTGTGGACAGGCCGCTTCGGGCCCCGCCGCCTCCGGATGCGGCGCTGAGGGCCGTCACCATGGAGACGGCCGCGGCCCCTGGCCCGGGCTGGGCAGCTGAAGGGGAGCGGCGACGAAGACGCTGTTCGCGGCGAGACCGTGATCGGGAGCAGCGGCGCCGCCGAGGTCCAGGCGGTGACGCGCCCCGGGCCTTGTTGGCCGCCCCGCGAGGCTCTTCATCCTCCTCGTCACCGCCGCCACCCGCCCGTCCCTGGTCGTCAGCTTCATCTGGAGAGCGGCCTGGGGGCCTAAGACGGCGGCGGCCCCGACCCAGGCCTCGACCCCCTAGACCCCGGGCTCGGAAGCGGCCTGCCGGCTCGGGCAGCCGCGGAGAGGAGGAAGAGGAGGAGGAAGAGGGGGGAGCGGACGACGGAGAAGCTGAGGAGGAGCCTGAGGAGGAGGACGAGGAGGAAGACTTGATCGATGGTTTTGCCATCGCTAGCTTTGCCAGCCTTGAGGCCTTGCAGGTGTGCCCTAATGGGATTTGGGGGTCTTTGGGAGGTGGGTCAGGAGGGCAGAGAGAAGGATATGTCCCTTACAGAAGATGGGGTTGAGGGGCCAGTGGTGACACCCCAAACCAGAGCAACCGGCTCCTCTTGCCAGGCTCCTGCCCCACCCTGGGGTGGGAGGAGGTAGAGCTAGTCTCTGGGGACTACCTAGGTTACCCTGCTTGAGAGACATTTGAGTAACTTGGTCACCCTTAGAGAGTTGGAGAGCTTTTCTTTCTCCAACCATATTTCCACCACCTCTTCTACAGAAGGATGCATCTCTTCAGCCCCCAGAACGACTGGAACATCGGCTGAAGCATTCTGGGAAACGGAAGAGGGGGGGCTCCAGTGGGGCCACTGGGGAGCCAGGGGACAGCTCAGACCGTGAGCCTGGCCGACCTCCTGGGGATAGGCCCCGTAAATGGCCCAATAAGCGAAGGAGGAAAGAGGTGAGCTTGTCCCAGATCCCAGTCCTTCACAATTCTTCAGAATATCATTCACGTAGATTGACTGTCCGTGAGCATCACAAATGCCAATCCTAGACAGTAATCCTAGTTTCTAGGAGCACAGAGAAAGGTAGAAAAAATTGGACAGCAGCCCCATCTCCAGTCCAGGTCTGAAGGACTTAACTACGGTCAAACTCACTTGCTTTTGCTTGTGCTATGTATACTACAAACATGTGATAATTCAAGAGACACATCAAAGACACTGAGTGGAATTATAAATAAGATAGATGTTTCTGCCCACTCGTCTAGCTGGTGGCAGCCTACAGGGAAACAGCCAACAAGCAAACACCTAGACTAGCTTGAACAGCTGTACAAGGCTGGGAGAGGTCTAGGCAAAGTGCTACAGAAACCCACATGAGGAAGCCAGTCATTCTGTCTGGGGGATGGGCAGAGGGTTGCGGTTAGGGAAAGCCCCCTAGAATGTCTTGGGCCCCACAGCAGTCAGAAGTTTGCTGAGGAAAGAAATGAAGAAAAGTTGTTTTGAATAAAATTTGAGATTTGAGAACTTAGTATAGTAAGAAAATAGTAAGATCGTCAGCAGTGGACGTGGGAAGTATACAAAGAAACTGGAAAAAGTGATGGAGAGTAGTTTTTAAGTGCCCTTAAATGTCTTGCTGGGAGTTGTGGCTTTGTACAGTTGCCTGGTCAGTCAGCCTCCCTTACTGTGGCCTCTGGTCTTCCTCAGGCCTTCTCCCGTCACTCTCTGGAAGCTGGATATATAGTAAGTGCTGCCTACCTGGAATGGCCTTCCCTTCCCTTCCCTCCCCTCCCCTCCCTTCCCCTCCCCTCCCCTTCCCTTCCCTGGTAGGTCCCTCTCCTCTTCCATCTCCTGATTGTCTTTCTCTTTCCTTCTCAGTGTGATGCAGAAAGTGATCTGGATGAGAGGGTGAGTGGGGATAGGGCTCGTTGGGTGGGCACTGTTGCAGATGTTTAAAGAACTCCCACAAGCAACAGACATCCTTCCTAAACAGGAACATGGAGTATATTGAACCAGAATTAAGTTTTGAGGAGGAACGGAGGGAAGAAAAAGGTGTTGGGATGCAGGGTGAGGCCACAGTGTCCATGTGGTTTTGAGGGGTCAGTTCTCTCCTTCCAACATGAGGTGGAACTCAAGTTATCAGGCTTCACAAGTGCTGTTACCTGCTGGGTTAACTTACTGGCTCTGTTTCGGGTTTGTTTGGTTGGTTGGTTTGGTTTGATTTGAGGGTTTGTTTGTTTGATTTGTGTTTTTTTAATCTTGTGTGTGGGTGTTTTGTCTGCATGTATGTCTGCGTATCACCTGTGTGCAGTGCTTGAGAAGGCCAGAAGAGGGTATCAGATCCCTAGGAACTGGAGTTACAGACAGTTGTGAGCCTCCACGTGGGTGGTAGGAGTTGAACCTGGATCTTCTGGAAGAGCAGCCAGGGCTCTTAACTGCTGATCTGTCTCTCCAAACATGATGCCACCCCTCCACCTATTTTTTTAATGATGAACATGGCTAGGTAATCAGTGAATCAAAAGGTCAGTTAGTCTGGCAACCTTCTCAGAACCTTTTAAGCCTCTACTAGCTTTCTACAGGAGTCCAAAGTGAGTCTGGAGCTGAATGGTCCTCCTGTGGCCACCAGCATTTTTTGTATAATTAGAATCTTGCAGGGAGGACATCAGACCATGGTTCATCAGTGCAGATGCTTATCCTGGAAAGCTCTTTCAGTTTCTCAGTAGTGATTGTGGGTAAATAGTGGTGCCCTTGAAGGTAATGTTCTATCCCTTTACTCCCATAAGTAACTATATTTATACTCTCTGATGTTTGTCTCTTTTTTTTTTCCTTCTCAAAGTTAAAAGTAATTGTGAGCTAAAGGGTTATGGTTTACGTACAGGGCTGGAGTCACTATCCAATTTTAACTATTGTCACATGAGAATAGGGGACTGTTGTCAAAAAGCCTTCATCTGTGTTTTAGCATGGAGTTTCCAGCTCTGAGAATATCACCAATTTTAAGGTTTTGGTTTGTTGTTTCATTTTGGTTTTGGTTTGTCTGTTTGTTTGTTTGTTTGTTTGTTAATATTTTCAAGCCATATATATCTACAGGCCAGTTAGTGTTTTGTATTAGCAGTTAGTCTGGTTTGTTGTGTTTTTTTTTTTAATTATTTTATTAGGACCAGGCATAATGATGTACACCTTTCATCCTAGCACTCAGGAGGCAAAGGCAGGCAAGTCTCAATTGAGTTCAAGACCAGCCAAGGGTACATATTGAGACCCTATCTCAAAACAAGCAAAAAAGATTACTTTTTGATTATGTATATGTTTCTATATGCATGAGTACAGATGCCTTCAGAGACCAGAGAAATCAGTTCCCCCTAAAACTGGAATTACAGGCTGTTGTTAACTACCTGACACGGGTACTAGGGATCTAACTCGGGTCTTCTGAAGAGAAATAAACAGTCCTAACTGCTTAGCCGTTTCTACAGCTCTCCAGCAGTTAGTTGACATTGCTTTGATCTGCTGTCATCTCTGCCACCTCTGGCATAGCCGAATTTTGGCCTCAGTGGCTCCAGTTCCTTCTTAAGTTCCCTAAAGCCAACATTGCAATGGATGATAGTGAGGCTGATGAAATAGACACGGCTTCAAAACCTCAGCTTTCCTGCCTTTCTCTCCCAGGTTTCTGATGATGACCTCGACCCTTCCTTTACTGTCTCAACCAGCAAAGGTTGGTCCTAAGGGCTGGGATGGAAGCATGAAAGAGAAACGGGTGAGCATGAACCACGCTAAGCATGTCTACCATCCTGCACTCACAGCCTCGGGTCCTCATGGCACCTTCAATGGGAACTGTGAAGCAAAACTGTCTGTGGTCCCTAAAGTGTCGGGCCTGGAGCGGAGCCAAGAGCAGCCCCCGGGGCCAGACCCGCTGCTAGTGCCTTTCCCCCCAAAGGATCCACCACCTCCACCAGCCCCTCGGCCTCCTGTCTCATCCCCTACACCCCTACCAGCTACCCCCAGTCTGCCACCCCCACCCCAGCACCAGCTGCAGCTTCGGGTCTCACCCTTCGGCCTCCGAACTTCTCCCTATGGCAGCAGCCTGGACCTCAGCACTGGCAGGTGAGTGTACAGAAGTCTAATGTGATCTGAAGGGCCGGCTATATTCTGTAACGGGGACATTGAAAAGAGGCTGACTTGGGAGAGGATTCTGAGATTGGAAAGTCTGAATGACACTGGGTAAAATCAATTTAAAGAGATTACAGCAGGACTTCCCTCAGCCCTATATACATTCATGTACAGGGCAGTCTAGTTTGTGCCTTTTCGTAGCTGTATATGCTGGTGAGAACTTTGTGTAATGTGCATCTGCCACAGATAATGTTCTTGGAAACATACTTTGGGAAGTGCTATCTCGACGGTTAACAGAGCTGACTGTAGTGTCAGTCAGACCCGGATTCAGACTGGCCGCTTACTAGGTGTGTGATTTTTGACAAGTCGCTTGACCTCTTTGAACCTCAATTTTCTCTTATGAGATGAAATAATAATAGTACCTCTTTCTCAAAGCTATTTTGAGGATTGATTCTAAATGAAAGCAGTGTTTCCCAAAGTGTGTACATAATCATTAGCAAAACATAAGATGATTTCAGGTCTTGCCTTGGTAAACTCTAAAATAGCCAAAGTTAGCTGCTTTAGGAAAATATAGTTAATACCTTAGCTTTTTGATTTCACATGTTAGTGCTTAGGCTAGACAAACTGAGTTATGTTCTAGAAAAGAATTGGTATAGGACAGCTGGTTGCATGGCTACAGTAACCCTGGGGAAGGTGGTGCGACATGTTGAAGACTTACATTGACTCCTAGGGACAATGCCAGCAGTTGGTGTACAGTAAGTACTCGTTAAAGGCTTAAGAGTTAATGACACTACTGTTATGGGTTCTTCATTGTTGTTTGTCTTCATCATCATTGTTATTGAGAAAACTAAGGCTCAGAGAGGGGCAGTGACTTGCTCAAGGTCACCCAGGGTGTTCATGGCAAGATGGGAATGGAGTTGAGGCTACCTGAGTGGCAGAGTAGGATAATGTGGTACTGCTTCTACTATCTTAGGGTGATGACTCTGGTGGCTCGTTGTAATTAAGCATCAAAATGAATGCTCTGTTTTATACTGTGGTTGAGTCAGAAAAAAAGAAAGTCATATGGCAAGAGATGACAGAGGCATCGTTGTGAAAGCTAGGTCTAAAGACGGGAAGGGTCTGCTGGGTGTGGGAGGTATCCCAGCCTGAGACTTGGGTTCTCGGCAGGGAGTCCCTGGGGGCCAAGTTCTACCATCTCCCGTGTTGGAGAACCAAGGCCACATCACCACCCAGGCTTCTGACCCACCTCCTGTTAGAGCTAGCACCTCCCACCCCCTCACTCATCTCCCCACTTCTCTCCCCAGCTCTTCACGGCCGCCCCCCAAGGCCCCGGCCCCTCCCGTGGCTCAGCCTCCCCCCTCATCATCCTCTTCGTCCTCCTCCTCCTCATCTGCCTCCTCCTCGTCCGCGCAGCTCACCCACCGGCCCCCGACGCCCTCACTGCCCCTGCCTCTGTCCACCCACAGCTTCCCTCCCCATGGGTTGCGTCCACCACCACCACCCCACCACCCCTCCTTGGTCTCCCCTGGCCCGACCCTGCCCCCGCCCCCACCTCTGCTGCAGGTGCCAGGGCACCCTGGGGCCTCAGCCGCTAACGCCCTTTCTGGTGAGTTTGGGGTCCTGGCAGGGTGGAGTGGTGGGGGGCCATGGCCCCAAGGATGGGCTCAGTTGGCTTTGGCAGGAACCAAGGCCCTGTGGAGGGAGTGGCTCAAGGCTAAAGGGAAGGCCAGTCACCTTGGCCCAAAGAGGCTGACTCGGTGGCGCCAGATATTAAAGCCTTCTTCCCCTCCCCTCCCACAGAGCAGGACCTGATCGGCCAGGACCTGAACTCACGCTACCTGAATGCCCAGGGTGGCCCTGAGGTGGTGGGAGCAGGGGGCTCGGCCCGGCCCCTGGCCTTCCAGTTCCACCAGCACAACCACCAGCACCAGCACACCCACCAGCACACCCACCAGCACTTCACTCCCTACCCCCCGGGCCTGCTGCCTCCCCACGGCCACATGGTGAGCTCCTCCTTGGGCTGCTGCTGAGGCTCAGAGGCCTAAGGGAAGGTGTCTCCTACAGGGGAAGGAAGACCCTGGCTCCCTGGCTGGCAGCTTACTCTTCCCTTCTCTTCCCTAGTTTGAGAAATACCCAGGAAAGATGGAAGGCCTTTTCCGACATAATGTGAGTGTGTGTGAGAGTGTGTGAAGTGTGGGAATGTATGTATCAGTGGAGTCCAGTCTTCAGCTCCGAAAGCAAAAACCCTGAGCTTGGGAAAGCTCCTTGGGGGTGTTAGGGTGGAGGCCAAAGAACTAATGGGTAGACCAGACCTGGGCTGCATCTCCACTCCCTGCTTGGACTAGTGCCCTTCTCTCCACAGCCGTACATGGCCTTCCCTCCCGCTGTGCCCGGGCTCCCTCCGGGTCTCCCACCAGCTGTCTCCTTTGGCTCCCTGCAGGGGGCCTTCCAGCCCAAGGTGAGCTCCTAATTCAGACAACTACCACCTCCTGTCCCTTATAAACATCCTGGAACCCTATACCTTTTTCCCACTCCCCAAAATGTTTCTAGCCCCCTGCCCTCCCTTCTGGACCCAAGTTTTTGCAAAGCCATGATCCCTCTCCTGACCCATACTCCAGCTTAGTTGTAGACCCTTTGAACTTGGTACTGGCTCTCCTCTCTGATCCCTTCACTCCCCTTTCCCAGAACACGAACCCTGAGCTGCCACCACGACTGGGGCCAGTGCTGAGCGGGCTCCCCCAGAAGGGGACACAGGTGAGGGGGGGACAGGGCAGGTCCTGGGGGACTTGGAAAGTATGTTGAGGGAAAGCAGAATTGACTAGAGAAGGATGAGTTCCAATCCACCCTCAGGTGTCTAAAGAACAAACTTTTGTATAACAGATCTTCCCAGGCATGGGAATAGAAGGTTGATGACATTGTCTCAAGAATGAAGTAATTAATAGGGCGGTAGTTTTGTATTTTACTTCTCTTTGTTTGGTGTGATACTAGATATCAAACCTAAGGCCTCACACATGCATCGACTACTCAGTTATAGCTCTAGCAAGACTGATTTTTTGTAGGTGTTTTCAAATGTAAATCACAGATTTTTTCCCAGATAACATCATACCTGGAAGCCCTGTCCATGGAAAGATAAACTTAACCTTTATAAAGTGACCAAAGTCTTTCCCCTACACCTCACATGTCTCAGACCCCAGGCTCTGAGAATACTGTGAGAAAAGTACAGGACATGTTTCCTGAACGGTAGACTAAAGTTTTCTGACTCCCTTAAAAGGCTCCTCCCCTAAGGGTTTCCTACCTAGCTATCCCAACAGGGCACAACCCTAGGATCTTACTCAGAAACCTAATACAGAAGGAGCTGTACCTATAGTGGGGGGAAAAAATGGGAGAGGAATTTTGACACTGCCAAGAATGGTTTGAGGGAGTCAAACTGTCAGGGAAACTGTGGGAACAGTGCTGTAGAGATTTGACACTCGGATCAGTAAACGGGTCTGAAATGTCTCCAATCTCTCCTTTGCCATCCCCAGATCCCTGATCATTTCCGGCCACCTTTGAGGGTGAGTTTGTTGAGGATCTCAGGCTGCATGAGGCTGGGGGCTGGTTTCAGGGTGTTTGGCTATGGTTGGTGGGATCTTGCTTGGGAAAAATTAAGTTTAAGATGTGAAGGCAGCCAGGTGTGAAACAATAGAAAGTACAGGGCTTTTAAGTCACAGCCTGGGCTTAGATATACCTGGCCATGGGACCTTGGGCAAAACAGTTTATCTCTCTGAGCCTCAGTTTCCTTAGGCTTTTAAGATTAAGCTGGTCATCCCTCAGTTGTAGGGGTGATGATTGAGGATGCTGTGTGGCAAGGCTGGGCCCAGGGCCAGGCCTGGGATGGATGATGAGTGAACATTTTTCCTTCCCTTTCCCTTTGGTCATTCTGGGGCGACAGAAACCAGGAAAATGGTGTGCCATGCACGTGCGTGTGGCTTACATGATCCTGAGACACCAGGAAAAGATGAAGGTACTGGGGCTGGAGGGCTCGGGAGAGTGGGTTCAAGAGTCAAGGGTTGTCTGAACTCTGGGTAGTAACCTTCAACAAAGCTCATTTTCTCCTGTCTCATCACTGGTGAGCAGTTCTATAGCACCTGGGTTCTCTGCCTAGTTATTGGAATAGTTAGAGAAGATGCTAAAAGACGTAGTAGAAAGCACTGAAGTCTCCTTTGGTGCCAGCAGGCCCTTGGAGGGAAGCTAGTGGTAAAAGCATTAAAAGCCAAGGATGACCTAAGAATAACAGAATAAAAAAAGGGTAAAAAATCTAGACCAGACCTAGCTCCTCACTGGCCCTCCCCCTATGTCCCATGCAGGGTGACTCCCACAAGCTTGACTTTCGGAACGACCTCCTTCCCTGCCTTCCGGGGCCCTATGGGGCCCTGCCCCCTGGGCAGGAGCTCTCCCACCCAGCCTCCCTCTTCACTGCGACTGGTGAGTCTAGCCAGCCCTCTCAGAGCGTATGGCCCAATGTCCACCTTGCTCTCACTCATCCTCATCAGAATCTCCCTCTTCTCTGCCCCAGGAGCCGTCCATGCTGCAGCCAATCCTTTCACAACAGCTCCTGGGGCCCATGGACCCTTCCTGAGCCCCAGTACCCACATTGGTAAGAGCCAAGAGAATTTTGGACTTCCTCTGCTCTGTTCTTAACATGGAGGTAGAGATGGAAACCTGACCTAAGAGACAACTCAAGTTGGATAGATAGGATTCTATGTACTTTGTGACCTTAGTCAGCTACTCTCCCTGCTCTGAGCTGTGTGGTTCCCTCTTCTGTGGAATGAGTATGGAAAGGCAGGACTGTTTCCACTCTGCCAGTGGGACTCCTATCTCTGAAACAGCCAGTGATAGAGGATAGCGTTTCACCTGGAAGAGAACCTGGGAGAGAGTGGAGAAGGAAGGCTGTGCCCGCCCAAGACAGAGTGAGGTCATTGCCCAAGGGGACTTCAAAGTTTCCTGGGGAGATTTATGGCTGGGAAAAAAAAAAGCTGAACTCTAGATCAACTTTCTGGCTGCAAAGACTGTGAGGTCCCCACATAGGGGTAGACTAGTTAGTTCTGACAGATTTGTGATAAGAATGAAGTTAGAATCAGCCTGAGAAAGGTATTTCAGATAGAGTGAAGCCAGCAGAAGTCTTCAGGCTAGTAGTTTGCTAGCAGAATTGAGAGCTGCTAAGAGGTCTCAGGTGTCTGGAGTGGGAGTACAGATAAGAATTTGACTTTTAGCTGGACGGTGGTGGCGCATGCCTTTAATCCCAGCACTTGGGAGGCAGAGGCAGGCGGATTTCTGAGTTCGAGGCCAGCCTGGTCTACAGAGTGAGTTCCAGGACAGCCAGGGCTACACAGAGAAACCCTGTCTCGAAAAACCAAAAAAAAAAAAAAAAAGCAAAAAGCATTTGACTTTTAAAATTAGGCCCCTGGTTGATGGTACCACTTTATATTATAGCTAGATGCCTTTGGGCAAGTCATTTCACCTCTCTGAGCCTGTTTTATCATTTGAAAATGGGAATTTCCCTTTTTACTCCAAGAGATTGTGCAGTGTCTAGCTTGACCCAAGAAATGGCCAGTACATGGTTGTTAAAGCTGAGTCACTAAGAGCTGGCTATAAATGGCTTTAACCCCAACACTGGGGGAGCTAGAGGCAGGTAGATATCTGTGAGTTCCAGGCCAGCCAGAACTATATAATGAGACCCTATTTCAAAGATCAAAGAACAAAACAAGTGAGCCACTGAGTGCTCCAGCCTCATACTGACTTGCCTTGTCCCCACCATTACTTTGGGCTTGCTCCATGTTGGCTTGCCCTGGGCTCTGACCGGTCCCCTTGTCCTCCCACAGATCCCTTTGGGCGTCCCACAAGCTTCGCCTCCTTGGCTGCTCTCTCCAACGGGGCCTTTGGAGGCCTGGGCAGTCCCACATTCAGTGAGTGCTGGGCAGAATGAGAAATGAGGGGTGGGAGGGAGCGGCAACAGTGGGGCTCTGGGCTAAAGCTGGGCCTGTAATGCTCTCTCTGTAGAGCGCCCCCTCTCAGTCCGTGTCACTTTCTACTTTACTTCTCAGACTCCAGCGCCGTCTTTGCCCAGAAAGAAAGCCCAGGAGCCCCACCAGCCTTTGCCTCCCCACCAGACCCATGGGGCCGCCTACACCGCAGTCCTCTTGCCTTTCCTGCCTGGGTCCGACCCCCTGAAACTGCCCGGACACCGGGTTCAGATAAGGAGCGACCTATGGAGCGAAGAGAGCCCTCTGTCACCAAGGAGGAGAAGGACAGGTATGTCCTCTACACAGCTGCCACCTAACCCACTCCAGTGCTGTCAGCCAATGGGATTCCTTCATTCTGTCCCCTTGTGCTCTCCCCTCCACCAGGGATCTCCCTTTCTCACGGCCCCAGCTTCGAGTTTCTCCTGCTACTCCTAAGGCCAGGGCTGGTGAGGAAGGAGCCCGGCCAGCCAAAGAGTCTGTGCGGGTAAAAGAAGAGCGGAAAGAAGAGGCTGCTGCCGCCGCCGCCGCTGCCGCCGCCGCTGCCGCCGCCGCTGCTGCCGCTGCCGCTGCCGCTGCTGCCACCACTGGGCCTCAAGGTCTTCACTTGCTTTTGGAGAGGCCCCGGCCACCCCCCTTTCTTGGCCCTAGTCTGCCAGAGCGCTGTGCAGGCTTCCCAGAGCCGACCTGGTTGGCAGGGCCCCCACGCCTGGCCAGGCCACCACGCTTCTATGAGGCAGGTGAGGAGTTGACTGGACCAGGGGCCATGGCTGCTGCCCGCCTCTATAGTCTAGACCCTGCTCATCCACTGCTATACGGCCGTTTGGCTCCTCCACCACCACCTACTGCAACTCCAGGAACCCCTCACCTTCTCAGCAAGACCCCACCAGGAGCCCTTTTAGGAGCACCACCACCTCTTGTGCCCGCTCCCCGGCCCAGTTCCCCACCTAGGGCCCCTGGCCCAACCCGGGCTGACAGGTGAGGAGAGGTGAGGGGCAGGGGCAAAGCTCCACCCCCTTTCCCCATACCTTGTGACAAAAGCCCTAGGGCTGAAGTTTTAAGCCAGGGTTGGAAGGCAAAGGTCACAATTTCATGGTCATCTCTAAAGTCATGGACCTGGGAATAGAATCCCCAACCCCCACCAAGTATCTCATGGACTGTGGGGTCAGAGGTCACAAGCCTCTAGAGAGAAGTGCGTAGGTGTGCATGAGGGGGTCATTTCAGAGGTTATGGCTCATGACCTAAGGTGCACCAATGCCCCCTCTAAGGACCTCTAGGCCCTTGGCCTGCCTCCCCAAGGGCTCAATAAGCCAGAGGCCAAAGTGCCCCCCCTCCCTTTCACCTACCACCCAAGTTCTCATGCCCTCCGAGGGCTGAGGAAGGAGGAACTAAAGGAGTAGGGGTTTCATGTACATATTTATCACCCCTTCCACAAATTCCCCAGACCTTTTGTACATTTTTACAGGGGTGCCCCTCCCTATAATCCCCTTCCTGGTTAATTAAATCCTCAGACTGGTGCTGTGTTCCTAGCCTCTGGCCTCTGTAGGGATAGGGTGTCCCAGGGGAAGAGCCTGGAGAAGACAGGCAGGAGCCCAGGGCTTGACCCTGGGTATGTGGGATCCAGAAGGAAGTAGACCAACAGGAAAAGGGACCTAGGATCTAAGCTCAAGGGAAGGGCAGTAGTATCTGGCTGTCAGCCCAGGTTTCTCTAGACTTGTTCCTGTCATTTCTGTGTGGCCCACAGCTCTAAAAAGGCTCAGCCTTTAAGCTTCAGATTCCACCTCTTAATGACTAAGTCCCTACCACCACCCCATTTCCAAGTGCCCCCAGGATTCCTGGACCCTGTTCCACAGAAACCTGTCCCAAACTAAGGGAGGGAGAGGTGGCCAGAGAAGGTCACCATGAAACACACACCAAAGAAGGGGGTTGGTTCAGGGGTGGGCAACATAGGCAGCTTCTTTAGCAGCCTCCCAGCAGCAGCCCCAGCCTTCCCAAAGCAGCAGGCACCTCCAGGCTGGGGCCCCAACTAGAAGGCAGGGCTCAGTTTAACAAAACCATAACGTTGACTTTTTCCCCAGTGGGGCTTATTCTGTAACATGACTTGCGAATATTTATATAAAAATGAGTGTTACAATGAGACACCCCCCCCACCCCCGGCTCCTTTTTCAGTCTGTGTGAGTTGTCTGTCCTGGGTTGGACTGGGTCCCAGAATGAGGAAGGAATGAGGACATTACTGACCATGTCCTAATCAAGGGTTCCCCCCTCCCTCCTACCTGGGGAGCTCTGCTACTTGGGGATGGGTGAGTTGGTTAATGATGGGTGTTGGTGTTTTTCAAATACATTAGATTCAAGCAATGCAGAAAGACATTGAACCATCCCCAGGGGTAGCCACTATTTGGTATGTGTTCTCTCTCTTTCTGTTTATCTGTGCATATATGTTAGAAAAGATTCATAGTTTTTATGGATACATTGGTTTTTGGCCAAAACAACATTGTCAGTACAAAACAAACACATGAACACAAAGTTCAGAGGAAAAGTACCTCAAATCCCAACTCAGAAAACTACTATTTAAAAGATAGATATATAGCTGGGCATGATGATACACACCTTTAATCTCAGCACTTTGGAGGCAGAGGCAGGTGGTTTCTGAGTTGAGGCCACCCTGGTCTACAGAGTGAGTTCCAGGGCAGCCAGGACTACAATGTAAGACTCTACCTCAAAAAACAGAACACAAAAAACAAACAAACAAAAAAAACCCTTGGTGTGGGACTGGAGAGATGGTTAAGAGCACTTGGCTGCAAGAAAGGGCATGGTGATGCATGCCTTTAATCAAGCAAGCCTAGTCTACATGGATAATTCTGGGCCAGCCAAAGACTGGCTGTAGTGAGACTGTCTCAAAACAAACAAAACATTTGCTGTTTTTTCCGTAGAGCTAGATTAAGCTGCCATCACCCATAATACTCACAACCATCTGCAACTCTAGTTCCAGGAGATCCATTGACCTCTTCTGGCTTCTGAGAACATCAACTGTAAATGTGGTGCAGACATATGCATGCAAGTAAAACACTCATATACTATTTTTTTAATACTTAAACAAAATGTAGTAAAAATTTGGGCTGAAGAGAGGTGGCTCAGTAGTTTAGAGTACTTGTTAGTCCTACAGAGGACGTTGGTTTGATTTCCAGCATCTACATGTGGGCTAATAGTACTATGTAACTTCAATTCCAGAGTATCTCTTGCCCTCTTCTGATATACTCAAGCACCAAGCATGTACATGGTACACATTAATCCCTGCAGGAAGACATTAGAACACATAAACATCTCTTTTTTAAATGTATGATTAAAAAAAAGAAAAACAAACAAAAAAACTAGCCAGTCATGGTAGCATACTGCCCTTACTCTCAGTACTTGGGAGGCAGAAGCAGGCAGATCTCTTGAGTTCAAAAACAGCCTGGTCTACACAGAGAAACCCTGTCTCAAACAAAAGTTAAGATGTAAGTGGAGGCACATGCTTTTAATCCTAGAACTTGGAAGGCAGAGGTGGCAGTTCTCTTTCCTTCAGAGATCCTGACTCAAAACATTTAAGAAAAAAAAAATTTAAAACCAACACTTAGGAGACAAAGGCAGGAACTACTGGTTCACAAACACCATGGCTGCACTTACATAGCAAGGCCCTGGGTCAAGGAAAGTAGTAAGATGGGGATCTAGTTCACTGGTAATGCTTCCCCAGCATATGCAAAACCTTGGGTTGGAGGGATCCTCAGAACCAGACACGTTAGGGAAGGTACACTGCAAAGGTAAAGAAAACAGAAACCTGAGGGCATGTGGTGAGAGGAAAAATACAAAACTCCATACACACTGATTCAGAAAACCACTGTTCTCAGGCCTTGATTCCACAAATTATTTTTCTGACTGCTTGAAATACTTTGAAAAGTGGGATTGATTCTGTGAACCAGTTTGTAACCTCCATTTTATACTTAACTTGTTTTTTCATGTTTCAAGCATGGTTTTACTAAGTACCCTCCACAGGCTGGCCTTTGTCATCCTGCCTTTACCCTCCAAGTGCTGGGATTATAGGTTTCAGCCACCATATTTGGTTTACTAAAATACCTACCAGGGTATGTCCAACCTTTCTGACATGTCTCCCCACATACACTCTGACATTCCAATGGAGTGCTCTCGTGTGCCTGATTCCCACCTCTCCCTTTGTTTCTACCTCTCACCAGCACCCAATTCAAATGAGCTGCCCCCCGCCCCCATAAACTACTATTGACTCCATGCATTGTACTAAGTCCTAAACTAGTAGCAGGGGACAGAATAAGCAAATTCTAGCCTACCTGGCACTTGGCATTCTATTAATAAGAGCAACAAACATACTGTGTAAAGAAAATTAAAGCACTTTTGTATGCCCAGTGCTCCAGGAGGCCAAACGAGGATGTTGGATTCTCTGAACCTGGGGTTAGGATGGCTGTGAGCTGCCATGTGGGTGCTGAGTATGCAAAGAATTTAAGAGCTGCCTTTTTTATCTAGGCTCCTAGCCACCAGCCCCATTGATTTCTCTTTGCAAGCTTTGATCCATGCTCAGGGCAACTCCAGAAAGAATTGTCAGTATTTAAGGAAAACTAGGCCCAAATTAATTCCCATAGGGAGGCTGATATTAGGAAGTCGACTTTGCTAAAACAAGCCCAGCACAGTAGCAATAATGAACACTAAGATGCCAGGGCAATGTATTGTGTGTTACCAGTGTACCAGTGGTGGTTTGTGTGTTAATCCCAGCACTTGGGAGACAGCCAAGCAGATCTGTGTGTTTGCAGCCAGCTTAGTCTATAGAAAAAGGTCTAGTTCAGCCAGAACCACACAGAGAAACTGTCTAGAAAAAAACAAACAAAAAGGTTATTAGGAATATTTGGGGGCTGGTGAGATTACTCCACAATTAAGACTGCAGGTTTGGCATATACTTGTAATCCCCCATACTGCCAAGGCAGAGGCAGGGAGATCTCTTGGATTCAGTTCCATCATAGTCTACACAGAAATTTCCAGGATAACCAGGGCTACACAAAAACCATATCACAAACAAATAGAAAGAGGCTGTTTGCCGGGCGGTGGTGGCGCACACCTTTAATCCCAGCACTTGGGAGGCAGAGGCAGGTGGATTTCTGAGTTTGAGGCCAGCCTGGTCTAGAGAGTAAGTTCCAGGACAGCCAGGACTATACAGAGAAACCCTGTCTTGAAAAAAAAAAAAAACCCAAAAAAAGAAAAGAAAAGAAAGAGGCTGTTCTTCCAGAAGGTCCAGGTTCTATTCCCAGCACTTACTGGCAGCTTATACTCATCTGTAACTTTTTCTGGCCTCTAGGGGTCATCAGGCAGGAATGTGGCACACAGAGGACAAGCATGCAGGCAAAACACTGTACACATACAGTACTAGGTGTGGTGACACACTGCCTTTAATCTTGGGAGGCAGAAGCACATAGATCTCTTGAGTTGAAAGCCAGCCAAAACTACATAATGAGACTGTCATTCATGTATGTATATGCGTGTGTGTGTGTGTGTGTGTGTGTGTGTGTGTGTGTAATGGGGATAGAGACATAACAGTTAAGGGTACTTGCTACTTTTTCACAGTTTCATTCCCAGTACCCACATCAGATGACATAGGTAATCTCTGGCCAAATTTGATGGCATACACCTTTAATCTGAGCACTTAGGAGGCAGAGGCAGGGGGGTTCTTTGTGAATTCAAGGCCATCTAATTTATATAGTGAATGCCAGGCCAGCCAAGGCTACATAGTAAAACCTTGTCACAAATTTTAAAAAAAATTTTTTAATTAAAAAAAAACATACAAATTTTAATTCTTTTGAGACAATCTCTTCATAGCCAAGCTGATTTCAACTTGAAATCCTCTTGCCTTAAGTTCCCAAGTATCACGATATTCAGCGATAGCTATAAGATCTTCAATCTTTGGGGTGGTGGGTTTTGGTTTGGTGTTTTTGAGATTTATTTATGTATGTGAATGCTCTATTTGCTTGTATGCCTGCATGACATAAG
The DNA here is from genome assembly GCF_004785775.1 of Grammomys surdaster. Classification (NCBI taxonomy): domain Eukaryota; kingdom Metazoa; phylum Chordata; class Mammalia; order Rodentia; family Muridae; genus Grammomys; species Grammomys surdaster. The sequence continues at coordinate 3,415,291 of NW_021604637.1, read as the reverse complement.
GCCATCTGATCTCATTATAGGTATGTTGTTTTTAAACAAAATCTCAATTGTTCAATTTTACCAATGAAGACTCAGGAGCCATGTGCTAGGTGAAAGCCTGCTAGCTCAGAGAGGCAGAAAAAGCACCCACCTGACCTCCTCAGCCTACATCCTAACAGGAATGCCCCTCTGTCATGCCATCTCAAACAACCTTCAAACTCTATCCCCTCTCTTCTACTGTGTGTCTCTGTATCCGTCCTCCCAAGTCTAACTTTATGGGTTTTTTTCTTAATAATTCTGTGTTCACTTTCCTGTCAACTGGCTGCTTGCTCAACTTCTGATCTATGGTTGACTTTATTTAATCCTGTTTACAATATTCAAGTAGAAAGCTCTTGGATAAAAAGTGTGTGCTAAGGCTGAGCCACAGCATTACTAAAAACAGTAAATAACACAATCTCTAGGTTCACAGTGTGATAAAATATCCTGCAACATAGATTGTTGTGAGCCACCATGTGGTTGCTGGGAATTGAACGCAGGACCTCTGGAAGAGCAGGCAGTGCAACTGCTGGGTCATCTCCAGCCCTGGAGTGGTGTTTTTAAGACAGGATCTCACTATATACTTTATATAATGTACTAACTATATGGTATAGTTTATGGAATATACTATATAGACCAGGATGTCCTCAGTCTCACAGAGATCCCCTGTTCCTGTCTTCCCAGTGCTGGAATTAAAAGCATGCACTACCATGCCTTGTCTGTAATCCTGAATCTAGAGCAATGTACTACTTGTTAATATGATTTTTATTTTATATGTATGTGTTTTTTTTCTGCATGTATATTTGTGCTCTTGGAGACCACAAGAGAGGGCACCAGATCTCCTTAGACTAGAATTACAGATTGTTTTTAAACTGTCATGTGGGTATTAGGAACCTGGGACCTCTGGAAGAGCAGGCAGTACTCTTAGCCATTGAGCCATAATCCCTCTAGCCATTGGATGACCTTGAACAACCTTTTTCTGTCAGTATTGTAAGCTCTCCCACTAAGTAGATAGGGTAGATAGCTCTAGCTGTCCTGGAACTCTCCATGTAGACCAGGCTGGCCTTAAACCTACAGCACCACCGTGCCTAGTTTTACCCAGACAGTAAACCTGTGTGGGTGGGGCCTAAGTAAGTGACCTGAAGCTCAGCACAAATACAGGTTGTTTTGACTCTTGCTTGTAACTAAAAATGCAACTCTGTACCCCACACCAGGTGTTGTGGTACAGTCCTGGTCTGGAGTACTACAATGATAAACAGAGAAGGCTGAAGGAAAGGGTGAGGTTAGGGGTATAGCTCAGTCAGCAGAGTGTTTGACTCCACGAATGAATCTGAGTTCCATCCCCAGCACTACATAAAAGTAGATATGAGAATGGAGAGATGATAGCTCAGCAGTTAAGCGCATATACTGCTCTTCCAGAAGGCCCATTTGGTTTGGTTCCTAACCCCCATGTCAAAGAGTTCACAACCACCTGTTTCTCCAGCTCCTGGAGATCTGATATGTCTGTATCTGAACTTAGTGCACATATACAAAATAATTTTTTAATGGCTAGAAACATGTCTTAGTGGTTAAGAGTACTTACTACTGTTGCAGAGGACCCAGGTTCTGTTCACAGCACCCACATGGAGGCTCACAACAGTCTTTATACTAGTTCCAGGGACTCTGATGTCCTCTCTTCTGGTGCCAGGCATGAATATGATGCATATATATGCATGCAGGCAAATACTGATACACAAATATATTTTTCTAAATTTTACATTACAAATATATGTAACAGTGAATGCTTCTAATTCTAGCACTAAGAAGTATCAGGGTTCAAGGTCATCTTCAGCTATATACTGAGTTACAAGCCAGCAAAGGATATATGAGACTATGTAGGATAGGGGACGATTAAGGGGCTGGAGAGATGGCTCAGCAGTTAAGAGCATTTATTGCTTTTGCAAAGTACACAGCTTCAGCTCCCAGCACTCACATATATAGCAACATAATCATCTGTAAGGCCATCCTGGTCAACATAGCAAGTTCCAGGCTAGCCAGGACTACATACTGAAACCCAGTCTCCAAATAACTTTTTAGTTTAAAATTCAAACAACAACTGATATAATTCTTACATAATCTACATAATCTTATAACTAGCTTCATTCACTTAGCATTATTGGTATCAGGACTCACGCACATTGTACCACCATTGCCTGGGTTCTACTTTTAAAAAAAAAAAGGTTTATTTATTTAATGTATGAGTACACTGTTGCTCTCTTCAGACACGCCAGAAGAGGGCATCAGATCCCATTACAGATGGTCATGAGCCACCTAGTGGTTGCTGGAATTGAACTCAGTACCCCTAGAAGAGCAGCCAACTGCTGAGCCATCTCTCCAGCCCCGTTCTGCTTTATTTTTTAAGAGGGAATTTGCATTTCAGCTTGACTGGCTGGCCCTCCTGCCTCTCCCTCTTGACGTCTCAGATAACCACCATACCCACCTGTTAATTTTTGTTTTCAAAGCAGGAGACTATAATAGTTGGGTCTGGCTTTGAACTTATGTCATCTGCTTCCATGTGCTGTAATTACATACATGAGCTATTTGTGCTTTGATTGAGAGAGAGGTTTTTGTTGGATTTTTTAACATAAAAATTTTTCACTTGTTTTATGTGATTGGGTGGTTTGCCTGCATATATGTCTGCATATTATATGTGTGCCTGATGCTGCAGAGTCCAGAAAAGGGTGTTGCATCCCCTGTGACTGGAGTTATGTAGAGGGTTGTAAGGTACTGTATGAATACAGGTCATATGCATAAGTCCTCTTAACCACCGGCTGAGCCATCTCTCCAGCACCACCAAGATGTGTAGGTTTTTTTTTTTTTCTTTTTGGTTTTTTGAGACAGGGTTTCTGTTTGTAGCCCTGGCTGTCCTGGAACTCACTCTGTAGACCAGGCTGGCCTCGAACTCAGAAATCTGCCTGCCTCTGCCTCCCAAGAAGATGTGGAGTTTTAATAATTTCATCTAGCTTCTTGCTTTTTTTTTTTTTTTTTGAGACAGGTCTCACTATATAGTTGTGGCTATTCTAGAACTGTCTATGTAGACCAGGCTGGCCTCAAACTCACAGAGATCTGTATGCCTCTGCTTCCTGAGTGCTGGTGTAAATATATCCCCACAGCCAGGCATGGTGGTGCACACCTTTAATTCTAAAACTAGGGAGCCAGAGTCAAGTGGATCTCCATGAGTTAAAGGCTAACCTGGTATACAGAGTAAGTTCTAGGATGGACCGAACTTTACATGAAACCCTGTCTCAAAAAAAAAAAAAGGAAAGGGCAGTAGTGGTGCACACCTTTAATCCCAGCACTTGGGAGGCAGAGGCAGGTGGATTTCTGAGTTCAAGGCCAGCCTGGTCTACAGAGTGAGTTCCAGGACAGCCAGGACTACACAGAGAAACCCTGTCTCGAAAAACAAACAAACAAACAAACAAAAACAAAAAAAGAGGAAAGGGGATGAGATGGCTCCTTGAATAAAAGTTCTTGCCACAGAGGCTTAAATTCAATACCATGACCAATATGGTAGAAGGAGAGAATCAATTCCCAAAAGTTGTCCTCTGGCCTCCATGTCCTGTGGCATGCATGCCTACACACACATAAATAAAATGTCGATTTTAAATGCTCGCTATCCTTGCTGGAGATGCCTTTTTGATTAGAAACTCCAGAAGGAGTCTTTGAGAGCTGTGATGAGAGTGCTAACCTACATGCAGTTTGTGTGGGAAGTGCATCTTTCAAAATTGGCTCTGAGGTGGGCAGAGTCTATCTCAGGTTGCAGAAAGGAGGAGGAGTCTGAGTTGATTAAGAACATGGGCTGAAAGCTTTGACACCAGAGTCCTCCACTGCTTGGGAATCCTATGGCTTAGATATAATCTGTTACTGGTGGGAAAGTAGGACTCTAGACACAGGTGTCTGCGACACACAGGATAATGCATGCAAATAAAGGTTGCTTAGCACAGAACTTAGTACACAGCAAAATTAAACTGGCTGTAGTTCAAAAGATAAGAAATGAGGCAGTGCCAGGGATGTAACTAAGTTGGTAGAAGGCTTGTGTAGCATATAGGAAACTCTAGGTTGAATACCTGGCATGATATTATACCTTGGTAATCTCAGTATTGGGCAGTTGAGGTAAGAGAATAAAGAGATGAAAGGTCCTGCCTGGTGTAGTGGTGAATCCTTTAATACGAGCACTTGGGAGACAGAGGTGAGTAGATCTCTGAGTTTGAGGCCAGTCTGGTCTACACAGCAGAGTATGGGCTAGTCAGGTCTAAATAGTGAGACCCTGGTTCAAAAACAAAAGAAAAAGTTCAAGATCACTCTTGGCGAGATAACTGAGCTGAAGGCTAACCTGGGATTTTGTCTCAAAACAAAAACAAGCCAGAAAGAGTAATGATGTAGCTCATTAGTAGAGCACTTACCTATTATGGTTCCTCTTTACATGACCCCCTAGTGGCAAATAATAATAATTTCACTATTTGTATTTGTTTACCTTACTTTATTATTTTATGTGTGAGTGTTTTACCTGCACCTATGTCTGTGCACCACATGCATGTCTCCCCAAGGAGGTGGTAAGCCTCCATGTGGGTACTGGGAATCGAATCTGGGTATTTGCAGGAACAAGTATACTTAACCACTGAGCCAGCTTTCAAGCGGTAATTTTCACTACTTCAAAATGGGCAAATTGTAGGTGTAGTGGTAGAGTGTTTGCCTAGCATTCATTAAGTTCTGAGTTCAAGTCCCAGTACTATAAAAATGAAAAAGAAAGATGGGCAAGTTGAGGTTCAGAGACATGGCTAATGGAAACTAGGGAAAAAGGATGCCTCTGGGAAAGGGATTTTCTAGGTTTTCTAAACTAAGAGTACAGTTAGTGCTGGCCTAACGTGTCAACCCTTCATTTAGTTCTGTCCTTATACCACACACACAGGAAAAAAGCCAAGTTCTTAGCAACTTAGCACTTAATAGCAAGGCTTGATTTCTAGCAACTCTGTCAAAAAAAAACCAAAAACAACAACAACAACAAAAACCACAGGGTTGGTGAGATGGCTCAGGGAGTAGAGGAGCTTGCCACCAAGCCTTTGATTCCCCAGATCCTACGTGGTAGAAGGATAGAACCAATTCTGACAATGTGTTTACTGATTTCTGAATGGACACCATTGAACCCATGCAAACAATACATAATAAGTAAATAAATGTTTTAAATATCCTGTGAATCTTTTTACTCTTTTTTTTCTTTTTCTGAGACAGTTTCTCTGTGTAGCCCTTGGCTGTTCTGGAACTCCCTCTGTAGACCAGGATGGCCTCAAACTCAGAGATCCACCTGCCTCTGCCTCCTGAGTGCTAGAATTAAAAGCATGGGCTACCACTGCCTGAGTTTTTTCTTTTTTAAGACAGTGTCTAACTTTGTAGCTCTGGCTAACCTAGAACTCATCAGACTCACAAGAGATCCACTTGCCTGGGCTGGGATTAAAGGTGTGCTCCACTACACACAATGTTTTTTATTTAAAATTTGTATTTCATGAGTCTTTTGTCTGTATTTATGTCTATTAACTATAATAGTGCCTGGTACCTAGACATCAGAAGAGGGCTACATATTCTCTAGAACTGTAGTTATAGATAGTTATGAGCTTCCATTTGGGTGCTGGGAAATGACCCTGGAACCCTTAACCAGAGCCATCTCTCCAGCTTCCAACTTCTCATTTTACAATCCTTTTAGCTTTACAGACAGTTGATAGAGAGTGTGGAAAGGTTCTGAAACTAAGCATGCTCAGCCTCATTTACTATGAAAATCTCCCATTAGCGTGATCGAAATGACTCCTCAAAACAATGCTATTATGAACTCAAGTTTAAGGAGACTCCCTTGGCTTTCACATGGAGTCCCTTGTTCCAGGATCCCTGTTACAGTGAAGGTCTCTCATGTGTACATGAATATAGAGGACAGAGGTCAATGTCAGGTGTCTTGCCTCAAACTCACAGAGATTCCCTTGCCGCTGCTTTCCTTTGCTTCCCTTCCTGAGTGCCAGTATTAAAGTGTGCACCAGTATACCTGGCCCTAGCTTTTTTTTTCTTTTTAATAACATTTATTTTGTAGAGGCTCAAGTGTGCCACAGTACCCAAGTGGAGGTCAGAGAATTTATGGGTTTGGTGGCAAACACCTTGTACCCACTGAGCTATCTTGCTGGCCCTATTCCCAGCTATTTTATGTGAGTTCTGGGACTGAAATCATGTCCTTGTGTTTCAAGGAAAGCGTTTTATTAATTAAATTATCAAGTCCCAATCTACTTAAAATTTTTCTACACTTTTTCAGAGAACAATTTGCAGGAGTTGTCTGTTCTCTTCTTCCTCTTCCACCATATGAGCCCAAAGATCAAACTTAGATCATAAGGCATGGGGCAGAGTGTGTTTACTTGTTGAGCCATCTCACCAGGCCCTAGTCCACTTCAAGAAAAAAATAGAGGGTTGACTGCTCTTTTAGAGGACCTGAGTTCAGTTCCCAGCACCCATATGGCAGCTCACAACCATTTGTAACTCTTGTCTCAGAGAATCTGACACCCTCCTCTAGTCCCTTGAGAGCACTGCACATAGGTAGTGCACACACATAAATACAGGTAAAACATTTCCACATAAATTAATTTTATTTATTTATTTTTTGTTTTTCGAGACAGGGTTTCTCTGTATAGCCCTGGCTGTCCTGGAACTCACTCTGTAGACCAGGCTGGCCTCAAACTCAGAAATCCACTTGCCTCTGCCTCCCAAGTGCTGGGATTAAAGGCGTGCGCTGCCGCCGCCATCACCACCCAGCTTTGTTTGTTTTTTTGTTTTTTTGGTTTTTTTTGTAGTATAAATTAATTTGAAAAGTAAATTGAAAAAAGAAGAATAGGAGTTGAGAGAGATGGTTTAGTGATTTAAGTTTCTGCTCTTCCAGAGAACCTGAGATTGGTTCCCAGCACTCACATCAGGCACCTCACCACTGTTAACTCAAGTGCCTGGAGAACCTGATGTCTCTAGCCTCTGCAGTCATGGCCACATACTCACAGGTGCACACACACATTTAATTTTAAAAGAATCTAAGCATGGTGCCATATACACCTTTAATGTCAACACTCAGGAGGCACAGACAGGTAGATCTCTATTATGAGTTCAAAGTCAGCCTGGTCTACATAGTGAATTTCAGGGCAGCCAAGGACTACATAGAGAAAACCTGTCTCAAAACATAATGGTAATAAAAAGGAAATACATGTAAAAATGTTAAATGTTGACATTTGTTTTCTTGAGACAGGCTCCTATTTCGATCAGACTGGCTCCTAGTTCACAGGGGTCTGCCTGCCTCCTGAGTGCTGGGATTAAACGTGTGTGACACCATACTTGGCATAATAACATTTTTGAGATGGGGTTTAATTTGTTACAGGCTACCATCATTCTTACTGTGTAACTGAGGATACAGGTGTGGACCACAACACCCAATTTACGCAGTACAAAGGAGCAAACCTTAAGCTTTATGGATGTCAGGCAAGCACTAGATCAACTGAGCTAAAGCCCTTTCCCCACTAAGCAACATAAATTTTTACCTCCTCCAAAATGCTCAAAAATAAGAATTTAGGAGACAGAATGCCCCCTTCACCAAGGGGTCTGTGGTAACAATGAGCTGACTGAGCTTGATGACTCTTGTAAGAGGCTACCATGTCTGATACTGATAATGAGCCCTCCCTGGCCATGATGGTCAACCACTGACCATTTTCTGCAAATCTAGCAGTCATGAACCCCAGTACACTGGACAGTGCTGGTAGGATGGACAAATGCTTCCATCAGCTCCCACTGCTCTCGGAGTCGGCCGGGGCTCTGGCTCTGTCTTAGGAGTCTTCGTGCCTCTGCCCGTCCACTTTGTTCAGGATCCTTCAAATTAATGGAAGTGGATGGGCTCTGGACTGACTGGCTGAATAAGTAACTTCACATCTCTGAAAACATATCTGTTCCTTCTGTAAAGCCTGTCTTAATGGAGTTACAAGAGTTATTGATCCGTAAAGGGGAAGAATTTGGGGGGGGTTGGGGAGGAGAATTCTTAATACTATTAGTCTGTCTCTAGTACGGACTTTTTTACATTATTTAAAAATACAGAGGGGCTGCCTGGCAGTGGTAGCACACACCTTTAATCCCAGCATTTGGGAAACAGAGGCAGACCTCTGAGTTTGAGGCCAGCATGGTCTACAGAATGAGTTTCAAAGCAGAAATCCTGCCTTGAACCTGTCCCCCCACCCCAGGCCCCTAAAAAAAAAACAGTACTTGCTCTTGCAAGAGGACCACAGTTCAGTTCCCAGCAAGCGTTACATCTGGTGGCTGACAACTTCCTATAACTCTAGCCCCAAGGGATCTGACAACCACATGTAAGTACAAACATGAGCACACACTCAAATCATAGGGGAAAATATACACGGAGCTGGGCATGGTGGTCCATGCCTGTAGCCTCACTACTGTTATTGCACTGAAGAATAGGGGGACTGATGAAGGTTTGAGGGGAATTCTAGCTACCCTGCAGAAATCTTTTCAAAAAAGACTAGCGTTGGCAGTAGGTATGGTGACGTCCACCTATCTCTGTATTCAGAAGGTAAAGGTAGGAGGATGGTGAATTCACATAAGCCTAGTCTACAGAGCAACACTCAATCTCAAAAGGAAAATTAGAATATTATGCTTAATTTTGAGTATAACAATATAGCTTAATGGTACAGTACAACCTTTGATTTTTTCCCCCTGGCACCAACACACACACATACAAACACACACACACAAAACGTTTTATTTTTTTTTAAATGCTACAAACTAGGCAGTGGTGGCACACACCTTTAATCCCAGCACTTGGGAGGCAGAGGCAGGTGGATTTCTGAGTTCAAGGCCAGCCTGGTTTACAGAGCAAGTTCTAGGACACCCAGAGCTACATGGAGAAAAACAAAACAAACAAAAACCCAAAACTACTACAGAGTACAGGGGCTGGAGGTGTAGCTCTGTTATAACACGATCACATAAAAACTGGCATGGTGGCACACGCCTGTAATCCCTGCAATCTGGAAGTAGAGACTCAGGGATCAGAAGTTCAAGGGACTCTTCAGCTACAAAGTAAGCAAATTTGATGCCAGCCTGGGATACATGAAGACAAGAAGGGGGTGGGGGAGAGAAGAAGAAGAGGGAAGAGGAGGAGGAAGAGGAGAGAAGGAAAGAGAAGCAGCAGCAGTGAAGTTTTTCAACAGTGGAGCATGGTTAGCTGCCCCCAAATAGTAAGACTCCAGGCTTATTCTGAACAATTACAACTACTTCCTTTTATGGAACTAGATATGACGGTCTTATTAGGTTTTTAGGTGCCCAGATCTAACCCATATCATCATCTCACTTTTTTTGAATCTTGCTATGTCTGCCACTCCCCACCCCCCCTTCTTGGTAGTGTCCTCATAGATACATGAGAAGTAGAGGCCAATCTTCCTCTGTTGCTGTCCACCATATTTTTTAAAGGTTATTTTTTAAACGTATCAGTATTTTGCCTACATATATATCTGTATACCACATACCTGCTTGGTGCCCACAGAGGACAAAAGAGGGAGTCTGAGCCCCTGAGACTAGAGTTACAGACCATGGTGAGCTATCGTGGATGCTGGGAACTGAACTCAGGTCCTCTAGAAGAGCAATCAGTGCTCTTAATCATTGAACCATCTTCCCAGCCTCTCTACCTTATTTTTTCAGCTGGGAATTGACCCTTTGTGCTAGGCTAGCTTGCCTGTCCCTGGAAGCCACCTGTGTCCAACCACCAGTAAAGGGGTTACAGACATTTATCACTGCATCAGGCTTTTTATACAGATGATGGGGGTTCAAACTCAGGTTCTCGTGTTTACATAGCAAGCACTATACCAACAAATAGGTCTCCCCAACCCGTTTTTTCGAGTATGTTTGTCCAAGGGTTTTTTTTTCCCCTCCCAAGACAAGTTTCTCTGTGTAGCCCTGGCTGTCCTGGAACTTGCTCTGTAATCCAGGCTAGCCTTGAACTCAAGAGCTCTGCCTGCCTCTCCCTCACAAATGCTGGGATTAAAAGCTGTGCCATCACTACCACTCAGGCTCTTTGTCCAAATTTTTTTGAGACAGTTTTGCTATGTGGTCCTAGCTAGGCTGATCTCTGCAGATGATTTTCCAGCTCCCACTGGAGTGTTGCAAGATTATAGGTATGCCCCAACACTCATCTTCCACACTGGCTTTTCTTTTTTCTATTGTGTTGGCTTCAAAAATTTCATCCTCCTTCAGTCTCTAGAGTGCTGGGATTACAGACACTGGCCAGCACACCAAGCTTTGTCCTACTTCAGAGCCAGGCTTCGAATGAACTGGAGTGCTTTTAGTGATGCAGATGCATGTCCTTAACAATAACAACAAACAAACAAACAAACTGGGCCTATTGTATAAATCAAAGATGTTTAGAATGTTAAAAGGAGAGGTATTGATTAATCAGTGTTTATATACTCACACCATGTCCAAGTGTATGATGGTATGGTCCTCTACATGCATGTGAACACACATGCAAGTACACTCACACATATGAACATCCATCTACCCAGCCACACAGGAACATGTACATACATACACATACTAACACCCCCACATACACACAGAGTGATGAGAGACAGAGAGAGCATTTTAAAAGGAAGCAGATAAATATCTTTTTTACTTTTGAGTAAAGAATTTCACAATATGAATAGTTAGATGTAAAATAGTTAACTATGGATAGAACTCAGAGAACTGGCCTAGCCTGGTATAGGCCCTGGATGTAATCCAAAATTAAAAAAAAAAAAAAAAGTATTTTATATTATTTGCAACTATTGTGAAGGGTGTCATTTCAAAAAAAAAAAAAAAAAACAAGTATGAAGCTATTTTAATAATATTGAATGTCAGGCCGGGCAGTGGTGGCGCACGCCTTTAATCCCAGCACTTGGGAGGCAGAGGCAGGTGGATTTCTGAGTTCGAGGCCGGCCTGGTCTACAGAGTGAGTTCCAGGACAACCAGGACTGTACAGAGAAACTCTGTCTCAAAAAAAAAACCAAAAAAAAAAAAAATATTGAATGTCATTATGAGCATTATATATATGAAGAGGATATATTACAGATCTATTTAGACATTCAAAGATATATGCTCATGCTTTTTCTATTTTTCTCTTTTATGTATGTTTTAGCTGTCTATGTATGTTTGTGTCCCACATAAATGCTTTGTGCTCAAAGGAGGCCAGAAGAGGGCATCAGATCCTCTGACACTGGAGCTATAGGCAGCTGTGTGAATGCCGTGTGGGTGCTGGGACAGAACTGGGGTCCTCTGGAGAGACAGTAGGTTCTCTTAACCATTAAGAGATGCCTTCTTTAGCCTCATATAAGTTGACTCTGTATAGGACTATCCTCCAAAGGACTGCCATCATCTTTATCAATTATCTGTGCTACTTGCAAAAGGCCATCAAAGCTGGCTAGTGAACTACTGTGTCACCACCCCTGGCATCTTTTGTTGTTGGTTTTGAGTGGGGCTGAAACAAGATCCCATACAACCCAGGTTTGCCTCAAACTCACTTGGCAGCTCAGATAACTCTTAACTCCTGATCCTCAAAACTTTACCTCATTTGCTGGGGTTACAGGTGTGTAATCTTAGCCAATTCTGGCTTGAAACTACATAGCCCAGGCTGGCCTTGAACTACTAAGTACTAGAATTACAGATACTGAATCACAGCTCTTAGGGTTTAAGTTCAAGCTCTCCTCAAACTTGTGAAGTGGTTGAGAATAACCTTGAACTGCTGATCCTCCTGTATCCACCTCCCTGGTGCTAGGATATCATTTCCAGTTGAAGCAAGCACCATCTGAACATGGAACCCCCCTCCCTGTTTTTTCCAGAGACAGGGTCTCACCATATACACTTGACTGGCTGGGAATTCACTATGTAGACCAGAGTGGCCTCATGAGATCATCTTGCCTCAACCTTCAAGTACTAAATTACAGGCATGCACTTTCATAGCAACTTTTGTGTAGTGCTGACAGCCATCCTAAGGCTTTGTGCATGCACTAGAAGCACACTACCGACTGGGGTAGTCTTTTTTTTTTTTTTTAGCAGAATTTCATATAGCCCATGCTGGTCTCAAGACTTGCTAAGTAGTCCTGAATTTTGTGTCTTCCTGCCACCTCCTCCAGAATGATAGTGTATGCCGTATTATAGCTGTATGCCATCACATCTGTTTTAAAATGACACTAAGAATTGAACCCAAGGCTTCACAAATATTAGGCAAACACTCTACCAACTGAAATAGAGACCCTTATTCTTCTACTTTTTGAGTTTCAGTCACCAAATTCATATGAGGCTTAGTGTCAAATCTCTTTACCCACTGAGCCCCTAATTTTTAAAATTTAATTTTTATATGAATATTAATGTTTTGCTGCATGTATGTATGTGTACCCTGTGCATGCCTGGTGCCAGAGGAAGCCCACACCCAGCTTTTAGCTATTCAAAAAGTGAGGTAAAGCTTAGCACACATCTTTTATTATTATTACTACTTTGATTTTTAAAACAGAACTATGTGGACCAAACTGGCCTTGAACTCACAGATATCTCTCTGTTTCTGCCTTCTGAATGTTTGAAATTAGAGTTGTTCATCACCATACCCAGCATTTAAAAAAAATTACAATATTTTTGAATATGTATGGGTGTTTTGCCTGTATGTATGTCTGTGCATTATGTGCAGTGGCATAGAGGCAAGATGTTTGCAAGCTGTCTTGTTGGTCCTAGGAACTAAAGTCAGGTCCTCTAGGCTCAGCCAGCCAGTACTCTTAACTCCTGAGCCATCTCTCTTCCACTACCTACATTAATCTTTTCTTTTCCTTCTTTCTTTCTTTTGCTGGGGGCAGGCATATAGGGACAAGTAGGGTGTGGGATAGGGACAGGACATAATAGGGTCTCACTATGTAAACCAGCCTGGATTTGAATTCAGAGATTTTCCCTGCTAATGCCCACTGGGTGATGAAATGAAAGGTGCCACCACACCTGGCCCCATTATTATCTTTATTAATATCTTTCCAGATATCATAAGTCTGAAAAGGCAAAATATAAAACAATTATAAATTGCCAAAGTGTAAACAAAAGTGTAAAACAATTTATAGCATGGTATTATTTAGATATAGGGGACTCAACTGATTACTTCTGGGTAGGGTACTGTAGACAGAGTACTGAGAACATATGAGGAAGTTTTTTTTTTTCAGATAATCCTTTTACTGATAATTCATACTACATTTATTTTTACAAAAGCAAACATTATTACCTCTATAATTTTAAAATTTATTTTTATTTTATGAGTGTTTGCCTGAATGTATATGTACTAGGTTTAAATGCCCTTAAGACTAAAGTTAGAAACTGTTACAAGTTTCCATATGGGTGCTAAGAATCAATGCCTGAGTTCTCTGGAAGAGCAGCCAGTGCTCTTAACCACTTACACCATCTCTCCAGCTCTGCCTCTGTTAATTATTTAAACAAACACACACAACTTTAAAGTCCTAAAGTGAAAAAAGCAACACATAGTTACTACAAGACTATATGCATGTCCTTTTTTTAGACAGAATAATCTTGAAGTTTAGAATCTTTCCCCCCTTTCCCTCTCTCTCCAGCCCCACTCACTCCAGCCCAAAGGTTTTTATTTATTTATTATATCTGAGTACACTGTCCATGTCTTCAGACATCCCATAAGAGGGCATCAGATCTCATTACAGATGGTTGTGAGCCACCATGTGGTTGCTGGGATTTGAACTCATGACCTCCAGAACAGCTGTCAGTGCTCTTAACCACTGAGCCATCTCACCAGCCCAAATTTTAGACTCTTAGCCTGTGTTTGTGTGTGTGTGTGTATTGAGTTATGCAACAGCACAGGCTGGCCTCTACCAGTAAACTGGGATTGTGCGTATATGCTACCATACCTAGCTGTAAAGAATCTTCTAGTCTCTGTTCAACTTCCATTTTCCCACAATGGCTTCTCACTTGTCCATCTCTGATTTATTTTTATCTTGTTTTCTTAATTATTAGTTTTTCAGGCACTATCTTGCTATGTAACCAAGGAAGGGCTCAAACTCTTCCTTGGAACTGTTGCTGATAATAAATGCATCCTTAAAATGGGGAGGGAGTATCAGATTCTCAAAGGGATTTTCCCCCTAGACGCCAAAATTTTTCTCTGTAGTTTTGGCTGTCCTAGAACTAGCTCTGTAGACCAGGATGACCTTGAAATCAGCGATTCCTCTGCCTCTATTGGGATTAAAAGTCATGAGCCACCACCACCCGGCTTTATTTTTTAACTTAAGGATTTTTATTTGATGTGAATGGGTGTTTTACCTGCGTGTATGTCTGTGTACTATGTTTGTGCATTGCTCTCTGAGGCCAGAAGAGGGTGTCAGACTCCTTGAAACTGGAGTTACAGACAGGAGCTTCTTTAGTTTGGAGATAGAACATGGGTCCTCTGGAAGAGGAAGTAGCCAATATTCTAGACACTGAGCTACGTTCTCAACCTCTCAAAATAGTTCTTAAGGTAAAAGACTGCAAACCAATGGCACAGATGTTTGGGAGCTCTTGGGAAACCAGTGCTATAAAGTCGACTGCAGCTGGTAGTGGTGGTGCACATGTTAATCCCAGGCAGACGCAGGAGCATCTTTGTAAATTTAAAGTTAGTTTGATCTACATTGTGAGTCCATGTCAGCCAAAGCTACATTGTGAGACCTTGCCTTTAAAAATCAAATAAAAAAAAACTGCTTTAGGAATCAGGAGGTCTAGGCTCCTCTACTCATTTGTTTCATTTCACTGGGTGATTTACAAAAACAAAAACTCCCAAATCCAAAGGGTGGTGCAGTGGGCAGCTGCAATTCAGCACAAGTTTCAGACCTATTGAAGCACGATGGGCCAGCATGGAGCGTCGGAGCGAACTACAATTCCCACCTTGCTTTGCGCCCCATAGTCCTACGCTAGCACGCGAGCCTACCCGCCCCTCCAGCCTCCAGTTACTGTGTATCGCGAGAAGACGGGCCGCTCTGGCGGTAGCGATAACGAGCCTTGGTGGTGGTGGTAGTGGTGGTGTTAGTGGCGGTGGCGGCCGAGACGGCGGCGGCCATTTTGGTGAGGCCTCGGGAGCAGCGGCGGCGGCAGGGTCGCTGGGAGTAGCGTCTCCTTTTTCTTCAATTCACTCATCTCATCTTCGTGGCGTGACTAGAAGCGGTGGGAGCACTGGGGTGGCTCTCGTTGCGGCCCTTTGGGGGATTTAAAGCGGTGAAGGCGGCGACCAAGAGGGGGCCCTCCCCCCTCCTCGGCGGGAGGGGGGGTGGTGAGCACGCCCCCGAGGACGCAGGTAAGGAGAGGGAGACAAGATGGCGGAGGCTCCACAGTTTCCCCTCCCCTGACGGGTGACTGCGCGCGCATCTATGAGCGCCTCTTCCCACCTTCCCGGGATGCTGCGCGCGCACCGTCAAGCGGGGCGCTGGGGCCGGTGAGCGAGGTTGCCTGCGCGCGCTCATAGAGACGTGTGTGTGTTGGGGGGGGGGTGTCAGGCCGAGTGGCACCTGGTGTCGGAGCGTCTCCTTGCCCCCCTCCTGCCCTTCTGCGCACGCGTGCGTGAGCGAGCAAACCCCCGAGAGGACGGACCCAGGTGCGCTTCTGCCCGCCCACCAACCTGCCTCCCCTCAGGGGAGAGGAAGAGGAGAGGGTGCATGAGACGAATAGTCCGGGCGCGTGCCCACCATAATCCATTTAGGAGACCGAGACTTTGCGCACGAACTCTTCCTCCCTGAGCCTTTTGCGGTCTGTTGATGTGGGGGCGCTGGCGGACGCGGACTTCTGAGTCCTGTGACCCAGTCTATGGAATTGGGTTCTGGCGGGAACCCCGCCCCCCCTAGGCCGTGCGCGCTGCCGGCTCACCCTGCTTCCAGCCGCGCACGCGCAGGCCCCTCCCCCAGCCTGGCGCGCACGTTGGGTGGGGTGGGCGACCGTGAGGGGGCGGGGCTACTGTCTGGGTAGTAAAAACTTGGCAGAGGTCAAGGGTCATGCTGGGTCAGTGTTCTGAGGGGTATTGGGAGATGATAATGAAGGCTGGAGTCAGTAGTTCAGGCCTCCTGGATTTGGATTACCTCCAATCCTCGGAATGTTCTGGAGGATGAATCAAGGCAGCATAGCATCTAGATAAGGAATTAACTGGGCAAATGCTTCCGGGTCTTGAATATTAACCCTGCTTGTTTCCGGCTGTTGAATCTCCTTGGAGCCTTCCTGACTTATGTGTGCTTAAAAAGCTCTTTCGTTTAAGTTCTTTGGCTGCTTCAGCTGGCTCGTTCTGCATTCGAAGGGTCCTTTACTTTGTGACCAACTATTTGCTTTTTGTTTTGGGGAACTCCACCCTCATTTCTGTTAAGTTCTCACGAAAAGGCAAAGAAGCTGTCAGGCATCCAGCAGGCTTTGTTAACTTCTAGTTGAGACATTTCTGTCCTTCGGTTGTCTGTCAGAGCTTTAAATACTTTTAGCTTTTAAAACTTTTTGTTGTCTTATTTCTTCTTTGCTCTTGTTCAGCCAGAATGTACAATCTTGTGAAATTCTCCATAAAACCCTGTAAAATTCTCCATACAAACCACGATTTGATTTGTTGCCACAACATGTATATACACCACATGCATGCTTGGTGTCCAAACAGGCCAGAAGAATAATTTGGGTCCACTAGAACTAGAATTATAGCTATTGTGAGCTGCTGTATGGTGCTTGGGATGAAACCCAGAACCTCTGCAAGAGCAATAGATACTCTTAAATCACTGAAGGACTGCTTCACACCCACCCCCAAGGCCTCACTGAACTACAGCCTAGCCCAATTTACTGTTTTATTTTTCTGAAACCTGAGCTTTTCCTGTTACTGTTATGTGAAATGACTTTGGGTGTATTTTAAAGTCCAGTAAAACTGGTGTAAGTAGCCTTAGATGGGTATGGATTGACAGATGTGGGTTGCGTCCTCACTGCTGCTTCTTCTCCTGTTTCAGGTGTGATTTCCTTCATTACAGCACGGCACCGTGGAAGTGCAGACTTTCACAGGGGGTGTGGTCTCTGCTCACACAGGTGAGCTCACTTTCAGATACAATTTTGTGTGCTGATGTTAATGAGAGAAACAGTATGAAATAATGAGAGAATAGGTTAATTGTAAATGGTTATTGGATGTTTTTTCTATGGAGGGTTTGGTGATGGTACAATGGAACTGGGGCTGAATAAGGGAAGGTGTTACCGTAGCAATAACAGGGAGAGCACTAAGAGTATTATATTTTTCTGTGGTTTTGTTGTTTGGTTTAGTTTTGCTTATTTGTTTTTTTTTCCTTTTTGTTGTTGTTGTTTTTCTTGAGACAGAGTTTCTCTGTGTGACCCTTTGTGTCCTAAAACTTGATTTGTAGATCAGGCT
Organism: Grammomys surdaster; assembly: GCF_004785775.1. Classification (NCBI taxonomy): domain Eukaryota; kingdom Metazoa; phylum Chordata; class Mammalia; order Rodentia; family Muridae; genus Grammomys; species Grammomys surdaster. The sequence continues at coordinate 3,397,806 of NW_021604637.1, read as the reverse complement.
GGCCTTGAACTCAGAGATTTCTTTCTGTCTCTGCTTCCCAGTGCTAGAATTAAAGGCCTATGCCAGTAACCTGGCTTCTTCAGTGTTTTGGAACAAGGCTATCTGGATTTAAGTTCTCCTACTATTATCTTTCTTCTTTTCTTTTCTTTCGTTTTCTCTCTCTCTCTCTCTCTCTCTCTCTTTTTTTTTTTTTTTGAGAATCTCACATAGTTTAACAGGCCTCAATCTGTATAGCTGAGAAGTGTACTTGAGTGCCTCAAGTGTACCACCATGAGACTCAGTTCTCTGTGGTTCTAGGCATGAAGTCTCAGGCTCTGAGGGTACTAGTCAAATATCCTACCAAGTGAGCTCTGTCTTCAGCTTGTTTCTCCCTGCTCCTTCTCTGCCTGTTTTCCTTTTTAAGGGTAGAGGTTCTCAGTCTCTAGTCCAAGCTGACTTTGAATTCATAGCAGTCATTCTGCCTTAGCGCTCACTAAGTGCTGGGATTATAGGTATGAATCACCATTCCTGACATATTTCTTTTTGTTTTTTTTTTTTCTGGTTTTTTTTTGGGGGGGGGTTCTTTTTTCTTTTTTTGTTGTTGTTGTTTTGTTTTCTATTGTTTTTATTTTTTGAGATAGGACTTCTTTTGTAGCCCTGGCTGTCCTGAACTCTTTCTGGATACCAGGCTGGCTTCAAACTCACAGAGATCCACCTGCCTCTGTCTCCTGAGTACTGGGGTTAAAGGCATGTACCACAACTATCTAGCATCTTTCTTCTTTTGAAATAAGATCTTATTCTGTGTTTGAGGCTGGTCTCTAATGCCTATGTTCAAACAGTTGTCTCAGTGTTCCAAATAGCTGCCAATATAAGCATATACAGATATAGATATGTCTGTCCTACCTCTTTTGGCTAAGCAAGTACTTCCAGGTATTTGATACATAGTAAATATCCAAGAAACATAGGGATACGTAGCATTTGAGAAAGGGTCTCATAGTCAGTGTATAGCCAAGGATGACCTTGAACTTCTGATCTTCTTTACCTCCCAAGCTTTCAGATTGAAGGTGTGTGCCACTCTGCTGGGTTTATACAGGGTTAAGGATTGAACCCATGTTTCATGAGTGCTAGGCAGAACCAGCTGAGCTACCCTATCCCTGAAAACAGTTCTTAACCCCAGCACTTTGGAAGGTGAGGCAAGAGGATAGTAAGTCCCAGGCCAGCCTGGATGGTAGAATAAGAAAGACCCTATTTGTCTCAAAAACAAACAATTATTTTAATAGCCTTTAATTTTATTTCTACTTTTTTTCTTTCTTTTTTTTTATCCAACTGTAGGTACTCCAGAGGCTGGTGGACCTGAGCGGAGGCTGGGACGCCCTGGTGGGCCCCGGGCCCTGGAAGGCAGGTCCCGGTGGCTGGTGGCCCAGAATGAGGCCAGCTCCCAGCATGCCCTGCAGCCGGACACCAGCCACTCGGCCTGCAGCAACGGTGATAACCCAGTCATTCTTCAGGCATCCAGCAAGGAGCCTGGGAGTGGGACCATGCAGAGCAGCCCCTCCCCTGCTCATCCTCAGCTCCCAATCCTACAGACACAGGTTTGAAAGTGGGGAAGTTTCCTTTGATTATTTTCTGTGAACTAATTCATGGCTTTGAGACAGAAGTGGTGTTGCAGGTCTTATTACCCACCTAAGTTTGGACTCTCTTTAGTTCTCAGATAGATTGGGGTGTAACATGTCAGGCCTAATTTTTTCTTTTTTAATTTGGTTTTCTAAGATAAGAGTTTCTCCACCTACTGTCTCGGAACTTGCTCTGTAGACCAGGCTGGCCTTGAACTCTATTTGTCTCTGACTACTAAGTGCTGTGATCAAAGAAAGGCACTTGGTTTCCTGCTTGGATTCAAATATTTACTTCTACTTTACATAATAATGATGTTGATTTCTAAGAGTATAGATCTTGAGAGGTGTGCTGGCACATGCCTTTAATTACAGCACTCAGAGGCAGAGACAGGCAGATCTCAATGAGATCAAGGCCAGTAAAGACTACATAGTAAGACCCTGTCTTTAAAAAAGAAAAAAAGCCGGGCAGTGGTGGCTCACGCCTTTAATCCCAGCACTTGGGAGGCAGAGGCAGACGGATTTCTGAGTTCGCGTCCAGCCTGGTCTACAGAGTGAGGTCCAGGACAGCCAGGACTACACAGAGAAACCTTGTCTCGAAAAAACCTAAAAAAAGAAAAAAAGACTCATGGGCTAGTGAGATGGCTCAACACTGACTGATCTTCCAGAGGTCCTGAGTTCAAATCCCAGCAACCACATGGTGACTCAAACCATCTGTAATGGGATTCAATACCTTCTTCTGGTGTGCCTGAAGACAGTGACTGTGTGCTTACATACATAAAATAAACTAAATAAGTCTTCAAAAAATTATTTAAAAAAAAGAAAGACACGGGTCTTTCTTACCATAAGAAGGTCTAGGCTAAGCCAGGAGGAAGTGGCACATGCCTATAATCCCAGTACTTGAGAGGCAGAGGCAGTTCAAGGTCAGCTTGAACTACAGAGCAAATTCTAGGACAGCCAAGGTTACCCAGAGAAACCCTGACTCAAATTAATGAAAAACAAAAAAAGAGAGGTCTAGGCTAAACTGTTAATGGAGATTGGGCAAGTGATTCTAAGACTGTAGGCTTTAAGAATAGTTTAATTAGGCTGGAGAGATGGCTCAGTGGTTAAGAGCACTGACTGCTCTTCCAGAGGTCCTAAGTTCAATTCCCAGCAATCATATGGTGGCTCACAACCATCTGTAATGGGATCTGATGCCCTTTTCTGGTGTGTCTGAAGACAGTGACAGTGTACTCGCATACATAAAATAATTTTTTTTTTTTAAAAAAAGGAATAGTTTAATTTCATTTGGAATTGGAACAGAATAAGCATTAACTGAGGCATTGTTTCTTTCCTCATACCATGGGAATGTAAAGTGGGGAGTGTTTTTTAAATTAATTAAATCTACATTTGCATTTAATAAGACATGGCTTCTTGTGGGGGTAGGGTATAGCTTAGTTGGTATGCACAAGGCTCAGGATTGGGCCTTGCATTGATTCCCAATACTATGTGCATAGTACTGGGTATTGTGGCATAGACTTGTAATCCCAGTACTTTGAATGGTGGAACAGGAAGCTTTGAGGTCAGCTGGGTGGTGGTGGAACACATCTTTAATCCCAGCACTTGGAGGCAGAGAGAGGTCAGACTCTTAAGTTTGGGGCCAGCTTAGTCTACAGAGCAATTTCTAGGATAGCCACACAGAGAAACCTTGTCTTGAAAAAAAAAAAAAAAACAACAAAAGAAGTTGGGGGCCATTCTTAGCTATATATATATAAAGGATATCCAGCCTCACCTGAACTACATTTGACCCTGTTTCAAAATGGAGGTGGGAATTGGGAGTTTCTTTCATGTATCCCAGCCTCCTTAGTGCTGGGATTATATATACCTATACCACCATAGATAGCTAGTTCAATTGATAGTTTGTTCATTTGCTGTACTGGTCTTTGAAGTTAGGTCCTCATGCATGCTAAAGCAAACTCTTTTTACATTGAGCCATATCCTTTTGGACTTTCAAATATGTTGCTGGGAGTTGAGTGCAGGGCTTTGCATGATCCAGGTAAGGAAGCACTCTTGCATTGCTCCAATGGATTTGATATTTAGAGTTTTTCTTAGCTAATTAGAAATTTTGATACATAGTTTTTAGTCATTTAGCTGGGGTAGGAATTTGAGGCATATTGAGACTTCTGTATTGTACTGGGTTTCATGAGTAAGTTCATTTATCATATTTCAGTGGGGCATTGTTTTCCAATTATTGATTATTGCTTTTATAGTTGATACTTTGTAAAGTAGTGTGTGGGTATTTGAGAAGAGAGTTTCCTTCTATCCTCTATATCACCAGTGAAGAGGTTTAGGGGACTTTTTTCCTAGTGTTTATATTAACTCAAATTGCATAGATGAATCTGCCCTACTTCTCTTTATGTGAGTAAAATCAAGGTCCTAAAAGGACTATTAAATTTGAAATCATAGCATGCTTTTTTTGATCACAACACTCCTGAGGCAGAGACATGTGTGCATCTCTGTGAGTACAAAGACTATCTCAAGATCTCAAGGACAAAAAGAACAAAAGAAATTGTATGTTATAGTAGTCTTGTAAAACAAGCAAGTTTTTGAGCGCTTTACTTCTATCACTATAGTAGAAGTCTTGAATTTAGGTATGTATCAGCATGTCAGGCTTTTTTTTGTTTTTTCGAGACATTTTCTCTGTGTAGCCCTGGCTGTCCTGGAACTCACTCTGTAGACCAGGCTGGCCTCAAACTCAGAAATCCACCTGCCTCTGCCTCCCAAGTGCTGGGATTAAAGGCGTGCGCCACCACCGCCCAGCCAGCATGTTAGTCTAGCACGTCAAAAGTCTACCCGAAATTTGGCTCTGCCATTTTAATTTGTTAAAATACTTTTCAAGCTTGATGTGGTGACACTACCCTGTAAATCCAGCACTTGGGAGGTAGATTATAAATCCCGGGCCAGATGCAGTGAAACCTTGTCTTCAACTGTAGCATCCTCCCTCTGATACCCACCAAAAAGAAAAAAGAAGACAACAACAAAATGTTTATGGTGATAAAAATGAGAGTGGTATGATACTATATTCTGCATTTTTTTGTTGTAAAATGGAATATAAAAAATATATTTAAAACATTTGGCACAATGCTTAGCATCCTTTTCCTCTATCATTTTCCTTTTTTCTAGATGGTGTCGGACGGCATGACAGGCAGCAATCCTGTATCCCCTGCCTCATCAAGTTCTCCAGCTTCTAGTGGGGCAGGTGGCATCTCCCCCCAACATATAGCTCAAGATTCCTCACTGGATGGACCTCCAGGCCCACAAGATGGTACCACAGTTCCTCTGGAGGGGTACAGCTTATCTCATGCTGCTGACCTAGTCAACAGGGGCCAAAAGTGGGAGAAGAGCCATGCAGAGATTGCAGAGCAAGCCAAACATGTATGTATTGGGAAGGCCAATGAAGATTCATGGGAGTTGACTTCAGTTCCAGGGGCTACAGTTCCCTCTGCTGATCTTTAATGGGCATCAGGCATTCAAGTGGTTTGCAAACATACATGGAGGTAAAACACCCATACACAAAAAGAAAGAAAGACCATGACCAACCTTCCTTCGGCCTAAAGTGAGGTTTCTTACATGCTAGGCAAGTGTTCCCCTTTTATTAAAAGGTTAATTTGTTATATATTTTTGTATATATAAGTATCTTGCCTACATGTATGTATATGCCACATCCAAGCCTGGTCTTCTTAGTGTTAAGAGAGGGTGTTGTATCCGCTGGAACTGGGAGTTATGAGCCACTGTGTTGATACTAAGTGTCAAACTCAGATTTCTGCAAGGACAAGTGCTTTAAACTGCTAAGCCATCTTTCTCCTTTATGCAGGTATTGTTATCACTGGGTTATACCCCAGTTTTCATTTTCCTTTTTCAGAATAGGGGTGTCTGTTAAGTATACTCTCAAACCTTGTCTTCATAGTGCTATGGGGCCTTTTTGCATGTATTAGACAAATTCTCTACTGTTACCAGATTTAAATTAAAGAATTAGGCAGGTAGGGTGGCTCTCACCTCTGATTCCTACACTGGGAAATGAAGAAAGTGAAGTATCATGAGATCAAGGCCCCCTAACTATAGGAAATGCTCAGTGCCTTTTTTTTTTTTTTTTTTTTTTTTTTCTTTATAGACACAAGGTGCCTAATTCGTTAATTTAAATCTGGTAACAGTAGAGAATTTGTCTAATACAT
>NW_021604637.1:3324092-3391906 GCF_004785775.1 Grammomys surdaster | reverse complement strand
TTTTTTTTTTTTTAAAGGTAAATAATAATTGAAAAAAATTAGGCTGGGTGATGATGGTACACATTTTAAATCTTAGCACTTGGGAGGCAGAGGCAGGCAGAGGCAGGCAGATAGAACTCTGAGTTTGAGGCCAGCCTGGTCTACAGAGTGAGTTCCAGGACAGCCAGGGCTACACAGAGAAACTCTGTTTTAAAACTGAAAATTAAATAAAATTTTAAAGGGAGCTAACCAAGGTAGCTCACAGCTGTATTCCCAGCACTCTGAAGTGATGGTGTAAGATGACAGGGTGTGAGTCAGCCTAGGCTACAGAGTGAGCTAGACACTGTCTCAAAAAATAAAACTAGAACCGCAAATCTAAATGAAGAAGGCATTAGACACTGAAGTACTTTGTAAGCTGTTACTGGTATTAAAATTTATTTTTTTCCCATTTACATCTAGTCTCTAACTTGTGACACTTTAAATAAATTAGACTGAAATCATATTTCTAAGAAATTGATTTCTACAGTGCTAAGAACCCCTCTAGAGTTAAGAATGAAGTAGGCATTCCCTTTGAAATACGTTTTCCTGAGTCTTACCTTCGTTCAGGGTTTTCAGAGATTGTGTGAACAGAAAGAGTATGAAATCATGGCCTGAGATTTTATACCTATTTCACTTGTATTATGTGTGCACTTGCGTATGGAACGCAGATGTCAACATTTAATTGCTTCTTTGGGTTTTTTGTTTGTTTGTTTGTTTTTTGTTTTTTTTTGGAGATGTGTATATATAAAGAGAGTTAGTCTCAGTATATAGCCCTGATTGGTTTGGAAGATGCTATGTAGAACAATTTGGCCTGGAACTCAGAGTTCTGCCTGCTTTGGCCTTCCAGGGTTGGGGATTAAAGACATGTGCTACCATGCTCAGGTTTCTAGACCTGTTTTTTGATTCCCAGTTCTTTCCTAACTGTATAATCTCAGGAATATCTTTTAATTTTCTAGATACTCCCTCATGCCACTCCCAATTAAATCTGTTACCTTGAGGGATTGGTATGAGCATAAAACACTGAGCCCATTCAGTGGTCAGGATTCCAGCCATGGCAGTGAGATGGCTTGTATGTCTATTAACTCTTAATCAGTGTCATTGTCCCATATTAGGAAGCCGAAATCGAAACTCGGATTGCTGAACTTCGGAAGGAGGGATTCTGGTCATTGAAAAGGCTACCTAAAGTGCCAGAGCCTCCCCGCCCTAAAGGACACTGGGACTATCTATGTGAAGAGATGCAGTGGCTCTCTGCTGACTTTGCTCAGGAGCGTAGATGGAAGCGAGGTGTGGCCCGGAAGGTATGTCCTGTTTGCTATAACATCTGTATGTTTTCAGGTGTATTTGAAACCTTAATGATTAGCTGAGAGGTTGTGCCCACCTTTAATCCCAGCCAGCAATGGAGAGGCAGAAGGGGGTGAATCTCTGAATTTGAGGAAGCCTGGTCTACAGAGTTCTAGGATAGACAGGGCCACACCCCCAAATAAAGCCCATGAGTTAATATACCCCTTTTGGTAGTTTCTGCATGTAGAGTTAAGCCTTTTCTTGCCCTTGATTACATTTGTATTGAGTGTGTGGATAAGGACGTTTAGCATTGAGCGTTTTCATACTGGGTCATTATTTCTATAGGTTGTACGTATGGTGATCCGGCACCACGAAGAGCAGCGACAAAAGGAGGAACGAGCTCGCAGAGAGGAACAGGCCAAGCTCCGCCGAATTGCTTCTACTATGGCCAAGGATGTTAGGCAGTTCTGGAGCAATGTGGAGAAGGTGAGCAGTGAGGCTGGAGAAAAGGGGGTGACCTGGACCAGCTTACAGCGAGTCTATTAGTAGGTCTGACCAAAACTTACCGAGGAACTAAACACTGCAGTTCCAGCTCTTTATGACATTTTCCAATGTACTGGGCCTTTCCACCACTCAGTGTCACAAGGAAGAAGGACTTGACTTCCCTTTTCTACCTACTCAGTTAAAACATTGGGAACAGCACCTAGCAGTCTGTTTTAGTGGCAAATATCCATTGTATATTTGGGGGTGAATAGGACTCCTTAACTCCTAGACCATCCACTGTTTGCAGGGTGTGTATTAACATGTTTCCTGTTTATCCCTCCTGCCCGTATGTTAAGTTGTAACTGTCTCTGAATCCTTCATCTCCCTATTGTGCTTGTGTAATTGCTTCTAGGACTCCTTATAGGTATCTAATCTGGAGATGTTCAAGTCCAGGACATAAAATGCATATAATATGAACATCTAATTGAAGAGTTTCAAATAGTTTTAGAATGTTTTATTATATACATTGTGGTACAAAAAGTACTACATACATAGTTGTCATACTATATTGTTTGAGATAGGGATATTGCTATATTTCACAGATTTTCTTACTATTTCAGTTTTGAGATAGGGTGTCATTAACTCATGTTATCCTCAAATTTGCTATGTAGTTAAGGATATCTTGAACTCCAGATGCTCCTCACACCCTCTACAGGCCCTTTGTTGTTTTTGTTTCTGTTCATTTTTGCAACAGGGATTTCAAATAGAGCAGGTTAGCTTCAAACTCACTGTGTAGCAGGGGTCGATCTTTTTTTCTGTTTGATCTCAAGTGCTGGGTTACAGGAGTAAACCAGCATGGTGTGACTGGACTTGAACTCATTTTTTCTTCAGTTTACATACCTGCCTGCAATGTTTATTTTGTAGTGTTTGAGACAGTCTATGTAACATATGCTAGTCTGGAGCCAGCTTCAGTCTCCTGAGTTCTGAGGATGTGCCATTTAACACCTAGGCTTGGAATGGGGCGGGGGTGGGAGGGGGTGCAGGGATTAACATTTATTTATTATGTGTGTGTTTGAGTTTGGGGTAAGGAGACATACTGCGTCACACATAGTGGACGTCAAAGGACAATTTGTGGGTGTCTGTTTTCTGTTTCTGTTATGTGAGTCACAAGGATTTAATTTAACTCAGGCTGTTAATGTTGACTGACCCATCTTGTTTTCCTCCTTTTTTTGTGCATTTGAGACAAAGTCTCATTATAGACTGGCCTGGAACTCAAGCTGCCCTTGAATTTAGAGAAATCCTGGTTCAGCCAGCATGCCTAGGCATTTGTTTGTTTGTTTGTTTGTGAGAGACAGAGTCTCTCTAGTTCTGGCTAGCCTAGAACTCCCTGTATAGATCAGGCTGGCCTTGAGGTCTACCTACCTCTACCTCTAGACTGTTGAAGATTAAAGGTGTTTGATACTATGCCTGGAGGTAAAAACTTTTAAAAGACTTGTTGGTTTTCTTTATGTACGTGTGTGCCTAGATGAGATTTATGTGCACTATGTACATACAGAGATACCCACATACCTGCCAGAGCAAGTTGGATCTCTGGGAAATGGAGCTATAGGTTATTGTGAACCACCTGATATAAGTGTTGGGAACCAAACTTATCCTCAGGAAGAGCAATACATGTTCTTAACCTCTGAGCCATCATTCTAGTCCCATGTTTTAAAAGCCTTTATTTTCATTATTTTTAAATTATGTGTCTGTATATGGGTATGTGATGTGTACATGAATGCTGGTAATCTTGGAGGCCAGAGGATCTCCTGGAGCTGGAGTTACAGTTATACTCCTGTCCTCTGCAAGAGTAGTAAGTGCTCTTAAGCACTGAGCCATCTCTCTAGCCCTCAGCCTCATTTTTTAAAAAATTTAATTATTTAAATTATATGCACATAAGCCACAGCTGATGTGTGGAAGTCAGAGAACAATTTGTGGAAGTTGTTGGTTCTCTTTTTCCCACTCTGTGGGTCCTAGTTGAATTCATGTTGTTAGGCTTAGCAATAACTGCCTTTACATACTAAGCCATTTTGCCAACCTCAAGTTTTTTAGTTTTTGTTGTTGTTTTGGTTTCTTTGAGATAGGGCCTCTCTACATAGCCTTGGCTGTTCTGGAACTCACTCTGTAGACCAGGCTGGCGCAACTGACAGAGATCTGCCTTCCTTTGCATCTTGAGTGCTGGGATTCAAGATGTGTGTCACCACGTCCACCTATGATTTTAGTTTTATTAACCCAGAGCTTTTGTTACTAAGTTTGTGCTTTGGTCACTGTCTTTTAACTTCCAGACTTTTTTGAATATTTTTTATTTGAGGTTAGTTCACACACCTGGCCATTCACACATGGTCTCTTTCTACTGCTGCTGTTCTCCTTGTTAGTAGTTAAAGAAGACAGAACCACCACCTCCAACCCCCTCTTCAAACCTAGGACTTGGTTTATGCTAGGCATATGCTCTCCTACTGACCTACACTGGTAGCTGCACATAACTCTGTTTATAATTTGTTTTGGTTTTTGAAAACAAGGTTTCTCTCTGTAATCCTGGCTGTCCTGTAACTCACTCTATAGATCAAACAGGTCCTGATTTAAGAGGTCTGCCTGCCTCTGCTGATACTGAATGTGTGTACCTCCACTGACTGACTACTTTATCATTGTTTTGTTTTGTTTTGTTTTTTTGAGACAGGGTTTCTCTGTGTATGTTTGGCTGTCCTGGAACTCACTCTGTAGACCAGGCTGGCCTCGAACTCAGAAATTCACCTGCCTCTGTCTCCCAAGTGCTGGGATTAAAGGTGTGCACCACCACTGCCCAGCGATTATTATTATTATTACTGGTTTTTTTTTTTTTTTTTTTTTTTTGGTTTTTCGAGACAGGGTTTCTCTGTGTAGTTCTGGCTGTCATGGAACTCACTCTGTAGACCAGGCTGGCCTCGAACTCAGAAATTCACCTGCTTCTGCCTCCCAAGTGCTGAGATTAAAGGCGTGCGCCACCACCGCCCAGCTGGTTATTATTTTTTTAAAGATCCAACTTAAGATGGATTTGCTAATGTAATATTCTCCAGTTCTTAGATACTAAGTTGACCATCTTGTGTTTATTCAGTTTCTGGTTGTTGTTTGTTTTATTTTGTTTTTTGTTTGTTTTTTTGTTTTTAGAAGTACTGTATAGAACAGAAGCCCGTTAAATACTTTTAGCTTTTTCTGAATGAGAAGCCAAAGTCTGGCATAAAGGTAGTATCCCTAAGTAGTTGACTAAGAGTATATAAACAAATGATTATATGGGTGACTCATGTCTTTTGTGGTTATGGTAGGTGGTACAATTCAAACAACAGTCTCGGCTTGAAGAAAAACGTAAGAAAGCCTTGGACCTGCACCTGGACTTCATTGTAGGGCAAACTGAGAAGTACTCAGACCTTCTGTCTCAGAGCCTTAACCAGCCACTAGCCTCCAGCAAGGCTGGCTCCTCCCCTTGTCTTGGTTCTTCCTCAGCAGCATCCAGTCCTCCACCCCCTGTTTCTCGGCTGGATGATGAAGGTGTGTGTGCTCTTTGGTCCTGTTACTCTTCCCCAAATGCCCTTTCCAGAGCTGAAAAACCCACCCTGTGGCTTGCAGGGCCCGTGGACTTTGTGACCTTGTTCTCCTGCTATAGATGGGGACTTTCAACCCCAAGAGGAAGAAGAGGATGATGAGGAGACCATAGAGGTTGAAGAACAACAGGAAGGCAATGATGCAGAGACCCAGAGGCGTGAGATTGAACTTCTTCGACATGAGGGAGAACTGCCGCTGGAAGAGCTGCTCCGTTCCCTCCCTCCTCAGCTATTGGGTGGATCTGTTAGCCCGTCTCAAACACCTTCTTCTCATGACAGTGATACCCATGATGGGCCTGAAGAAAATATTGAAGAGGAGCCTTCTCAGGATTTGGAGGTATAAATAGAAGAGGTACAGGAAGGAAGATTCAGAGGGGAAATAGAAATTTTCAGCTCTAAAATCCTGGACATAGGTTGAGCCATGGTTTTAAGAATCTGGGTTAAGGACAATTGGGGTTTCATTGCTAGGAAAGTTGATCATTTGCTAACGAAGTTGAAGCCTGCAACTAGCAAGGTTTCTGATAATATAACGGAAGCATTTATTGTACTTCTAAAATTCCTAAGGGAGGGCTGCGGAGATAGTTTAGTTGGTAAAGTACTTAGTTCATTCCCCAGTCTGCCTCATAAAGGTATTTGCAATGGTATAGTAATCTTAACATTAAGAAGCAGACATAGATAGCATCCTTGAACCATGTTTGTCTAGCTAAATCAGTAAACTCCAAGTTCAATGGAGCTTACAGTGAGCTTTGGTTTCCACAAACATGCACAAATATGCAAAATATTTGTGTGTGTGTGTGTGTGTGTACATGTATGTATAATGAAAATTGTTAGGTGATATGAATTTGGGAGTTGTGATGGTCATCTTAGATATCTTTTGGGGGGGTCTGGAGAAATGGGTCGGTTAAGAGCACTGGCTGCTCTTCCAAAGGTCCTGAGTTCAATTCCCAGCACCCACATGGTTGCTCACAACCATCTATAATGGGGCCCGATGCCCTCTTCTGGTGTGCAAAAGTACATACAGGCAAGCTACCCATATACATAAATAAAAAAAAAAATTAAAAGTCCTTTTTGGGCCAGGTGGTGGTGGTGCACACCTTTAATCCCAGCACTTGGGAGGCAGAGGCAGGCGGATTTCTGAGTTCGAGGCCAGCCTGGTCTACAGAGTGAGTTCCAGGACAGCCAGGGCTATACAGAGAAACCCTGTCTCGAAAAAAAAAACATCCTTTTTGGGGCTTGTGTAGTGTCATATACCTTTATCCCAGCTCTCAGGAGGCAGAGGCAGGTGGATCCCAGCTTGGTCTAGTCTACATAGTGTGTTCCAACATAGCACAAAGTACATAGTGAGACCTTGTCTCAAAAAGTCTTTTGGACATTTATGCCATTGGTCCAAATGTCTTCATGTTAAGGTTGGTTTTTAAATTACTATTATTGTAATTTTAAATTTCTTTATGATCTCTTGTATTTGTAATTATAAGCATAGGTTTGTGTTTCTGTGTGTGGATATGCATATACGATAGCAGTTGCCAGCAGAGGCTAGAGGCTTTAGATCCCCTGGACCTGGAGTTACAGATGGTTTTGAGCCACTTGATAAGGGTGCTAGGTCTTCTAACGCTGAAGCGGAACAGTGTTCTTCTTAACCAATAAGCTAAAATTCTAGCCCTTGATTTAATTATTTTTTTTAAACTTTATTTATTTATTTATTATAAGTACACTGTAGCTGTCTTCAGACACCCCACAAGAGGGCATCAGATCTCATTGCAGATGGTTGTGAGCCACCATGTGGTTGCTGGGATTTGAACTCATGACCTATGGAAGAGCAGTCAGTGCTCTTAACCACCGAGCCATCTCACCAGCCCCGATTTAATTATTTTTAAATTTCATTTTATTTACTTATTTTTTGAGACAGTGTCTAACTGTGTAGTCTTAGCTGGCCTGGCACTCATATAGATTAGGATAACCTAAAAAATTATTAGAATTGTGTCTGTGTGTGTGTTTGTGACATTGATTCTAACCTACCTTTATATGAATTCTGAGGATTGAGCTTGGGTTTTCAGGCTTGCTGATGACCACTTAAGCCCCTCTCTCTTCCATTTCCTTTTTCTGGGGGTGAGAGGGGGTTGAGAAGTTGTTTGGTTAATTGGTTTGGTTTGTTGGTTTATTGGTTTTGGAAGAGAGCCTCATTATGTATCCCTACCTGACTTGGAACTCATTGTGTGGACCAGTCCGGCCTCAAATTCAAAAAGCTGTGCCTATAGACTGCTTGGATTAAGGGGTTGGTCCCACTTTATTTTCTAGCACTTTTCACAGGTCCTTCCTTTGTCAGTGGGGTCAGGATTTGGTAGCTGGTGCTGAGATGAAACCCTTGATTACATCCTTGCCCTGATACTGTACCAGTGGCAGCTGTTACTCAAGGGAACAGTGATGCTTTTCTGATCTACATTAAATTACTGTGTCTTTCAACTTTTTTTGCTTGCTTGTTTGTTTGGGTTGGGTTGGATCTGATTTGGTTTGAAATCAGGGTTTCTCTGTCACATCCCTGGGTACACTGGAACTGACTTTGTAGACCAGGCAGGCCTCAAACTCATAGAGGTCCCCCTGCCTCTGCCTCCTGAATTCTGTTATTAAAGGTATTTGCACTACACAGGGCCTTGTTGTTTGGTTGTTGTTTTTTGACTCTGGCTGACCTGAAATTCACTATGTAGACAAGGGTAGCCTCCAACTCAAGGGTTGCTTCTGCTTCCCCAGTGCTAGGATTAAAGGCTTTCACCACACCCTTTCAACTTTGTGTTCAAATGTTAAATCTTTCCACTTTTTACTCTTTCCCATACAGGTCAACCCTCCATCTTCCTCTGTCACACGGTGTAACAAACAGCGTTGGCATCCAGATGAAGATGATGAAGAGTTTACTGCTAATGAAGATGAAGGTCAGACCTCTTCTGTCATTTTCATTGTTGCTTTGTTTGTTTTCTTGAGACAAGGTCTATATTATCTATAGATGGCTGTCCTGGAACTCTGTGGATCAGGCTAGCCTTGAACTTACAGAGATCCATTTATGTCTTCTTCCCAAGTGCTAGGATTAAAGGCATGTGTCAGCAATGCCCTGCTCGCTCGCTCTCTCTCGCTCTCTCGCTCTCTCGCTCTCTCTCTCTCTCTCTCTCTCGCTCTCTCGCTCTCTCTCTCTCTCTCTTTTAATTAGATTTGTTTTTTGACATTTCAATACATGAATACGTGTATAAAATACATTTTGGTTTCTCTTACTTTCCACCTCTGACAACCCTCCATCTTCCCTACAAATCCCTTTCCTACATTTATGGGTTTGTTTGTTTTTTGTTTTTTTGTTTTTCACTGAAATTTTTTTTTTTTTTTTTTTTAAGATTTATTTATTTATTTTATTTATGAGTACACTGTTGCTGTCTTCGGACACACCAGAAGAGGGCATCCAATCTCATTACGGATGGTTGTGAGCCACCATGTGGTTGCTGGGATTTGAACTCAGGACCTCTGGAAGAGCAGTCAGTGCTCTTAACCGCTGAGCCATCTCTCCAGCCCCTTCACTGAAATTTTAACCAGGACTATGTGTGTGACCATGGTTTTGGAACCATCGTTTGGTGGGCTCATCAGTGGAAACTTCATTCTCTTTTTGTAGCAGAGGATGAAGAGGACACTATAGCAGCTGAGGAGCAATTGGAAGGGGAAGTGGATCATGCCATGGAACTGAGCGAGTTGGCTCGAGAAGGTGACATTTATGAGATATGTTACTGAAAATCTGCTTGTTGTCTCTATTGTGCAGAAAAATTGGTGGATAAATAGACAATAAATCATATTTTTATCTTCCTATCTTCAGTTACTATTATATATGTTTCTCATGTAATTCAAGTATAACAACAAAAAGATTTATAAATGAAAGGCAATTATAAATAGAAAGTGTCATGATTATGATAGTGTGGACTGAGATCTCAGCTGAAGGAATAGCCACTGTAGCAGGATATTAGTAGTAACATTTGACCAAAAATTTAAAAGGGTGTTTCAGTGGCTCAAGAGACAACAGAAGGCTCAGCATTAGTGGCTCAGGCATGGCTTGCCATCTGGGGAGTAAGGATCATGCAAACTGAGGCTTGACCTCACACTGGTTGGAGAGCCTGGACATGGGCTCTGGTTCTGTCTGAGAAATCAATGGAGTCTTTGAAAACAGTGAGAAACCTGAAGAGGATTGATTCTTCTGAGAGAAATCTAGAAAGCAACTGGCTGCCTTGATGAGATCAGGCACTATGGAAAGGAGATTGAGCATCTGCAGAACAGTGTAGCATAAAAAAAGAAAAGCCTAAAACCTGAAAATTAAATAATACATGTAGTTTCCTACTGAATGGCCCATATCATTGCCCACTTCTATAGGTACATAGTTCTGAGTAATTAGTATTTGGTCTGTATGCTATTAACAGATAATAAATTACCAGCAGTGGAAAAAAAAGTTGGGGAAGTTCACGGGGGTAGGTACTGTCCTTCTCAGGAGAATGCTGCACCTACTATGGTTGATACCAGGATTGATTTTATTAACTAGTGCTAAAGATAAAAACTAGTCTCCCTGTAGACCTGGGTAAAATAAACCAGTACCACTAAAATACCTGTTTCCCAATCCTCTCAAAGGAACCAAATGTTTACTTCTCTTTACCCTATCAGGTGAACTTTCTATGGAGGAGCTACTGCAGCAATATGCAGGGGCCTATGCCTATGATGCCTCTGCTCCAGGCTTGGGGAATAGTGAAGATGAAGATGAGGTTGAAGCCAATAGTTCTGACTGTGAACTAGAGGAAACAAAAGAAGCTGAAGAGGCAGCTCAAGAAGATAGTAGTACTCAGTCAGGTAAATACTTGGTTTAAAGGACAACTGGGAAGGGCTGGTGTGGAAGGAACAGCTTACCATGCTTTGGTCTTCTGATTTAGATTCTGCTGAGGAGCATAGTGAGGATGAGGAAGATGAACATTCAGAGGAAGAAATGAGTGGGAGTTCACAGTCAGAAGAATCTGAGTCTGATGAGTCTGAGGATGCTCAGTCACAGAGCCAAGCAGATGAAGATCAAGAAGATGAGGGAGATGATGATGATGATTTTGGAGTAGAATACTTGCTTGCTCGGGATGATGAAAGGAGTGAGGTAGATGGGGGCAGTGGACCTCCCACCCCCGGTCCCACGACCACTCTAGGGCCCAAGAAAGAAATTACTGATATTGCTGCAGCAGCTGAAAGTCTCCAGCCCAAAGGTTATACTTTGGCTACTACCCAGGTACCTCCAGGTTCTACTTTCTCATATCTTGACTTACTGTTTCCTGATAACAGGTGTTTCATATCTACCATATGTGATAATTCCCTTTCTATTAGGTGAAGACACCTATTCCATTACTCCTTCGAGGCCAGCTCCGAGAGTACCAACACATTGGCCTTGACTGGCTGGTTACTATGTATGAGAAAAAACTGAATGGCATTCTTGCAGATGAGATGGGGCTGGGAAAGACCATCCAGACCATCTCCTTGCTTGCTCACTTGGCCTGTGAAAAAGGTAGAATTTTTTCCCTTGGGACTTCGTGTCTGATTACTGAGGGTAGCTTGTTTAGTGGTGATTTCATCTCCAGAAAAGGTGAAATATTTTACTGCTGTCTTTGTAGCCTCATTGAGTCTAGTCAGTATCTACATAAAGAGAACAGCATAGATGCTGAGGTCTTAAGCATTATCAGAAAGATGCTAGTTAGGGTTGTTTAACCAGAGTGGCAAGGTTTACCTAGTCTTACTATGTGTTTTCTGCTAAACAGGTAACTGGGGTCCCCATTTAATCATTGTTCCCACCAGCGTGATGTTGAACTGGGAGATGGAATTGAAACGTTGGTGCCCAAGTTTTAAAATCCTCACTTACTATGGAGCTCAGAAAGAGAGGAAGCTCAAGCGGCAGGTTTGATCTTCCATGTGATCACTTCCCTTATTGATGTTTCCTTCAGTTTTAGATCCTTTTCTCACATGAATTACTTGGCCTCATTTTCCTGTTGCTCAGTTCTCTTGTTGGTACTATCTTATTTCTTCCAACCTGATTTCTGTCCTTGAGTACTTTAACATGTCTTCCAATTCCCCTTGTGTTTTTCTATGTGTGTGGGTTTCCGTTGTTTGTTTTGGTTTTTTTGTTTTTGTTTTTTTTGGATCTCATCATAAGCTGTTTTCTCTTTGACCTCTTAGGGCTGGACTAAGCCCAATGCTTTCCATGTGTGTATCACATCTTACAAGCTGGTACTGCAAGATCACCAGGCTTTTCGTCGCAAGAATTGGCGCTATCTCATTCTGGATGAGGCTCAGAACATCAAGAATTTCAAGTCTCAACGGTGGCAGTCACTGCTCAACTTTAACAGGTAAAGATGGATGTAGAGATCCGTGGGAGACTTGTCTTGCTATGAAGTGTTGGCTGCGTGAGCCAGCCATATTAAGGATGCTTAGTTGAAATTTTACTGACTGTGCTTATCATAATTCCTTCTGTCTTTACAGCCAGAGGCGCCTGCTCCTGACGGGAACTCCCTTGCAGAATAGCCTCATGGAGCTGTGGTCCTTGATGCATTTTCTGATGCCGCATGTCTTCCAGTCTCACCGAGAATTCAAGGAATGGTTCTCTAACCCACTAACTGGCATGATCGAAGGAAGCCAAGAATATAACGAAGGTCTAGTCAAACGCCTCCACAAGGTAGGACCTGTATACAGTATAGTAAAAGTTAAGGACAACGCCTAGTAAAGCTTTAGAGGGATAAATCAATATTAGGCTAAATTAAGTTGTCAAGCTGTAGTTTTGAAGAGAATAACCATTGCCAGGCTGAGCAGCTTTGCCTTAGTTAGTTTTTGTTTTCTGTAGATGGGAATGTTTTCCTTATTCTTCTTGGGTCTTGATAATGTACTATGCTTTCATTTTATATGGACAAATTTATTTAGGTTTTTATTTGTATGTGTATAGTGTTTTCCTCTGCATATATTATGTGCATCACACACCATACTTAGTGTTCAAAGAAGTCAGAAAAGTGTAAATTCTGTGGAAATGTAATTGCAGATAGTTGTGAACCACCATGTAATGCTAGGAATTGAACCCAGATTCTCTATAAGAGCAACCTGTGCTCTCAACCACTGAACCATCTCTAGCCCTAATTTATTTAATGTGATTTGGTTATTGTTTGTTTTGAAACAAGGTCTCACCATGTAGCTCTGGCTGTCTTAGAACTTTTTTTTTTTTTTTTTTGGTTTTCTCGAGACAGGGTTTCTCTGTGTAGCCCTGGCTGTCCTGGAACTCACTCTGTAGACCAGGCTGGCCTCAAACTCAGAAATCCACCTGCCTCTGCCTTCCAAGTACTGGGATTAAAGGCATGCGACACCACCGCCCGGCGTCTTAGAACTCCTTGAGATCCCCCCTGCCTCTGCCTTTTGAGTACTGAGGTTAAAGTCATGTGCCATTCTCTTTTTGTGGTACTGGAAATTAAGTCTTGGGCATTATTGTGCTTGCTAAACAAGTAAGTACTCTATTACTGAGCTGTATCTTTTGGCTCATTATTTTGTGGGGGTGTAGTGGTTGTCTCTGGTCCTTCCAGTTTTTCAACAGCTAGTTTTCAACATTCTGAGACACACACCCTCCCTTCTTTTCCTTTGGTTTTTAGAGACAGGGTTTCTTTGTGTAGCCCTGGCTGTACTGGAATTCATTGTCTAGACCAAGTTGGCTTTGAACTCTCAGAGATCTGCCTGCCTCTGCCTCCCAAGATTAAAGGCTTACACCATAATGCCCCATGAAACCAAGAAATATTAATGATTACTTTCTTTTTTTAATTCTCTTGTCTTAGTTGACACTGAAAATTATGTCCTATGAGATTTGGTTTTGAGGAGAGTCTTTACATAACTCTGGTTGTCCTGGAACTGATATATAGATTAGGCTGGTTTTGAATTCACAAACTTACCTATGCCCTTAGGAGGTTTTTTTATCTTGTGATTGCAGATTTATTTGTCTCTAGAAATACAAAATGTCAAGGCCACTTTTTTGTTTTTTTATTTTTTTAAGTATTGGCAATTGAATCCAGGGCCTTTAAGCCTGTTAAGAATACTGTCTCACACCTCACAACAGGTGGTGGTGTCAGCAGCACACAACTTTAATCCCAGCAGTCCCAGCCTGGCTTATTTTTGCAGTATAACAAATAGTTATTCCTCCAAATGTAATTTGAATCATCTCTCTTTCAAAGGTAGTTTGCTCTAGGTTCATCTTTGTATGTTGTTTATAATTATCTTTGTGTTTGCCTTATCATTAAACAGTAAGTTACATGAGAGGAGAGTTTGTGTCTGTGTGTAATTAATATCTGGCATGCATGATGACTATTTTCTGGTGAATTAAGCTAGTACTTTGCCTATCCTGGAGCCAAGACCCATATAGGAGAACTATGGAGAGCATAGTGCCCACTCTCTGTTAGCACCCTGCTCATTTGCCTTTAGGTTCTGCGACCTTTTTTACTGCGCCGAGTTAAGGTGGATGTTGAGAAGCAGATGCCCAAAAAGTATGAGCATGTTATCCGGTGCCGACTTTCCAAGCGCCAACGCTGTCTTTATGATGACTTCATGGCACAGACTACGTAAGAGAGGACTGAGGGTAGATCCTGGTACTCTGGGTTAGAAACCAGGTAGCTGTCAAATGTCCCTTACTTATTTTTCCTTTGTCTCCAGAACTAAGGAAACACTAGCTACAGGCCATTTTATGAGTGTCATCAACATTTTGATGCAGTTGCGGAAAGTCTGCAATCATCCAAATCTATTTGACCCTCGACCTGTTACCTCCCCGTTCATCACCCCAGGCATCTGCTTTAGCACCGCCTCTCTGGTGCTAAGAGCCACTGAAGTTCATCCACTCCAGGTATGTAGTTACCCCTGAGGTTAGTGGTTTTATTATACACACTTTCTGCCTCCACTTTAAGGTCTGACCTTTTGCACATTTACTATTTCCCTATGTTATCAACTCAGTATTATTTTCATAGCTTTAGTGTTCTTTAGTCATGTGACCCTTGGCCTAATTATTGGCCTAAGCTTCCTTGTCCATCAAAGCAGGGATTATAAGGCCTTGTTTACAGTGTGCTTGAAAATGAAGTTAATACTTTTGAAAGCATAAGTCTGGCATATCTATAATTATTTGGCAAATAGTACTTTTTCTTATCCCTTCCCCACACTTTTTTTTTTTTCTTTTTGAAACAGGGTCTTACTGTGTATCCTTGGCTGGTTTGGAACTCATTATATAGACCACTCTGGCATCAAACTTAAAGAGATTCCCCCACCTCTGCCCCTCCCATGCTGAGATCAAAGGCATGCACCACTAGGCCTGGCTCCTTCCCACCTTTTTTAAGAAAGTATTATACCCATTTCAGGATAGCTTCAAACTCCTGTTCTGCCTGCCTCCATCTTCTATGTGCTAGGATTACAGGCGTGTCCCATTACTCCTGAATCTCCTAATTTTGTAACTGTGGTGAAATACATTCAACAAAATTATTATTTTAACCAATTTTAAGTCTACATTTTAGTGACCTCAACATTTATGTTGTGTAGTCACTATCTCTACCATCCATCCTCAGAACTGCTTTTATTTTTTAAGCTGAAACACTGTATTGTATATATTGAAAAACTGTCCAGTTTTCCCCATCCTGACATCTACCATTCTACTCTGTTATGATTCTGAGTATGTAATAGTACCCGTCTGTCAACGCAGTGGAATGTGTAAAAAATCCTCCCTCAACCAATTTTTAAGGTAATATAACTTCTTTTTTAAAAAAATATTTATTTATATATTTTATGTGTATAAGTACACTGTGTCACTGTCTTCGAACACACCAGAAGAAGGCATCAGATCCCATTGTAGATGGTTGTGAGCCACCATGTGGCTGCTGGGAATTGAACTTAGGAACTCTGGAAGAGCAGTCAGTGCCCTTAACTGCTGAGCCATCTCTCCAGCCCGTAATAAACCTTCTTAAAGAGAGTATTAGGTGTGAAGTATAGCTAGGTTAGAGTTCTTGCCAGCATGCAAAAAGCAGTCAGTTCAAGCTGCATTACTACACTAACTGAACCCATGGTCCATGTTTGTGAGGTGTGAAGGTAAAAGAATTAAAAATTCAAGCTCATCATCAGTATAGTTTTAGCCTACTTCTGCAGTATCTGAGATTTTGATAACCCTGCTTCTAATATCAAAAAAGGGAGGATACTTTTAGTCAGCCAGTGGTGGAGGTGCATACCTTTAATGCTGGCAGAGGCAGGTGGATCTCTTGAGTTCAAGGCCAGCCTGGTCTACAGAGTGAGTTCCTGGACATCAAGAACTACACAGAGAAAACCTGTCTTGAAAAACAAAACAACAAAAAAAGTGAGAGTATTTTTACCAGTCAGATCATAGTGGCATAGTTTGTAATCCCAACATTTAGTAGCATTTTGTATAATAAGATTTTTACATGTAATAACTTCCCCAAATAAAAGATTTTTTTTTTTAAAGATTTATTTATTTATTTTATTTATGAGTACACTGTAGCTGTCTTCAGACACACCAGAAGAGGGCATCGAATCTCATTACGGATGGTTGTGAGCCACCATGTGGTTGCTGGGATTTGAACTCAGGACCTCTGGAAGAGCAGTCAGTGCTCTTAACCGCTGAGCCATCTCTCCAGCCCCAAATAAAAGATTTTGATCATTAAAATGCTATGGTTGAAAAATGTATAGTGAAAGGGTCCACAAAATAAAACACTTTGTTAATATGTATTTGCATTCTCCAATGTAAACTAGATAGGGGCTAACGAGGGAGATAGCTCCTTTATTCTTGAAGTACAGAAAAGGCCTGTAGTCTCATTTAACATTCACAAAAGGACTAGGAAATGGGGCAGGCTGTCAGTCAGTCACCATCAATAATCCCTAGTTTAGAGTCAACCACTGAGGGAAAATAGCAGACTTACTTTTGGGACTTCTATCAGAATCATGGAGCCATTTTTCCATGTAAATCTTGACAGTAGCTGAGCCTTTTTTTGTTCCCGTTATATATTTAAGTAGTATCCTAAAGGCTGACTGAAATTAAGAAATCTGAAACTCTTACTGGGCCTCTCCCATATTTCCTCTTTTATCCATTGGAAAATAGCAAAACAAAACCTGAGTTTCCCTTCATAGCTTAGAAGCTAGGATTGGCAATATCTCATGATGGGCCGTTAATGTCCATTGCAGTGGGATTAGGTGCCCTCTCACTACGTGGCTGTTAAGTATATAGGACTTCTTTCTACACTAATCAGTTTTCCTGTTTAGGGGAGGGCAACTAAAACTAGGACTCAACCAGGCCCACAATTTTGTCCACTTCACTTGCTCACTTCTCTTCCAGAATATATGCTAGCCTTACTTTGACTTTGAAGAATTGGCTCACTGTGGGGGCTAGCAGCCTGGGAGTTTTTGTAGGGCTGGCCAGCAGGGTGGAAATCAAGGAATTCCAGGTGAGAGTTTTTGTTGGAGAAGCCAAAGCCAAACAGGGCTTCAAATGCTCTTCTCAGACAGAATTCTAAAGACTAAATAGAATTTCATTGTGTGGATAGTGCCACATTTTATTTATTTATCTCTCAGGGTACATCTGGCTTGTTTCTAACTTTTAATGAATTAAAAAAATTTTTTTTAATTTGTTTGAGACAGGGTGTGGCTGTGTACAGGTCATCCTTGAACCCAGGATCTCTCAGCCTCCTGAATGCTGGGGCTACAGGGCATACCCAACCCACCTTTCAGCTTTTATGAATAATGGTGCCATAAATGTACAGATAATCTGTTTGAGTCCTTGCTTTCTATTTTGAGTCTGTGCCCAGAAATGAAGTTGCTAGATCATGTGGTAATTCTATTTCTAATGTTTTTGAGGAGCTGCCTTATTTATCCCTAGCTGCTGCTATATATTTCACGTTTATTTTATATTTTTAGCAGTAATGTTGCAGGGGTCCTGTCACATCCTTTCCAAAGAGTTTTGTTTTTTTTTTAAATAGTAGCTATGTTAATGTGTTTGATTTGCATTTCTCTAATAATTATCTTTAGCATTTTTTCATGTGCTTATTGATCATTTATATGTCATTGGAAAGGTGTGTATCCAAGACCTTGCTGATTGGTTTTTTAAACCAGTTGTTTTGCCATTAAGCTGGAGTTTTTTGTATACTTTGGAAATTAACCTCTTGATAGATATGTGATGTATAAATACTTTATCCCTTCTATGAGTTGCCTTTTTATTCTTTGTTCTTCTATGCACATTATTTAAATTGTTTAATGTCCATTTTGGCAATTTCTTTTGTTACTTTTACTTTTGGTGTCATTTTCCAAAATGGTTCCATTGATACCATGGTTTGTGTTTCTTCTTGTGGCAGCGAATTGACATGGGTCGGTTTGATCTTGTTGGCCTGGAGGGTCGAGTCTCTCGATATGAGGCTGACACATTTCTGCCCCGCCACCGTCTTTCCCGCCGCATATTGTTAGAGATAGCTACTGCTCCTGATCCCCCACCTCGTCCCAAGCCAGTCAAGATGAAGGTCAACAGGTACATGCATTAAGGACTAAGGGGATGGGTTTCTTGAAATAAATAGAGGAATTAGAATAGAGATAACTTGTAAGTTAGGTCAGTTTATGCAGCTTTCATCAGCGTGTGCTGCAGTACAGGGATTGAGGAAGCAGAATGACTGGAGAACTCTGAGAGGTACTCCTGCATTGCTGGTGTCTTGTTCTCTCTTCTTGGTGCTTTCTGGTTATCTCTGATTCCCTGCCCCACTTTATCCTTATGGTGGTCTCTTTTCTTTCTTCTTTTTGCTTGTATAGGTTTTTTGTCTTGTCTTAATTTCTTTTATTACGTATTTTCCTTCTGTGTCTATTTAACCCTTTAATTTTTCCTCATAGGATGCTGCAGCCAGTGCCCAAGCAAGAAGGCCGTACAGTGGTGGTGGTGAACAGCCCACGGGCTCCCCTTGGCCCTGTCCCAGTCCGCCCCCCTCCAGGCCCTGAGGTCTCAGCCCAGCCCACTCTTGGTCCAGTTCCTCCAGTGTTGCCAGCACCACTCATGGTGTCGGCTTCGCCTGTAGGAACCCCAGTTGTTCCTGCATCCCGGCCGCCTGGACCTGTTCTCTTGTCTCCCTTGCAGCCAAATTCTGGTCCTCTCCCCCAGGGTGAGTTAAAAGGAAACCAAGTGTAATGGGATTACTTCTGGGTATGAAGTAGTGACGTGAAATAGTTCAAGAATTAGGAAGCATAGTGTTCAGTAAACTAGAAGGGATGCTAATATAGAGGCTTTTCAGTCCAACTAAGGTGTTTGTCAAGATGTATCTGACAGATGTTTGTATCTGCAGTGTTGCCATCCCCCATGGGAGTCATGAGTGGGACCTCACGGCCTCCCACTCCAACCCTGTCACTGAAGCCAGCCCCACCTGCCCCAGTTCGGCTGAGCCCAGCTCCACCTCCAGGTTCCTCCAGCCTGTTGAAGCCCCTCACAGTACCACCAGGCTACACTTTATCTCCTGTTGCTGCTACCACCACCTCCTCCACCATAGCAACTGTCACCACTACAGCAGTGCCAGCTCCGAATTCTACACCACAGCGCCTCATCTTATCTCCTGAAATGCAGGCTCGTCTGCCTTGTAAGTTATCAAGGCTGTGTGATGAGGGTCTTCAGATGAGGGTCTTTATGCAAGAGAGCTGTAGGAAAAGAACAGGAGAACATAAAGATTTAGACAGCTAATTCACATTAGGTATTTTGCTCGATAATTATGTATCATAATTAAGAGACATCAAAGAATTCACAGTTTATTCTGTGGGGGAGATTGCCCATAGATGAGTAAATAGTGGTAAGTTCAGCAATGTAAATAGTTGAGGGTGGTGCTGACTTAGTGGTAAATTACTTACCCAGTATTGTAAGGCCAGAGTTCAGTCTTTTGGATAGAGGGAAGTGGGGGAGGGGGAGAGTGAGTAAAGAGGTGGTACAGAGCAAGAAGTAGTGGTTGTCTGTCTGGCAGCAGGCCATTAGAGAATATAAAAGATTACAGACAAATAGCATTGGCCACAAAGCTCTGTGTGGAGGTTTACTGGGTTGAACATGGCAAATTGTGGGAAAGACTCAGATTCAAAAGTGATAGGAACTTTGTGGGGTCTGAGATGTGGTTTTGACATGAGCCCTGTGTATATAAGGCTTTCTTTGTTTGTAGCTGGAGAAGTGGTCAGCATTGGACAGTTGGCTTCCTTGGCACAACGTCCAGTGACTAGTGCTGGGGGAAGCAAACCTCTCACCTTCCAAATCCAGGGAAACAAACTGACTTTGACTGGTGCCCAGGTGCGCCAGCTTGCTGTGGGGCAGCCCCGCCCGCTGCAAAGTAGGTAAAACCCACCCCCTGTCCTGCCTTTTTCCTCCTTACTCTGTCTTTGTTTGTGTGACTCTTTTTAGCTGTCAGCCTTAATGTTTCTTAGCTTTGGTGGGTAGGGCCAGAGGGTATGGTTGGAAGGGGTCTTTGCTAAAAATGGAAAGAGATGGTTCTAGTGCTGTTACTTCCTGCCTATTCTCTCTCTTGCTCTTGCCTCTGCCCTCAGGCTGATAGGTGCTTGTTTCTCTCTCCCCCTCTTTTTCTTTCTCTCTCTTTCTCTTTCTCTCTCTCTCTCTGTTTTCCCTTAACCCAGGGAATGTAGTGCACCTGGTGTCAGCAGGGGGGCAGCACCACCTCATCAGCCAGCCTGCCCATGTGGCCCTCATCCAGGCCGTGGCCCCGACCCCTGGCCCCACCCCTGTCTCTGTGCTGCCTTCGACCCCCAGCACCACCCCTGCCCCCACTGGCCTCAGCCTTCCGCTTGCTGCTAACCAGGGTGAGGCTCTTGGCCTTTGTATTTACTCAGCCCTTACTTGGCCTTGGTCCTTTCAGGCATGCCCTGGGCCTACTATGTGTCTAGCCTTCCCTCAGTGTTGTTTCTCTTGCCAGTATCTCTAGTATCTGTCTGCCACTTTTCCTTTCCCCTGGACTTCTTTCCATCCTTTGGGTCTCTTGTTTGTTTCCTACCTTCTTCTCAATGTAGCTTCCTCTTGCAGTGCCACCGTCCATGGTGAATAATACAGGCGTGGTGAAGATTGTAGTGAGGCAGGCCCCTCGGGATGGACTGACTCCTGTTCCACCACTGGCACCAGCACCCCGGCCTTCAAGTTCTGGGCTTCCAGCTGTGTTGACATCACGCCCTACGTTAACCCCTAGCCGTCTATCCTCACCTACACTGGGTACTGCTCGTACCCCCATACCCACACCCACTCTGGTGAGGCCCCTCCTCAAGCTGGTCCACAATCCTTCGCCTGAAGTCAGTGGTGAGTTCATAACGGCTGAGTCCAGAAATTTTTATCAGACATGAATGAGACATTGGTAGTCCTTAAGTTTTGTTAGTCACAGTGGATTCCTTTGTTAGCATATTGTCTTAATTTGCTATGAGTCTCAATCCTTTACCTAATCCAAGGTACATTTCTCAGAGTCCTAGAAAGGCTAAGTGACCTGACCCTATTGCTTAAACTTTGACCTCGTGTTGTGGGACTGAAGGCTTTCTGGAAAATTAGTGAAGCTTATGGATTAGTGGAAAGGATGGGACAGGTAGTAGGAGCAGAAAAATAATTCTTCATCAAGCTAACTTGTCCTCTGTGTCTCCACAGCTTCAGCACCCGGAGCTGCTCCCATGACCATCTCTTCCTCTCTGCACATGCCATCCTCACTCCCTGGGCCAGCCTCTTCTCCGATGACAATTCACAATTCCTCTCCCCTTTCTAGTCCTGTGTCCTCTGCAGTCTCAGTCCCTGTGTCATCTTCACTTCCCATCTCTGTCCCTACTACACTTCCTGTCCCAGCCTCTGCCCCACTAACCATCCCCATCACAGGCCCCTTGTCTGTTTCAGACTTAGGTCCAGCCCTGTTGACCAGTGTGGCCCCAGCACTAGCTGTTGTCTCAGCAGCCTCTGGGCCACCTTTGGCATCAGCTGGGGTTTCCCCATCAATGTCAGCCTTGGCTCTAGGTTTGGCTACTAGTCCAGCTCTGTCCCCACCTCAGACATCTGGTCATTCTCTGTTGTTGGCTACCACCTCTTCACATGTTCCAGGATTGAACTCAGCTGTGGCCCCAGCATGCTCACCTGTCCTGGTGTCAGCTTCAGCTCTGGCTAGTCCTTTCCCAGTATCACCAAGTTCAGCTCCAGCTCAGGCTTCCCTTCTGGCTGCAGCACCTTCTACATCTCAGGCTTCAGCCACCTCTCTGGCTCCTATGGCGGCTTCACAGACAGCAATCCTGGGCCCTTCTCCAACTCCTCCTCTGACTCCGCTTCCTGTTCTGGCTGCATCACAAACTCCACTTCCAGCTGTAACTCCACCATCAATGTCAGGAACCCCTTTATCCTCATCATCATTGGTATCAGCTCCAACTTCTGTGTTGGCTCCCTCATCAACTCAAACTCTGATATCAACCCCAGTTTCATCACCTCTCTCAAGCCTGGCTTCTACTCAGACATTGACCCTAGCCCCAACTTTAGCACCCACTCTTGGTGGATTGTCTCCGTCTCAAACACATTCTTTGGCAACAGGGAGCCCTCAAGGGCCCTTTCCAATTCAGACATTATCATTGACTCCAGCATCATCCCTGGTACCAACACCAGCCCAGACACTATCTTTAGCACCAGGAGGACCAGTAGGTCCAACTCAAACATTGTCTCTGGCTCCAAGTTCTCCAGTGGGCCCAGCTCCAGCTCACACACTGACTTTGGCTCCAGCAGCATCATCTGCTTCACTCCTGGTTCCAACTTCGGTGCAAACACTGACCTTGAGCCCTGCTCCAGTTCCTGTGCCCACTCTGGATCCATCTGCCACCCAGACTTTAGCACTGACCCCAGCCTTAACACAGGCTCCAGCTTCCCAAGCGTCTTCCCTTGTTTCGGCATCTGGTGCCGCTTCCTTGCCTGTCACCATGGTAAACCGGCTACCTGTTCCCAAGGATGAGCCTGAGACACTGACTCTGCGCTCTGGTCCTCCCAGCCCTCTTCCCACTGCTACCTCGTTCAGTGGGCCCCGGCCTCGACGCCAGCCCCCACCGCCACCTCGTTCCCCTTTCTATCTGGTAAGTTTTACTTCCACAAAGGAATTGGCAGTTGAGTTTTCTTGTAGTGTTGAGAGTATCTGGAACAGTTTCAAAGCTTAGTGTACTATTGGCCAGGATACATTTGGATAGACTCCTCCCTTATGAATGTGTATTCCAATCTGTAAAACAGAAATGTTAATTTCTTATTTTCTCATAGGATGTTTGGTTCAGATTTTGGTAAACTCACAGTACAAATTAACCTAGAAACAGAAATGTTCAACTTTAGATCCTTTTTCTCCCTATTAGAGAGAAACTTTGTTAAACCTCTACTCTTTATTAAGCAGAAGTTTCACTACTGAGCTGTATCACCTTTGCTTGCCCTCTCTTTTTTTAAAAAGATTTTTTAAAAATTTTATGTGTGTGCATCTTTGTATATCTGTGCACATGTGTGTGCAGGTATCCTTCAAGGCCAAAAGAGGGCATCACCTATTATGAGCTGCTTGGTGTAATTGCTGGCATACCTTTTTTTATGATACCGTCTTATTGTATAGCTCTGGCTTTCCTGGAATGTGTGCCACAGATGTCCAAGCCAATACTGGAACTCTTAATTTCTGATCTTTTAAGTCATTGCTCCTTTCTTCCTCCCTTGCTCCCTCCCGCTGTCCGTCCCTCCCTCTCCCTTCACGCCCCCTCTCTGCCAAGGGTCTTACTATGTATTTATCCTAGGCTAGCCTGGAACTTACTACATAGCCTAGACTGGCTGTAAATTTATGATCCTTCTACCTCAGTTTGCCTTCTGTGGTTTATGACCTCTGCTAACATGCCTATCTTTGTATCTTACATGTTTATTTAGTCATTTGTATGTTATTTGAAGAAATGTCTATTCAGATTATTTACCATTTTAAATTACTATTGAGGCCCACCACCACTTTCTCCAGGTGCTAGGGATCAAAACCAGGCCCTGTGTTTGTCAAATGCTGAGTTTTATGAGTTTTTTCCTATTTCAATGTTGTTATTTAATGTTTTGGAGTTTTCTGTAATATATTTTGATCATGTTCTTTGCCCTCCCCCAACTCCTCTCAGATCCTCCTTCATGCCCACCCCAACTTTATTGTTCTTCCTCTCTGTTAGAAGCAGCAACAAAAAGAAAGAAAAAAAAGAAAAACATGGAGTTTGATTTGTGTTGGCCAACTACTTCTGAGTGTAGGGCCTACCCTGGAGTGTAGTTGATAAACTCAATGTCACTCTATTGACAAGAACTGATATTCACTCTCCCAGTAGCTGTCAGTTGTGAATAGCATCTTTTTCTGTTTGGTTTGGGTTTTGGTTTTTGAAACTGGGTCTCACTGGCTTTCCTTTGCCTCAGAGTGCTGGAATTAAAGGTATGAACCACCAAACACCTGTCAAGAATGTTCTTGCTTCTTGACTAGGGGTGGGCTTCCCCTTCCTCCCCCAGAATGGTTACTGAGGTCCAGTTTTGCTTTTTATTTTGTTTTTTGTTTATTTGTTTGTTTGTTCATCTCTAAGCCAGGGATCAAATATAGGGCTTTCAGCATGGTGAATAAGAGCTCTACCATTGAGCTATCTGGAACACTAACATAAATTTATTGAGAATGTACTTTTATGTCAACCAATCAACAATTAGTGATCAGTCAAATATTAGTCATGTTATGACTTTTGCAATTTAGTAAATAGAAGACAAAATAATTACATAAAACTGTAAGCATTGTAAATGCTTTGACAAGAGGTGGAATTTTTGGTTTTGATTTTTAAAACAGTCTTATAATAATAGTCTTGACTGGCCCTGATTCACTGTGTGGATGAGGCTGGCCTCAAATTCATAGATATCCTCCCCACTTATGCCTCCCAAGTGCTGGAATTAAAGGTGTGCCTCACCATGACTGACAATAGTTCATTTGGTTTTACAGACAAGCTAGAAAGACAGATGTAGGAATGAAATCAGTCAAGGCTTTTCCATTTTCCAGACTGACAAGTTGCCCTTCTAAAATTCTAGACTTTTGGCAAAAAAAATTGACATTACCCTTTCTGTGTCTGTTCTTAAACTTTTTTTTTTTTAACTCATTGAGTTCACAATTTGAGGGTGGAGAGAGTGAAGTTGTTTTATTTTATCTATGTGAGCACACTGTAGCTATCTTCAGCCCCACCAGAAGAAGCCATGAGAACCCATTACAGATGGCGGTGAGCTACCATGTGGTTGCTGGGAATTGAACTCAGGAAGTTTGGAAGAGCAGGCAGTGCTCTTAACTGCTCAGCCATCTCCCAGCCCCGTTGTTAAACTTTATAAAACTAACAAATGTGTGTGCTTGTGGTGTGTTGGTTGTTTTTACCTTTCCTAACTTCCTTTCTTTCCTTCCTACTCCTGTTGAACCCTTTGTTGTCAAGACCCCTCCAACTCTAATGTCTTTTGTTTTATGTTTGAGTTTAATTAGCCTTAGCCTTATTTACATGAGTATTAGTGGGGTGGTTATTGACCAACACTTTACCACTAAAGAAAATTACTCCCTCTTTCCCCATGAACTGCCACTAATGAAATGTTGATTAGTTCTATCTAGTGAAGGTAACTAACTACATAGCCGCTATGAGTTTATGAATATAACAACTACTTCACGTCCAGAGACATCATTTCATAGCACTCTGTCTCATTATCCAGCACTTAGAGCCTTTTCTCTCCATCTTGCTTTATGTTTTCTGAGCTCTGGAAGAGATGATACAGATGTCCTATTTAGGGTGAGCAAATAACAATCACTTAATGTCAACACTGAGACCAGTTAACACACTCTGCAATCAGAATGTTCTCTGCCCAAAGATGGCAGCGGTGCTCATCTGGGTACAAGTAGAAAACTGCAGCTTGACACTGTGTCTACTTAGTAAAACAGTGTATGTCATCTTGTCTTATGTCTGTACCCCATGAAGTGTGGAGGAGCTGGTTTTCTCCTTCCAATCTGGGTGCCAGGATTTGAACTCAGGTAGTTGGGCTTGTGTAGCAGCCCATTTTGCCAGCTTAGCCTTAGACTTTTAGCTAGGTTTAAAGTACCAAGCATAGATTCCTTCCTGTGGAGGAGACCTCAAACCCAAGCAGAAACAATTGGATACCTTCATTAACATGCCACTATTAAATTAATGGACACATCTTGCCTGGAATGTTGGTTTTATAACTTACAGAGTTCACAGCCAGAAAAGACCATTGCTAACTTTTCCCCAGCTGCTTGCTGAACATTTTGTGGTACTGAGACAGCTAGCAAGGAGCAAGCTTACAGCTTATTTGCAATTTAATTTCTCTGTCCTAGTGTGTGGAATCTTCTGCAATAGGATTTTACCATCTAATTTGATGGGAAACCAAGAGCAGTGGGAGTAACCTTTGTTGTTTGGGGACCTTCTGGGGCCTCCCTGACCAACAGCTTATATGGAGATATCTAATACCTGGCAACTGGCTTTTGTTTAATAACCCATAGCTTTTAGAAATAGCCTTGTTCACCCATGCAGGTCACCCACTCACTTTTTTTTTAATTATTCTTAGATTATATATATTTAAGGGCTACAGAAATGGCTTAGTGGTTAAGAGCACTTGTTTTAACAGAGGACTGGAGTTCAAATCCCAGCACCCAAATAGTGGTTCACAACCATCCATAACAAGTTCTACGGGATGTAACACCCTGTTCTGGACTTAAGGCCACTGTGTGCATACGTGTGTGTGTTCCTACTCATGTTCATATGAGTGTACATATATACATACATGTGCAGGTGCACACAGGGGCTAGGAAAGCATATCAGTGGTCCTCTATCACTGTCCACTGATTGGAGACCTAATGCTCTCTAAATTTGGGGTTCACATTTTGTTGGCTAGGCCAGAGCTAAACATCCTCACAATTCTCCAGTCTGTATTCAGTGCTGTGACCACAGGATTTGTGAAGATGCCTAGTGAATACTGGGATCCATACTCAGGCCCTCATGATTGTTCAGCAAGCACTCTTAAAATACTAGGTCCTATCTCTAACTCCCTTAATTATACGGATATACAAATTGTTTATTTACTTTGAAACAGGGTCTCTCTATTTAACTCTGACTGTTACGGAATTCACTATGTAGACCAAACTAGCCTGGAATCTACACCCTGTATATTTTTAAATTACCTTATAAGTTTCCTTATGGCGCTTTTATCCTTAGTTTTGGTTAGTCTTTCCTTTCTCTTCTGCTCTGCCCCATTCCCCACCCACCTTCCTTTCCATTCCTGATAGTCTCTCTCTCTAGAGCAGTAGTAGATCTCAACCTTCCTAATGCTTCAACACTTTAACACAGTTTCTTCATGTTGTGGTGTCTCCTAACCATAAAAATACTTTTGTTGTTACTTCATAACTGTAATTTTGCTGCTGTTACAAATCATTATATAAATGTCTGATATTTAGGGTATCTGACATGTGACTCCTATGAAGGGTTATTCGACCCTCTTTGAGAACCGCTGCTCTCATGTCATATGTACTCTGTTCCCCTTCTTGGCCTTCCCCTTCTTGCCTTTCTACAGGCACTCCAAGTTAAACTCAAATCTAAAAATTCAAAACTAGGATCCACATATGATAGTTTACATGTAACATTTTTCTAAGACTGAGTTACTTTACTAAGTATATTTCTAGTTCCCATATATTTTTCTTGAAATTTTCTTTTTTCTTTTGTTTTTGTTTTTCAAGACAGAGTTTTTCCTGAACATTTCACAGTTTGATTTTTCTTTTTACCTGAATAAAGCTCTGTATTTGTACCACATTAAAACTTTTTGTTTGGTTTTAGTTTTTGTGTCGGTGATTTAACCCAAAGCCTGTGTATACTAGCCAACCATTCTATCATTGAGCTATATCCCTGGCCACTAAATTTCTAAATTGTGTATGATTCCTATAGGAAGTGTCAAATGTACATCGCCACACAGGATTTTGGAGTAGGGGGTTATGTTTTGGTTTTTTGGGTTTTTTGTTTTTGTTTGTTTGTTTGTTTTGGTTTTGTTTTTTGGGTTTTTTGTTTTGTTTTTTGTTTTTCTTTAATATCGATTCTGGGCCTCAAATTTAGGTTGTCAGGATTTGTACGGTAAGGACTTTTATCCTCTGAACGTTTTATCCCTATAGCACATTTTGGGCATCCATTCACAGACTGATGGGAATTTAAACTAATGGAATTTCTTAGTTTGTAAATAGAGCAGCAGAGAATATGATGGTGTACATATCTTTGTAACAAGATACTGCCACCCACCAACGGTGAATAAGGGTATTTCTTTTCTTGCATCTTCTAGCATTTGTTGTTATTTCCACAACTTTTAGAGTAAATTGTCCAGAATACACAACAAAGAAACATTTAAAGCCAGATGTGGTGGTGCACACCTTTAATCACAGCTCTTGGGAAGCAGAGGCAAACTTATTTCTGTGAGTTCTAAGATAGCTAGGACTACAAAAAGTATCCCTGTCTCAAAAAACAAACAACAACAAAAAAGTTTCATTGATATGCCATTAACTCATAACTTAGAGCATAAATACTTCAGCAATGAACCATAAAAATCTCTGACTACAGTGAGGCTTCACGTGTTATCACTAGACGATTTTAAATGTTACATTTGAAACAGATGCCTGGGGCTGGAGAGATGGCTCAGCGGTTAAGAGCACTGACTGCTATTCCAGAGGTCCTGAGTTCAATTCCCAGCAACCACATGGTGGCTCACAACCATCTGTAATGGGGTCTGATGTACTCTTCAGGTGTGTCTGAAGACAGCTACAGTGTACTCATATGAATAAAAATAAACCTTTAAAAAAAAAAAAAAGAAACAGATGCCTGTATCTATTTAGAAGTAAAATGATAAGAACAATGAAGAGATGTCTGACTCCATGTACGTCTACCGTATGTCTTGCCACTATGAAGATTGTAGAATTCATTTGAATTATCTAACAATCTTTTTAGAGTGGGATTTGTGAAAGAATTCACTGATAAGTTATGCTAAAAAGCAAAACAAAACAAAAAATAGTGCTATTCTACTTTGTGTGTGTGGGTTGTCAGAGAATATGTGAGTAGTTTGATAAATAATGTCTAATTTCCCAGTTAGGCTGTCTAACTTTAAATACAAATTTACATGAATAGTTAGTATTTTTATAAATATATATATATATTATTATATAACTATAACCATAACTACGGTAGTTATGGTTAGTTTTGGGGTGGAGTTTGGTTTATTATACACTTCTAGTTGGAATGTTAGTTCTTATTACATACTCTACTAATAAGTATACTGGTTGAGGTAAAAATATGTACATATAAGGAAAAGTAGTCTTATTTATATAGTAGATGACTTCACTAATTCTCATTGGCCACTTTGGAAATATATTTGTCTAGCCATGATTTACTATTAATGTCTCCTGTGTAGTTTCTAACCTTACATTATGAACTTTTATTTCTTTCACAGTGACAGAACTTGAAAATGAGCTATCATAGTTAAATTAAGAAAAATAAAAAATTGATATATTCATAGCAAGTATAAAAAAAAATCAATGAAACCAAAATACAGACATGTATCTCTGAAGTCATGATAGTTAATCACCTAAATAACCACAATGTATTAAAATTTGCTCTGCTTTTCCTACTCTGAGCTTTCCTCCACTGTCTTACAGAAAGATTTTACTTCCTATTTAGAAGGCCCCTCCTTAGCCAGACAGTGATGGTTCACATCTTTAATCCCAGCACTGGCAGTCAGCAAGTCCCAAGAGAGATACCCTGTCTGAAAACAGTAATAAAAAGGGGGCCCTGCTTATTTCATTCCTTTCCATTCTTCCCTTTCTTTTTCCTTATTTTTCCCTTGCTCATTTTTTGCTTTTTTTGTAAGCCTGTGTTCCCTGATTTTTCTGTATTTTTTTTCCTCTTCTGAGACAGAGTCTCTCATTTTGTAGCCCTGGTTGTCCTGGAACTCATAGAAATCTACCTGCATCCCCTCCCAAATACTGGATTAAAGGCATGTACCAGCACACTTGGCTCAGTGTCTGCTGTTTCGTTTTAATTACATTTATTTGTGCATGTACATTAAAGTGCACATTCACATTCCATGGAGCTACTTCAAGAAACTGTAAGTTAGGTGCCCTGAGATTGAATGTTACATAAGAAAATTGCCACAACTGTTGGATATGTAGGTTTTATTTTTGAGTGTTCTGCATTCTGCTTTAATAAGCATACGGGGGAAGATTAGTTTTCTCTTGTAGAAAATGTCATTTAGCACTGTGAAATCAGTTTTCCTTGACAGTTTTGAAAATGATAAAGCACAAGGTATTTGTCTTAGCTCTAATTATTACTTTAGATTCCATGTGGAAGAACCTAAGTTTTTATAAAGTTTTGTTGTAAACTCTTGAGTACACTAATTTCTTTTTTTCTTCTTCTTTAGGACTCTCTGGAAGAAAAGCGGAAGCAGCAGCGATCTGAGCGCCTGGAACGGATTTTCCAACTTAGTGAGGCTCATGGGGCTCTGGCACCCGTGTATGGAACTGAAGTCCTGGATTTCTGTACCTTGCCCCAACCTGTTGCTAGCCCCATTGGCCCTCGTTCTCCTGGTCCCAGCCACCCCATCTTTTGGACTTACACTGAGGCTGCCCATCAGGCTGTACTGTTTCCCCAGCAGCGACTAGACCAGCTGTCAGAAATCATTGAGAGGTTGGCATGGCTAAGTGCTCATGGGGAATGGGGCTTGGGGCTTGGGGCTTGGGGCTTGGGGCTAATGAAGGTGCTGATTTCCATGGTATTTGAAGGTCATATTTTTTTTACAGTATTTACTTTCTTCCTTTCACAGGTTCATCTTTGTCATGCCTCCTGTGGAGGCACCTCCCCCTTCCCTGCATGCCTGCCACCCACCTCCTTGGCTGGCCCCTCATCAGGCAGCCTTCCAAGAGCAATTGGCCTGTGAGCTCTGGCCCCGAGCCCGTCCTTTGCACCGTATTGTATGTAACATGCGTACTCAGTTCCCTGACTTGAGACTCATCCAGTATGATTGTGGTGAGTTCTTGTCCATTTCAAGGCCCTCTGTGTTTGTTTACTTTCCTTTGAGACAAAGTCTTGTGCACCCAAGACGTCTTCTGACTTGCTGCTAGAGCCAAGGATGACTTTGAACTCCTCCACACCAAATTGTTCTTGAGTCTTTGTATTAAGACTACTACATCATAGAAACAATGCTTAGAGGCAATATTTGGGGAGCTTTTGTGGAAGTGATGTATCTATGATGTTAGTTGCTTTATCTATCCAGTGGTTGTCATGAACATCTGTCATTTTGCTTATCATTTGGGATAATAAGTGAGACAGCATAGCATAGGATATGGAAGCACACATTTAATCTCAGCAGAGGCAGGCAGATCTCTGAGTTCAAGGCCATGCTGGCTTACAAAGGTTCTAGGACAGCCAGCGCTACATATAGAAACGTCTTTAAGGGACTGGAGAAATGGCTCAGTAGTTAACAGCGCCAGCTGCTCTTCCAGAGGTCCTGAGTTCAATTCCCAGCAGCCACATGGTGGCTCACAACAATCTGTAATGGGATCTGATGCTCTCTTCTGGTGTGTCTGAAGACAGCTACAGTGTACTCATATACATAAAATAAATAAATTTTTAGAAGAAGAAGGAGGAGGAAAGAAGGAAGGAAGGAAGGAAAGAAAGAGAGAGAAAGACAGAAAGGTCTTTAAAAACCCAAAAGTTACGGGAAAAGGCAACTGTGTCTGAGATGCACATCTGTAAACCTAATACTCAGGACAAAGAAGCAGACGGTTGCTGCATGTTCAAGACTAGAATGATCTATAAAGCAAGTTTGGCAATCTGGGGCTACAAAACAAAACAAGACTTTGCCTTATAAAGTTCATGGGAAATGGTTTGTGGTAATATTAGACTGCACAGCTAAAGACAAGAAACCTTATATTGAATATAATGAATTTGTCTGCAAGAAACAAAACCAAAGTTTACAGCCACTTAAACCACAAGAACATTTACTGTTTTTACATAGTAAGAAATTCTGAAAATGATAATGTGTGGCACATCACCAACCATTTAATAGCTTCGTGTATCTAGGACCATCTTCTTACCTGTTACTCTCAACCCTTTTATTATTCTGCTTATCATTATTACTATATAGGATTTTTTTTGTTTGTTTTTGTTTTTTTGAAATAGGGTTTCTCTTTATAGCTCTGGCTGTCCTAGAACTCACTCTACAGACGAGACTGGCCTTGAGCTCAGAAATCCATCTGCCTCTGTGCTGAATTTTTATTCAGCAGTTGGGATGTAATGTATGAGAAATTTTTTAAAAAAAAATACATTCTTTGTGTAGGGGAACCTGGGGTGGTAATACGGGCCTATAATCTCAGCATTTGAGAAGCAAATTTATGCAGGAGGATAACTTTAAGGCCAACCTTGTTTACATAGTGGGACCTGTTCTTAAAAAAGAAAAAAAGTTTCTTGTGCATATCATGTGTCTGTTCATATATGAATGTGCAAGTGCACTTTCCTGTATATGAATTTAGAGGGCAGAGGTCAATTATTTTTCTCTTTTACTCTCTCACCTTTTTTCTATAGTTGATTAAATTTGTTCTTTGACCATTTCATGTTGTCATACTGACACACACACCTCATTTTACTCTCATTCCCCGTCTTTATTTTTGATATGAGGTCTCGTAATAAACCTGGAGCTCACTATTACAGCTAGAATGGCTGACCTTCAATCCCCCTAACCTTGTCTTCCTGTCTTCATCTCAACCCTTAGGATGCTAGGGATTCAGACTCAAGCACTCAGGCATAGCAAGTCTTTTAATTTTTGAGCCATCTCTGCAGCCTCACCTTACCCCACTCCCATTTTAAATAACATCTGAAACCCTAATAGGTTAGTTGTAGGTCTTTTCAGACTGGGCTGGAGGTTTAGCTCTCAGTGGTAAGTGCTTTCCTAGTGTGCACGAGGCCCCAAGTTCAATCCCAAGCACACCCCTCATCTCTCACACACACACATATAAACTTGGAGCTGAAAATAAAGTAACTCCAAGTTTCTCCAAGTTTCAACTGAGGTTGTCCTAGGACTCTTAACACTACCAGAAGTTTTTATTCCTCTGTTAGTTTTCTATAGATGCCTACATAGTTTAATATCCAAGACAATTTATGTGTGTTGGATCCATGTGAGTTGTAGAACTAACTGAAGTTGTCAGACTTGGCAGCAAGTACCTTTATTTACTGGTCTTCTTGCTAACTGACTTACTGGAAATAATATATATGTTGTTTCTGGTTGGTTTTTTTTTTTAAGATTTATTTATTTTTTATATATGAGTATGTTGTAGTTTTCTTCAGACACACCAGAAGAGGGCATCGGATCCTATTATAGATGATTGTGAGCCACCATGTGGTTGCTGGGAATTGAACTCAGGACCTTTGGAAGAGCAGTCAGTGTCCTTAACCGCTGAGCCATTTCTCCAGCCTCTGTTGTTTCTGGTTTTTGGTTGGTTGGTTGGTTTGGTTTGTTTGGTTTTTTTTTTTTTTTTTTTTTTTCTTGAGACAGGGTTTCTCTTTGTAGCCCGGGCTGTCCTGGAACTCACTCAGTAGACCAGGCTGGCCTCGAACTCAGAAATCTGCCTTCATCTGCCTCCCAAGTGCTGGGATTAAAGGCGAGCGCCACCACTGCTCGGCTTGTTGTTTTTGTTTTAATGTGGTTTTTTGGTTTTTTTATGCATGTGAGCGTTTTGCCTATATGTCTATATGTGTGCTATGTACATGTCTGCTGCCCAAGAAGGTCAAAAGAGGGCACCAGATTCCCTGGAACTAGATTCACAGTTGGTTGTGATCTACCATGTAGTTACTGGGAACCTAACCTGGCTCCTATGTAAGAACACTTGTTTCTTGTGAGTGTCAGCATCATTTCTATTTGTTCTAAGATAACTTACCATCCTAGCCTGTCTTTTCCGATGGTTGTAATCTGACCTTAAGTTCCTTTCTGTAAACCTTGACTATAGATTTGTTGATAATTCTAATGTGAGTCTAGTCTCGTTTCAGCTGGCATGACTGGTTAGTACTTGGAAATTTCTTGCTTATAAACACTGAGAATACACTCCTACTCTATCCCCTGATGCTCTGTTGCTGTGTGGCTTCAGCACTAGGTTAAAGAGGAATTAAGTCCCAGATAGGAACATACTATAAAGAAGAACATTTAAGGGTAAAAAGTAGAGAGTTAAATGGTTTTTATTCATTGGACTAGTTGAAACCTTGACATAAGACTTTGATTACCCTTCAACTGTATTTCTCTAGTATTACATTATACTGTCATGTAGTTAACAACGCGTACTCCTTCATGTTTTTTCAGGAAAGTTGCAGACATTGGCAGTGCTGTTACGGCGGCTCAAGGCAGGGGGCCATCGGGTGCTCATTTTCACCCAGATGACCCGAATGCTGGATGTATTAGAGCAGTTTCTCACCTACCATGGCCACCTGTATTTGCGTCTGGATGGTTCTACTAGAGTTGAGCAGAGACAGGTAACTTAGGCATCCTTAGCCCTCTAGAGACTCACCTCAGCTTATGTTTCTTTTTCTCAAGCTTTCAGCTTAGAGAGGGGACCTTAAAAATTAAAAAGTCTTTGGTTTGTTTTGGGAATAAATCTTCAAATACCATCTTTTTTTCCCTTTCCTTCTAGGCCTTGATGGAACGGTTCAATGCAGACAAACGCATATTCTGCTTCATCCTTTCAACTCGAAGTGGGGGTGTGGGTGTGAACCTGACAGGAGCAGACACTGTTGTTTTTTATGACAGCGACTGGAATCCCACCATGGATGCTCAGGCCCAGGATCGCTGTCACCGAATTGGTCAAACTCGAGATGTCCACATCTATAGGTATTGCCTAATGTTTCCTCACCTCTCTTTATGTGTAGAGCATGCTTGATACATTTGTAGGTTTTACACTTTACTTCTCATTTCCTAGGCTTATCAGTGAACGAACAGTAGAGGAGAACATTCTAAAAAAGGCAAATCAGAAGAGAATGTTGGGAGATATGGCCATTGAGGGAGGCAACTTCACTACAGCCTATTTTAAACAGGTACCAAATAAAATCCTATCTAAACTGAAGAGAACTTTTGTTCTTAAAAGAGTTCCCCTGTTTGCTAGACAGCTGCTGCCTTTACTTCCATAGATCTTTCTGAGTTGGTAGTTCCTCTCATACTTCCAGAGCTCAAAGTTTTTGGCCTTGAAGTAATGAAGTAATATTCCATTGGTTGACCTCTCCCCTCTGTTCTATCCAATAGCAGACCATCAGGGAGCTGTTTGATATGCCTCTGGAGGAGCCACCTGGCTCATCTGTGTCTTCTGTTCCTGAGGAAGAAGAGGAGGCTGTGGCCAGCAAACAAACTCATATTTTGGAGCAGGTAACAGAAGAAGAGGTCAATCATGAAATAGCACTGCTTCTTGAATACATGTTGTCTTTCCTTTTAACTTGAGTTTGTCCAGGAGAAGGTACAGTTTGTACTGATTCCCAGATTATATAGTCAGTGTATTGTTTCATTTTTATTTTTCCTTTTTTTTTAAGATTATAATGTGATTACATCATGTCCCCTTCCTTTTCCTGCCTACAAACCTTACCCTTCCTTTTTGTCATTCAAATTCATGGCCTCTTTTTTTATTAATTGTTGTTACGTACATATATGTGTAAAAGTAAATATATATGTATATTCCTAAGTAAGTACAACCTGTTCAGTCCGTATAATGTTACTCATGTGTGTTTTCAGAAGTAACCATTTGGTACTAGATAACCAATGCATGCTTCCCCAGGGAGTACTATTTCTCATTCTCTGAGCGTTCCCTAGTTGCTTGTAGTATTGTGTGTAAGGTTGAAGCCACATGGTCTTAACCCATCCACTTTGGCATATCTAAGGCTATTGTCCTTATTCAGCCCATTTTTTTTTTCTTTTAAGATCTATTTATTTTATATATGTGAGTAGCTGTCTTCAGACACACCAGAAGATGGCATTGGATCCTGTTACAGATGGTTTCAAGCCACCATGTGGTTTCTAGGAATTGAACTCAGGACCTCTGGAAGATCAGTTAGTGCTCTTAACCGCTGAGCCATCTCTCCAGCCCCTGTTCAGCCCACTTTTAGGCAGTTATATCTGAGACTTTATGATTCTGGCATTACTAAGAAACAGTCTCACAGCAGAGTTAATTGGTAAATTGTTTTTGCTTGGTTCTGTTTTTGTTTTGTTTTGTTTTTTTGAGACATGTCTCTCTGTGTAGCTTTTGCTATCCTGGAACACACTCTGTAGACTAGATTGGCCTCAAATTCAGAGATCTGCCAGCTTCTGCCTCCCAAGTGTTGGGATTAAAGACATACACCACTATGACCAGCTTGAAAAGTCTTTTTAACTTTTTAAATATTACATTTATTACTTTGTGTGTATGTGTATGGGTGTGCATGCCACAGCTCCTGTGGGGATATTAGAGGACACCTTGTAATAGTTATTATGTCTTTTCATTGTGTACGTTCCAGGAATCAAGGGTAAGTGCCTGTACCTGCTGAGTTATTTTCCCAGCCCAGATTTTAAGGTTTTGGACGTTTATTTGTGTGTTTGGAGATAGAGTCTATTTCTTGAGTACAGAACAGGCTACAGATATGACTCAAGTGCTTCAAAAAGTAACTGGAGCCGTAGGTGATCTATGTGTGTTTGAGCCCCGCCCAGTCTGCAGCTGCACAGGGAAACCTGTTTCAAAGTGGGGAGGGAGGGTCTAGAGAGGTACCCCAGAGCTTAAGAGCACTTTCTGCTCTTCTCGAAGGCCTAGGTTCATTTCCCAACATGGATCTGCATGCTGACAACCATCTGTAGCTCTTATCTAGTACCTTTTTCTGACCTGTTAAAGAACTAGGCACACATGTTGTGCACATACAGACATGCAAGCAAACACTCCTACACATAAAGTACATAAATCTAAAATGATTGGTTCCTGGGCCTCCATTTCAAAACCTACTAAACCATAAATTTTCAGTGTTGCATCCAAGCATTTATCACTTGTCTAAGTGAGCCTAAGGGGGAGGGAGGGTTTTGCTTGAGATGTGCCCAGATCCGATTTGATAATTGTTCTTGATTTAGCACTGTTCATGATTATCTAAACTAGACAGTGTAGACACTGAATGAATTTCCCAGTTTACTAATAAGATTAAGGATACAGGTGTTGCTCATTTCCTTATTAATGAGGTTTAATGGCAAGAGATAGGTGCATCTCTAAGTAGTAACTGTGTACTTCAAAGCTCAGAGAACATTGATTTTTTTTTTAAAGCCATTTAGTTATGGTCATCTGCCTTTGCTAGAGTATGCAGTCTATTATGTATGCATGCAGTATATTGTATAATTAGAAGAAAAGCAAGTACAGGTGTAGAAGAGTATTATGGAAGGTTACCTATCAAATACTTTCTTGTTGCTGGACATATGCGCTAGACTTACTATTTTGTTAAACATTTGTTTCTTGTGTATGGGGAGGGTAAACACATGCCACAGTCTACATGTAGAGGTCAGAGGACAGCTCTGTAGGTGTTGTGGGATTCAGTGATCTCCTTTTAAATGTAGATTTCAAAGATACAACTTTGGTCATCAGGTTTAGTGACAAGTGCATTTACCCACTAATCTAATTCAGTGGCCCATAGGTAGCTTCTCTTGGTATGTTTGATGTGAATCTAACTAATGGTGGGGTATATGTTTACATGTATATGTATGTGTTTACACACATCATGTATATTTATACATGGGTGCAGGTGCTCACAGAGTCTAGAAGAGAACACAGGAATATGCAGGGTGTTAGGAGTCACTCAAGAGTAGGTGCTGGGAGTTGAAAGGAGTCAACAAGAGCAGGAGGTATTTTAAGCCGTCTCTCCAGCCCTCCATGATTTTATTCTTCATGTTTTTGTTGCTGGAAGTGGAAGCTAGCATTTTTTGCATTCAGGCAAATACTCCAACAGCTATATCCTTGACCTATTCCTACTTTTTTTAATTTTTAAAAGAAACTCTAAGGCTGATTGTAAAGGAAAGGAAGTAGAGATAAATTTATCCCTAGTGGGAGAGCTATCGAAATCCATTTTATCGTGTGTTGAGCATTGAGCTGCTTTGAAAAGTCTGGTGTTCCAGAGCATTGCATTGCTTAGTTGTCTATAGCTCTGTTTGTTTGTTTGTTTGTTTGTTTGTTTTTAGAGACAGGTTTTCTCTGTGTTACAGTCCTGGCCATAGTAGAACTCACAAAGATCCACATGCCTCTGCCTTCTTAGTTCTATTATTTAAAGGTGAACACCACCACAGCTAGAGTAAATCTGTTTTTATATAAACTTGGATTCAATTTTTATTTATTTATATATTTATTTATTTTAATTTGAGATAGGGCCTCAAATATGTAAGCCTGGCTGTCTGGATCTCTTTATTTAGACCAGGTTGTCTTAGAACTCAGATCTACCTACCATTGCCTTCTGAGACCTGGAATCAGCAGTGTGTACTGCCACACCCAGCTGCCTCAAGTGTTTTTGCAGGAATATAATGGCAGGCATACTGGAGGCAGTGATAGGTGGGACTCTAAATTTAAAGACAACTTGGCTACACAATCTGTTCCAAGCCAGCCAGGGCCACATAGTAATACCTTGTTACCCTTGTCATAAACAAAATGTAAATTACAAAATGTAACTTTATTTTGTTTTGTTTTGAGACAGGGTCTTGTCATGTGTCTATGGTTGGCCTAGAACATAGAGCAGGCTGACCTCAAACTTGCAGCAATCCTATTTCTGCCTCCTGAGAGCTGAGATTATGGGCATATACCTGCAACATGCCTAAAAAATTTGGGGGAGGGATTGCTTTCTACGATTCTTTGTATGTTTAGTTATGTGTCTTATGTTTTGGTACTGTGAGATCAAAGGGGTTGTTCCTTGGAGCTGGAGTTGAGCCACCTGATTTGGTGCTGAGAACCAAACTCAGGTCCTCTTCAAGAGTAGTAAGCTCTGTTTAGTGCTGAGGTATCTCTCTAGATCTTTCCCCTCCTCTTTTTCTCTTTGAAAAAAAAAACTTTATTGTTCATTATAAGCAATATGTGCTATCACATGCATATGGAAGTAAGAGAGCAACTTTCTAGAGCCGTCTCCTTCCACTGTGGATTCTGAAGATCCAGGCTATCAGGTTTGCTAGGTAATTGCCTTTTACCCACTGAGCCATCTTTCTGGCCTCAGTGTTCTTAAATTTCTTATTTGTATGTGCTTTGTTTTTCTTCTGTATATCTTGAAGGCATTGTGTCGGGCAGAAGATGAAGAAGATATCCGTGCAGCCACTCAGGCCAAAGCTGAGCAAGTGGCTGAGCTTGCAGAATTTAATGAGAACGATGGGTTTCCTGCTGGTGAGGGAGAGGAAGCCAGTCGGCCCGGGCCTGGGGCTGAGGATGAGGAGATGTCCAGGGCTGAACAGGAAATTGCTGCCCTTGTAGAACAGGTCAGTGTTGGATCCACTACCACTTCTCTTCATCTGTCATAACTTATGCCAGGACTCTTTCCCCTGTGTTTTCTGGTGATAGTAAATTAAATAATGGTGATAGGCCCTGAGTTCTAGGT
Source organism: Grammomys surdaster (assembly GCF_004785775.1). Classification (NCBI taxonomy): domain Eukaryota; kingdom Metazoa; phylum Chordata; class Mammalia; order Rodentia; family Muridae; genus Grammomys; species Grammomys surdaster. The sequence continues at coordinate 3,352,817 of NW_021604637.1, read as the reverse complement.
CCTTAATGTTTATCAACTTTTATTCTTCCCTTCAGCTGACTCCTATTGAGCGCTATGCCATGAAGTTCCTAGAAGCTTCATTGGAGGAAGTAAGCCGAGAGGAGCTCAAACAGGCAGAAGTAAGTCTTCTTAAGTAGGAAGTGAGGGGATTACAATAGTGGAAAGCTGTTCATTTCCTTTTTCTTTTTTCTCTTTTTTTCTTTTTTTTTTTTTTTTTGAAAGATTTATTTATTATTTTATGTATGTGAGTACAATGTCACTCTCTTCAGACACACCAGAAGAAGGCATCAGATCTCATTGTAGATGGTTGTGAGCCACCATGTGGTTGCTAGGAATTGAATTCAGGACCTCTGGAAGAGCAGTCAGTGCTCTTAACCACTGAGCCATCTCCCCAAAGCTGTTCATTTCTATCATGCCTTGCTCTGCTCTGCCTCTTGCTGACACTATTGGCTGTGTTGTTGGTAGGAACAAGTGGAAGCTGCCCGCAAAGACCTGGACCAAGCCAAGGAGGAGGTGTTTCGACTACCCCAGGAGGAAGAGGAAGGGCCAGGGGCTGGGGATGAGATGTCTTGTGGAACTAGTGGAGTCAGCCACCGGCGCAGCAAGAAAGTTAAGGCTCCTGAGAGGCTGGGCACTCGGGTCAGTGAACGTCTTCGTGGAGCTCGGGCTGAAACTCAAGGAGCAAACCACACTCCTGTCACATCTTCCCATCACACCTGCAACACCTTCGTGCCTCCCCGATGCAGCCCTGTGAGAGAACGAATTCCCAGGCCAGTGCCTAGGCCTCGGCCTCCTCCTCCTCCCCCTCCTCCTCCTCCTCCTTCTGTCCCTCCTCTTCCTTCTGTTCCTTCTCTTCTTCCTGCTCCTCCTCTTCCACCTCCTCCTGCTCCTGCCTCTTCTCCTGCTCCTTCTCCTGCTCCTCTTGTTCCTGCTCCTACTTCTGCTGAAACTTCTGCCCTAGCCACAGCTCCAATACCCATTTTAGCCCCAAATCCAGTAGCCATTCTTCCTGTTCATATTTTGCCTACTCCCACACCTCTGCTTCAGCTTCTTCCTCCTCCTCCTCTTCCTCCTCCTCCTCCTTCTCCTCCTGCTTCTACCCCTCCTTCTGCCTGTACCCCTCTACCTACTTGTACCCCCTTACCACCTCAAACCTCTCTATTAACCTCTTCTTCACCAGCCCCACTTGATTCGCTTCCTGTTCCCACCTCTCCTGGGGTTACCAACCTCCCCTTGGACTCAGGGGAAGCAGGGCTGTGTGCGCAAGAGCTGCCACCTGTGGAGTCTCTAGAGCTGCTTGGAATGACCAATTCTGAGGCTTCCCTGGTTAGTCTTGTGCCTCCAAAGGATCTTTTGCCAGTGGCTGTTGATGTCCTGCCTGAATCAGAGAAGAATCTTCCTTTTATTCCTGCACCCAGTTCAACCCTGGAGGCTGAGAGCATCCCCAATGGTCAGGAGCAGGAGGTGCCAGGTCCTGTGGAGGGAACTAATCCCACACTGCTACCTGGTGGTGAGGAATTGACCATGAGTCTGAGTGAGAGCAATGGGCTGGAGCTCCCACCCTCAGCAGGATCTGATGAGCCACTTCAGGAGCTATTGAAGACTCACTTGGAAGAAACAAGAGAGGTTCAGATCCCAATCTCCAACTCAGAAAAGTCACAAGAACCTGTTAGAGCTGAGGTTACAGTCCCATCAACCTCATCGTCAGCCACCTCCTCTCCTGAGGGTCCTTTGCCTGCCCGCCCCCCACGGCGTCGAACCAGTGCTGATGTAGAAATCAGGGGTCAGGGGTCTGGCCGGACAGGACAACCCCCAGGTCCCAAAGTGCTTCGAAAGCTGCCAGGAAGGCTAGTAACTGTGGTGGAGGAAAAAGAACTTGTAAAGCGACGGCGACATAGGGCAACTGCCAGCACCCTAGTACCTGGGGTATCTGAAGTTAGTGCCAGTCCAAGAAGCCCATCAATCCACAGTATGTCAGGGCCAGAATCCTCACCTCCTAGCAGTGGGCCCTGTGAAGCTGCTCCTACATCTTCACTGTCTACTCCAGCCCAGCATGCCTTCATAGCTTGTCGTCACAATGAACTGGGGGTGACTGGTGGGGGCAGCCCAGAAAATGGAGAAGGAGCAGAGCTTGCCATCACTCCACCTGCTGTGAAACGTCGGCGGGGGAGGCCTCCTAAGAAGAACAGGTCTCCAGCAGATGCTGGGAGAGGGGTGGATGAGGCACCTTCATCCATCTCTAAGGGGAAAACCAATGGGGTTGACCCAGTCCCTGGGCCTGAAACAGTAACTGTTGCAGAGCCTGACCTCAGGCCCCAGTTTGTTCCTGGGCCCCAGCCTCTTGGACCCCAACCACTTCGCAGACCAGAGCCCATCATCCTATCACCTGTGGAGAAAAGACGGCGTGGGCGTCCCCCTAAAGCAAGGGATTTGCCCATTCCTGGGACCATATCCTCTCCAGGGGATGGTAATTTAGAGAGCCGGACACAGCCACTCCCTTTCCCAGCACCCCTGACACCACTCCTAGCCTGTCCCACTGCTGTCACCAACACTGTCACCACTGTCACCATTTCAACATCTCCACCGAAGCGGAAGCGGGGCCGACCTCCCAAGAATCCACCATCACCAAGGCCCAGCCAACACCCTGTCTTGGATCCCGACAGCTCTTCTGTTCTTGAGAGTTGTGGACTGGGAGTGCAGCGCCAACCCCTGGGCCAGGCTGAGAGTGAAGGCAGTTCCTCTGATGAGGATGGAAGCCGCCCTCTCACCCGCCTGGCCCGCCTTCGGCTTGAAGCTGAAGGGATGCGGGGACGAAAGAGTGAAGGGTCCATGGTGATGGCCGTAATTCAGGATGACCTGGACTTAGCAGATAGTGGGCCAAGTGGGTTAGAACTGACACCGCCTGTGGTCTCATTAACTCCCAAATTTCGCTCAACCCGCCTGCGTCCAGGGTCTCTTGTCCCCCCACTAGAAACTGAGAAAATGCCTCGCAAAAGGTCAGGGGCTCCAGTTGGGAGTTCTGGGATGGCAAAACGGGGCCGCTTGCAGCCCCCAAGTCCCCTGGGGCCTGAGGGTTCAGTAGAGGAGTCAGAGGCAGAAGCCTCAGGTGACGAGGAGGAAGGAGATGGAACCCCACGCCGTCGAACTGGTCCCCGCAGGCTCGTTGGGACCACCAACCAAGGGGACCAGCGTATCCTGCGTAGTAGTGCTCCTCCTCACCTATCTATCCCTACTATTAGTCACAGAGGTCGAAAGGCTAAGACGTGAGTGGGCAGCCCCTTCACTTGTGTATCCCACCATGGCCACTTCCCGTGCCCAGGCCTGACTCTGTTAACCACTACTTGAAGTCTTTGAGGGAAAAAGCCTCCAGGGAGACATAGGGGGCTGTCTTCCTTTCCACCAAAGTAGGGGGTAGGTTACCGATTGTCATGGAAATGGGGCTTGTCACAATCCCCTTCTCTCCTATCCCATATGGCTGGGCAGTGTTAAGGGTGGCAAGATAGTTTCTGTCCCCACCCCCTTGTACTTGATTCCCCAGCTGTCTTTCACAGCCTCAAACCCTTAGGGAAAAAGGGGAGGGGCTTTTCAATGAGGTGGGGTGGGTTTGGTTTTTTTTTTCTTTTTCTTTTTTTTTTTTTTTTTTTTTTTTTTTAAAAAAAAAAAAACATAATAAACTTAGTTTCTGTACAAGCATCCGTGTAAGGAGGCTTCTGATTTTCTGGTCTGGTGGAGGGCTGGGTGGGAACTTGGATGCCATTTTTCTCCTCCCTCTTGCAATGACTCCGTGCCTGATCTCTAATCCAAGATTCTATACCTTTGAAGCAGAATTTAATCCCTCTCCCAGTCAAAAAAGGGGGAGGGGAAGATTGTCAAATCTGGTGTGGTAGGCTGTTTAGAGTCTTTTAGACCACCCAGATAGATTCTTTTCTCTGGCTCCTGGACTCTCCCTCAGCTCTCCAGCGCCCGGGAGCTCCCTCTCAGTCTACTCAGGTGCTTCCTTACACTCCTGTCTTCAGAAAGCAGGCAGCCTCCATTTGCTCATGCCTTAGCCCTCCTCTGCTCTCCATCTAACCAAACTGGTTTGAGTTGGCCATGCCCCTTCCCAGCTCCCTGGGCTCTTCCAATGGTGGCTGGCCCCACAACTCTACCTTGGCTTGGCTTGGAGCCATGAGTCAGCTTCATCTCCACCCAAGCCAAATCAAACCTGAGGCAGGAGCCGAAACTCACAGTTCCTCAGAGCCTATGGCCAGGTAAGAATCTATGCTTATGTTTATAGTTTCTGGCCTTAACTCCCTGTGCCCTCTTTTGGGCTTGTCTCATTTGCTGACAGTTCATTTCTTACCTCAACTGCTGTTGAAGCTTTGCCACATCTTTTTGTTCTCTTCTATCTCTGCATTTTTGTTACTTGTGGTGGGGAACCACAGGCGGTTTCATGTGTCCAGCCTGTAGGATAATGATTGGACATGAGAGTGGAAAGATATTTTCATGTGCATAGAGGGCCTGAGTAAAGAGAGCATTGTGCAGGTTTCTGTGAGCGAAGTCATTTGGACTCTGCTAATCTGATTGGGTTCTGTGGTCTGGAATAAAATGGAGAGAGGTGGCAAGAAAGCATAGCAAAGGAGATGTCTCATATTGAGGGGTTTTGTTTTGAGACAAGATCTCATGTATCCTCAGACTCTGAGCTAGCAATACTGGCCTTGAATTCTTGATCTTTTTTGCTTCTAACTGTACTGAATAGATGACTCCTACCACTCCTGGGTTCAGTGGGATTTTTTTTTTATTGTTTTTAGGTTTTTGTTCTGTTTTTATAAACATCAAAAAGAACTTAACTATATGATCTTGCCTTTCCTTCATCCTCAGAACTATTCATGCCCAGGGGTGGTGGTACATGCCTTTAATCCCAGCACTCAGGAGGCAGAGGCAAATGGATCTTTGTGAATTCTAGGCCAGCCTGGTCTACATAGCCCAGGACAGCCAGGGCTACATAGAGAAACTATCAAAATAAGTAACCAACCATAAAGCCAGAGCCAGGCAGTCTCTGAATTTGAAGACACCCTTGTCTATATACTGAGTTCCAGGCCAGCCAGAGAGGGGATACATAATGACCCCCTGTGTCAAAACAAAACCAAAAAAAGCTACCTAGTCATAAGGTTTTAAGATTCTATCTCCTGTTTCTTGGAATCCAGGTCCATTTCCTTCTCTGTACTTGAAGAGCAAGTACATTTACACATGCTTGCCCTTCAAAAGATTCAGAATCTTAAGTTGATGGAAAGGATTCCAACCACATATTTAGTCTTCTGGCCTGAGTCACTGGAAGAATTTCCCAGTAAAACAGCATTCCTGAGTATAGGGTTAGGACACTAGACAGCATGCTTTGAGAAGGGTGGAGTCACCATGCCCAAGCAAGAGCTCATTTGTTGGGCTTAAAAGTGCCTTGACTATATCGCCCACAGGTGATGGAGGACGAGGAGAAGGCAGCGGAGAGCTTGGTGAGCAACCTGGAAGCTGCTTATCCTCCATCCCCCCCTATCCACTGCTGCTGGCTCCGCCTCCAGTACTTGGCAGCTACTAGCATTATCTGTGGCTGTTCTTGCCTGGGGATCATGGCTCTTGTGTTTGCCATCAAGGTGAGGAATAAAATTCCTGTGGGACTGGATGGGTCTAATGAAATGACTGTGTCTGTCTACAGTTAATTAAACAGTTATTAAATATCTATTGATGCTTAGGTCTGATAGCTTAGTGCCAGAGTAAGAATACTTTCAAAGGATCCATGTCTTAAGAAAGTGATAGTTGACCCGAGCAGTGGTGGCGCACGCCTTTGATTCCAGCACTTGGGAGGCAGAGGCAGGTGGATTTCTGAGTTCGAGGCCAGCCTGGTCTACAGAGTGAGTTCCAGGACAGCCAGGGCTACACAGAGAAACCCTGCCTCAAAAAAAACAAAAGAAAGAAAGAAACTGATAGTTGTAAAAATGGATAATTAGTAAAATTCAGCTTATCGATACTGTAGTACAGAAGAAGCATAGGGCTCCCTAGGAACAAAGAGATGGGGAAAGATGTATCTCTGTGGGAGATAGGGGGCAGGGTGTTTCTGTTAGAGTAAGTTGGCTACCATACATCAAAAAGATGACAGAAAATAAAACTTTAAGAAACTTTAAGAGGATGGAAGGACAATCCAAATAAAGGCAGCAATGTGTACAGAGGTTAAATAAGGAATATTGAGAATTGACATCAAAGGATCCAGATTACTGAAGGCCTCCGATTTTGTACTTGGAATTTTAACTTTATCTTGAATAGCAGAGAGCAATTTAAATTTTTTTCAGAGGAGTGACATGGCCAGAGTTTCAGAAAGATTTACTCTCAAAACCTCCATTGAGGTTGAATCACAAGGGGCAAGGCTACAGGCAGGCAGACAGTTAAGTAGTGATGAGACCAGTATCCATCATGTGGAAGGAGCAGTGTAGTTGTTAGAGAACAATCTGCACACTCCCTTTTTTTTGTGGTTGGGGTGGAGGTGGCATTACTAGGAATTGAGCCCAGAGTCCTGCCCATGAAAAGTGGATTATCACTAAGTCTGGCACGCATATATACCTAGTGAAAGGCTATCCAAACTAATTTAAACATCATTCTACAATTTTCTCACTACCTGGATATATCTTGACAGAAACATTTTCTGTCATAAGAATTTCATTGGCACAAAAATCATAAAAGCAATCCTTTGTGATGAAAATGGTGGTGCCTTTTGAACCATGAGACAGGATGAATGTGGGACAAATAGAAAAGAATGGGAATAGAAGGATTACAAAGTATTTTCCAGTCCAGAAATGTAATTCAGCAGAGTACTTGGGTAGTATGCACAGGCCCTTGGGTTCCATCCCAAACCACAAAACAAACCAAAGTCATTAAAAATACAGTCTTGTGAGCTATAACTGTGGCCAGTTGAAAAGTAAGGCAGAACTGAAATGAATACTTTGTATTGCAGATGAGCTAAGAAAGACCAGAAAAAGGTTGTAAAATGTTTATATATGTGCAGTTATGAGCTATGATAGATCACTAAGTGGAATGGGGCAGTGGGTACTTTGGGACAGAAGCAGGGGGAGAATCTAACCAAGAACCTGCCCCCAACAGGCAGAAGAGCGGCATAAGGCAGGCCAGTCGGAGGAGGCCATATACTTGGGGGCCCGGGCCCGGAGACTCGTCCTGGCCAGTTTTGCTGTCTGGTTGGCTGTCCTTTTTCTGGGTCCCCTGCTGCTGTGGCTGCTCTCGTACACCATTGCTCAGGCTGAGTAACCCTGAGTGGCCTTTGCTGAGAGTCAGTCAAGACCTGGATCCAATTCAACAGTTCAGCAGTGCTCACAGTTCTGGTGACAGGAGTGGTGCCTGGTTCTTTCTGTCTGGAAGGATATTGCCCTTCTCGGGAGCCATTGGAAGAGCTCAACTAGGCCATTGAAAGCACCTGAGACTTCAAGGGGAGGTCAGCCTGCTCTGTTCTTTCATTATCCTCTGCTTTATCTCCCTTGCCCTTCCATTCTAGGAGCCTCCGTTCAGAGAAAGGGATGAAAACCAGGCTTGATTTTATTAAAATTTGTTTTGTAATAAAAATCTTTTTTGGTGGTGAAATACTGTCTAATTGTTCTTTTTCCTGCTTTCCCTTGGGCCTTTGGTAAAGGAGACTAGACATCTAAATGATGACTTAAACCTGCATCTGACCACTCATTCTGTCTCATTGTTCCAAGAGAAGGAAAGGTTTGGGGGTTTTTTGTTTAGGAGGGGGGGTTGTTTGTTTGTTTCGTTCCTACTTTTTTTTTGGAAGTTTTCCTTGGGAAAAAAAAAAGCTTCTTATCAGCCATGAACCTAAGGACAGACAAAAAGAATAGTAGTAGTAGCTAGCACACTACTCACTAATTACTGCTAGGCTGTGCTCCAGGCACTGTTTGTTTCTTCTGAAGCCTCACAATGACTCAATAGTAGGTGCCATTTTTCTTTATAGTTGAGGAAATGGTTATATATGTGTCCTAGACCCTAATGCTAGAAAATAGAAAAGATTGAATTCAGACAGTCTGGTTGAATTGAGGGATGAAAAGATTGGATTATATGATTAAATATGTTTTATATTCTTTATTTTAAGACTCCTGGGCTGGTGAGATGGCTCAGTGGTTAAGAGCACTGACTGCTCTTCCAGAGGTCATGAGTTCAAATCCCAGCAACCACATGGTGGCTCACAACCATCTGCAATGATATCTGATACCCTCTTGTGGGGTGTCTGAAGACAGCTACAGTGTACTTACATATAATAAATAAATAAAATTTAAAAAAAAAAAAAAAGACTCCTGATAGTATTTTAAATTTTTAGGGATGGGATATGAGCCTGGTTTTGTCTTACTGAGTCAGGCTGTTCCTCAGAGTTGCTGTGCAGGTACTGGGATTACTGGTGTATACCACCATGCTTGACTAGTTTAAGTTGTTGCTGTTTTCTGAAATGACAAGGCCTTACCATATAGCCCATACTAGCCTCAATCCTGATCCTCCTGATTCTGTTCCTGAGTGCTAGAATTACAGATGTGCACTACCACACTTTGCTTAAATAATATTTTAAGTTTTAAAATATACTCCATAAGCAGGTTCCCAAACAAATATAAAGTTTAAATTAACACCTAGCCAATACCTGAAAGCTACTACTCAAATTGATTGCTGTCAGCACTGTAAAACTTTAATATACTCTAATCATTTCTTATCACAACTACTATTCTGACTTCTCACAATGTAACTTAATTTTGCTTTCATCTGCTTTATAGATATGTAGTCTGCCAACTACGGAATAAATAAATGTTAAGAATAGGACACATGGGCTGGAGAGATGGCTCAGCGGTTAAGAGCACTAACTGCTCTGCCAGAGGTCCTGAGTTCAATTCCCAGCAATCACATGGTGGCTCACAACCATCTGTAATGGGGTCCAAAGCACACTCTTCTAGTGTGTATGTCTGAAGACAGCTGCAGTGTACTCATATAAATAAAAAAATAAATCTTAAAAAAAAAAAAGAATGGTATACATGAGGACTAGAGAGACATTCCACAGCAAATGACCTGAGTTTCCCTTACATTATGGTTCACACCTCCAAAAGGGCAGTTCTAGGGTTGGCAGTGTCTTCTGATCTCTACAGGTATCAAGCATGTATGTACTGCACATACATACAGGCAGGCAAAACACTCATACACAAATGATTTCTGTATGAGTGCTCTGCTGCATGTATACATACATGCATGCTGAGCATCAGATCTCTTTATACATAGATGATCGTGAGATACCATGTGGGTGCTGTGAATTTGAACTTGGGACCTCCAGCAGAGCAGCAAATCTTAATGGAATACAAGAACATTTTCCTCAAAGGGGCTGGAGAAAAAACTCAAGAGTCAAGAACACTTGTTGCTCTTGCAGAGGACCCAAGCTTGGTTCCCAACATCCATATCCAGCAGCTCAAAACTCCACTTACAGGCAATTCAACACTCTTTGGCCGATGTGAGCACACACATAAATAAAAAATAAATTGTCTTTATAGAGATGGAGTCCTGTTACCTTTTTGTGTTTGCTGTTAACATTACATAGTAAATATTATGTATAGTTGTAATTTTCTTGGAGTGTCTAAATTCAATCTTTTCTATTTTCTAGCATTAGGGCCTAGTATAATGAACCAGTGGGATTGTTGGGATTATTTACAGAACATGGGTGACTCAAAGGCTACATCACTAAAAAGTCCATGTCACCATGAACAGTAACTCACGAAAGCTGCATCCCTGGACCTCCTTGACCAAGGGTTTTTCTCCTTAGCAATTGCTTACTGATTGTATAACCAAAGAGAAAGACTTCCTGAGTCTTCTAACTCTATGAGCTTCCTCATTCTTAAGTGCCTCCTTGCTCTTGAGGGGAAAATCTTTGAGCTAGGAGAGAAGAGCTGCATAACACTCTACCTCTTTAGTTAGTTCTTCTAGTACCTTCCTTTCATGAAACTGAGGATATCCCTGAGGTTTTGTTTTAGGGGAGTGGGATGGAATGATAGTAATGTCTGGTCATTTTTTTGCACTTATGGTTTAGAGTTGCCACAGTGCCACAACAATGGTCATTTATTTTTAGAAGTTTGGCTCTAAATGTCTGCTACCTGCTAGAAAAAGTTCCCTGGGATGGGCAGATGTCTTCACAGTTAGGAGCTTGTACTACCCTTTCAGAAGGTCTGAGTTCAGTTCCCTGCATTCATGTTTGCCAGCTTAGAAACAGCTCTAGGGAATCTGATGCTTTCTGGCCTCCACAGGCAGCTGCACTCATGTATACAAACATGTACATACACATAAAGTAAAAAAAATGAAAGTTTCCCTTTGTAACTGAGGCTGACAGTAGCAATAACCTATGGATATAATAAGCAAAACTTACTGTCCAGCAGTACACATTGTACCTTCTGATTTTTTTTTTAAAGGCTAGCTAACAGCAATTGGACTCACAGCTCAGTCCAATTGATTTCTCCATATCTTACAACCAATGTGGTGTTTCAGCAATTGATTTACTGAGTTTTAGGATATAACCAATAGCAGTAACGATGACACCTATGTTTTCCAGGGCCCCAGAGGTTTTTCTGGCAACATCTCTGAAAATATACTCTATCCCTGGCACCAGGATTTTCATCTAATGAGCTTTATAGCTTCAGAGAGTTTTTTGTTTCCAGCCACTCTGGGTGCCCCTGTGGAAATTATTTCATTGTAGTTTTAACTGTTCTGTTGTTTTCCAAGTCATTCAAGAGCCAACATATATTGAAACTTTATCACAAAGGATTGGCAGGCTCCCTGAAGTCCTTTCCATCACAGGGAAATCTGAAAACACCATTGGCAAGATCCAATACAACATTTGAATTAATTCATCAGGAGAGTAATGTTGGGTACGGAGCACAGACAGAGGACAGTACCCTTCCAACATTGTCATTTCCCATGAGCCATCTCATTTCCTCACTCCTAGGGCATATCCCTCTGGGCTGACATATTACCCGTGCATCCTGAATGGTCTCAAGTAGTGCTAAGCGTTACTTGCTCTGGGCCAAAGCTAAGTGAAAGGTTAGCAGAGATGCACGTGTTAGCCTGCTACATTTGCCACTGGAGCCAGCTTCCAATGTTTGACAGGCTCTGAACCTGTGTTGTATCCAGCATCTCTCCACTGACCATACCCAATTGAAATAAACTCCATTCTCTTTACTTTTTCATACAGAGTAATGTGCTCTGGGTAGGATAATTACCTACCACTAGGAAAAACTTTGGTAAACTGTTGCTCGGGCTTTTGGCTTTTTAATTTTACATAGGAATGCTGTCTTGATTAAAATGGCACATTTGTCTCAGTTTTTTTTCTAACTTTTTTTTTTATCACAGATGGACTTTAAAATTTTAATTAAATCATTAAATTTTGCCTACATGTATGTGTGTGTGTGTGTGTGTGTGTGTGTGTGTGCCACATGATTGCTTAATGTCCAGGGAGGTCAAAGAGGGTATCAGATCACCTGTAGGTGCTGGGAACCAAGCCTAAGTCATCTACAAGAGCAACCAGTGTCTTAATCACTGGCCCATATCTCTAATCCCCATTTTTATTGATTTTGTGAGTTGTATGGGGAGGGTTCCAGTACAGCCTGCACACAGAAGTAAGAGGAAAGTGTTCAGGAATTGATTTTCTTACACCACATGGGACCTAGGAATTGACTCACGCCATCAGTGTTGGTGGCAAGCCTACTGAACTGTATTTATATTTTATGATGGGTTCGTGTATTGCAAGCTGACCTTGAACTAATTACTCAGTAAGGATGGCCTTGACCTCCTTCCTCCACTTCCTATGTACTGACAAACATGTGGCCAAGCTCAAGTGCAGTGGTCTGTAAGTGATCAGACCCTTTTGCCTTTTTGTCCTGCCCTTTGTTTTACACCTTATAAACTTGATTTACATGCCTCACCATGAGGCTCTACAAAAGGTACTGACCAGCCCTGAGGTCATTCTGAATTAACTTGCCTTTTTCTCATGATCCTGTGAAAATAGTCCATTCAGGCCAAGTACACTTGACACTAAGCATGATTGTCCTAGTAATGCCTCTCATTTTTCTGTTGTCCTCCAGAGGCTGATATTTAGAGAGTTTTAGCTAGTAGTAACCAAGCTGGTGTTTCATATGAACTAATCCGTCAAGGGTTTTTTTCCCTTTTATTGCCTCAGATTATGCAAGTTTACATTATTTAATTTCTCCGATACACTCACATTCCATCCGTCCCCATATCCCACAGCTTTATTGAACAGGCCATTAGGGCAAAACTTTTTAATTAATTAATGTATATGCATACACTGTAGCTGTCCTCAAACATACCAGAAGAGGGCATCAGATCTCATTACAAATGGTTGTGAGCCACCATGTGGGTGCTGGGAATTGAACTCAGGACCTTTGGAAGAGCAGTCATTACTCTTAACCACTGAGCCATCTTTCCAGCCTCCAGAAACTTTTATTTCTTGCTTAAAAACCTTTTCCAGGCTCAAAGTAAAAATTTCTATCACCAAACCTGACAGCCTAACTTTGGTCCTTAAGACCCACATTGCAGAAGGAGCCAGCTACTGCAACATGTGTTCTGACCACACACACTGTGACATGCATACATGTACACACATACACATAACTTGTAAATTTAAAAGTCATTTCCAGTTCAAGCAGGTCAGATGTAGTTTTCCCTGGTTATAGTTGTCTGTACTGGACTTGTTACTAAGTGCCCCCATCTGTATGCTGAATTAATGGGTTTCCCCCATTTTCTGTATTAAAGGTCTTGGAAGCTTTTCTGCCTCTCTCCCTCTTTGCTTTCAGAGTTCTCCTATGAATCCCAGGTTTTTGGAACGCAAGAAGAATATAAGGAACTAGTTTGTACTCTTTCTTTCCATCTTGATAGCTCTGAGAAATTGCAAGCTGATATGTCCATCATCCTCCAATTTCTCACATTCCCTGTCAAGTCAGAGACCAGTGTGGAAGGAAATAGTTACTTATCTTTGCCTTCTTGTAATATCTCCTTACGAAAGCATGTTCTTCTGAGCCTTGGCTGTGTTTTATTGTCCACAGAAAAGGTCATAGAACTGCCACCACAGCCTGCTTACCATAAAACACACGATACTTTGAGGGGTGTAACACTTTCTAGCCCATCAGCCATTTTGGAGTGCCCTCATACTTGTAGCAGACCCCATTCAGCAAGGAGATATGCTACCTTATAACAAATGAGATGACTGCTGACCACCCTGAAGTTTTTTCTCTCAAAGATGCCCTTCTTTCAGAATTCTGAGCTTTGGGTGCACTTCTTCTTCATTGCAGGAACATGCATCTGCCACCACCACAACGTGGCACATTATTCCCTACCATACTGAGGTACAGTAATCATCAGCATAGCCCTCCCTCCCCATCCCTGTAGAGATGCTGTTCTGAGACCCATTTCAGATGCATGTCTGGTCCCCATAATGGGGGCATGGAATTGCATCTCCCAGCTTATTGTTGGGTTTGTGGGTCCCTACTCATACGCCAATTGCTTTGTTTGACTTTCCTGGAGAGATGTGAACAAGCACTTATTCACCCCAAATAGAGCATTATCAGACCAAAGAAAGCCACTAACCAACTAGTTTATGGGGTTTTTATACTGGAGCATAGTGACTCAAAAGCACCGAAAACCACCATTTTCTCCTTTATTCACAATGTGAATAATTTATATGATTTCTTCATTTTTATACCCCTCTCCATTTTTTACTTTTTTTTTTCTTTTTTCAGTGCTTGGAGTTCAGCTTGGCCTTGTTCATGCTGGGCAAGAATTCAACAGCTAAGCTATATCTCAAGCCCTACGGTCAGGTCATATTTAGAATATGTTCTGGGCTAGAGAGATGGCTCAGTGGTTAAGAGCACTGACTGCTCTTCCAGAGGTCTTTTGTTCAATTCCCAGCAACCACATGGTGGCTCACAACCATCTGTAATGGGATCCAGTACCCTCTTCTGGTGTGTATCTGAAGACAGCTACAGTGTACTCATATAAATAAAAATAAGTAAATCTTTAACAAAAAAATATGTTCTGATATAGTATTATGAGCATGCAGTAAGACCCACATATTTAAAGTCTGGGAGGTGAGTGGAACATCAGGAGGCTCGTGTTGTGATCCCTATCTCATCATTCTTGTCCTCGGTCATGTTTCCCAAAGATCCCTGGTTCCTTTATTTGCAACTAATAGAAATCAGCATTTAGACTCTGAATGCTGGGTTCTGTTTTGGGCTCCTTTTAGAAATCAAACCTGGAAAATACAAAATTATATTTTTAGTTCATTTTTCATCATTGCCCTAATTTTACTGTAGGGTTCTTTCTCTAGTTCCAGATTCCATATTCTCATAGGAAGACTCTTGGTTCCTAATTATATGTATATGTATACTTTATTTTGACTAATTTCAGAATAATTATCCCCTATATACCAACAACAAACCTACTTAGGAACGTTCAAAGCTTGTTTTGCAGGTTGTTAAAGTTAAGTATGATGAGGCAAGGCCAGCGCTTTACAGTGACAGAAATACTATAAATTACTTGTTTTCATCACAGAAAACGCTCTTGGAAAATCATTCTGTAATCTAGACGTCCTGAACTTTAAATCCCAGCACTCAGGAGGGAGGCTGACTGATCTTGGGGAGTTCCACCTCAGCCTGGACTACACAGCGATTTCCTGGCTAACACGGGCTACATTGTGAGACGCTGTCTAAAAATAGCAAAAACTATCGTTTCTCTTTGGCTGGATGTAACCTTGAGGATTTTTACCTTTTTTCGTTGCTGTTACTTCAGAGCCTTGGTCTTAGGGTTTAGCTGGCTTTGGAATTACTCTAGGCAGAACCTTACAACCTTGTATACTTAATGCAGGAAGGTTCTGAGAGCAAGACTAGTTAGAAGTGTATACTACGGTAGCAGTCTGTGACCCCCCCCCCCCAGGATGATGGACGTTCTAGTCGGCGCCAAATGGCCAAGCTGCATATGCATTTTGTTTTGTTATGTTTCTCAAAACACGGTTTCTCTGTATAAACAAACCTGCCGGGTCCTGGAATTCACTTTGTAGACCAGGCTGGCCTCCAACTCAGAGATCCGTCTGCCTGCCTCTTCTCCTAAGTGCTGGAATTAGGCGGGCACACTTGTCTACACGCAGGTTTCCACAATAAAGGAATTTTGGAACAGGCTCTTACTATAATAAAGAGCCGAATTAAGATGAGGATTCCAGAAGGAAACTATAAGAGCCTTGTCCTAGGGCACCCGGAGGTGGTGCAGACATAGCACATTTCCGGTAACCTAACTTCCGCGCCTCTTTACAGACCTGCAGCGCCACAAAAGAAAAGCAAATACTACAATTTGATTGGCTGTTTTTCAGGCTCCTCCTCATAGTGGAGACCTTTTGAAGACTTCTAGCTCCATAGTCCTTGTCGGCCCTGGAATCCCGTCTTCCTATTGGACTGCCGTTTTCCAATCGGCAGGGTTTCTAATTCCTAGTCTTCAAGCATCAGAAGCCAATGGCTGCAGTGATGGGGGCGGAGCCTTAGGTCGCTGTGAGAGCCTTACAGGTTAAAGCAAAGGAGTAAACGCAAGCTAAGTAGCTGAGGGTCTTTGCCCAGGTTAGACTCTTCCCTTCCTACCCCCTTTCCCCACCCCCCTAATCCCCGGCCCGCACGGGTCATCTTGCTCGAGACCCCCGTGCCCCTCCCAGTGGACGCCAAGTGCGCTTGCGCGGTAACAGCCGCCCGCACTTGTGCCATTTCCCCCTTCTTCCGAGCCACCTTTCCCCCCTCCCTCCCTTCCCTATCCCCTTCCCTGCCCTGCTTCCCTCCCTTCCCCCTAGGCCCTTCGTTGTGGTCTCCCCGGTCCTGATCCTTCCCCTACCCCACCCCCATCCCCCAGGACCCTGGCGCCCCAGCCGCAGGTGCTGCGCCCCCGGGAGCCACGATGTGCGTCCTCTCAGAACCTATGGGCCTCCTTGCCCTCACTGCCCTCCGTTTCCTCCTCGCAGGCCCCCACATCCTTCAGAATGACGTTGGACGTGGGGCCGGAGGATGAACTCCCTGACTGGGCTGCGGCCAAAGAGTTTTACCAGAAGTACGACCCTAAGGACATCATTGGCAGGTGAGCCTTAGCAGGAGAATATATAGGTCCAGTGTAGTCAGCTTCCAGCCAGGAATAAGCTTCCTTCTGAAGGCTGGATAGTTAGGAAGCGCTCGGTGGAAAAGAGTTAGTGATTAGGCTAGTATTCTAAGGTAACCTGCGTTTTTTTCCCTCTAATTTATTCATCTGTATAGTCAACAAACATGATTGTGCTCCAGACACTGGGAGGGTAGAAAATAACCATCACCTGAGCATTTCAAAGGTCTCTAGTTAGCGAAGGGGTCCGTATAAAAGATGCTTGGAGCTGTGCCGTGGTGGTGTGTGCCTTTGATCCCAGCAGAGGCAGGGGGATCTCTGTTGAGTTGGCACCAGCCTGGTTTACAGAGGAAGTTCAAAGACAGCCAGGACTACACAGAGAAACCTGTCGGGGAGGCAGGCAGGGATTGACTCTGTGATCGGCACCACAGATGAGCTATGGTTTAGTTTCAGAAGCATAGTGTATTGGTTATGTTGTGTTAGGCACTAAGGTGAGGGAGTGACAGGAACCCATAAAGTTTCTGTCTTGAAGTTTACATTCTAACAATATAGAGACAGATAATGAAAACAAGATAAAGGTCAGTATGAGAGGGAAAAATAAGTAGGCAGTAGGGTTGAATCAATGAAGTCTCCACAGAAAGGAGCTTCAGGAGACTTCTGAGAAAATGACAGGAGGGGGCAGGTTTGGGGAAGGATTGTTTGGTTGTCTGTGGTGCTGGGGACTAAACACTGGGCCCCACCCTGGGAGACAGTGTTTTACCACAGAGCTCCACTCTGGGCAACACGGAACTGAGCTGAGACCTCAAGTGTGAGACTGAAGGGGGGTGGGGGGCTCCTTCTCATTTAGAGGGGCAGTTAGTGCAGGGCTCAAGGCGGTGGCTAGACCGTTGACAGAGTAGGGAAAGACAAGAAAGGAAGTGAAATGGGGCTTTACGCCATGATGAGGAACGTGAAGTTTGATGCACTGCTGCCGCATGCTTTCAGAGTGGTGCCCTGATGTGAGCGAGCAAGGAGCTTACGCTCTGCCCGTGGGCTGACTGAGAGTAAAATCGGAGCCCACCTTCTAGTCTGCTGTGCATTTGGCGTGAGTTGGGTGATTGTGGTAGGACACTTTTAAGCATATGGTGGTACTTAACAACACTTGGAAATTTAAAAAGCTCTTTCTGGCTTTTATGTAGAGATAGGAAAAGGCTGGTGATGGCAGTGCTTGGATTCAGGTGATTGCAGAGATGGAGAGAATCGAGCAGGTTCAAGTAATGGTTCCAGAGGAGACTGAATATAGATCACAGGGAAGGGGAAAACAGGGTAACGTTTAAGGTTTTTATTCGAGCACTTGAATACCATTTACTGAAATGAAGTTTTGAGGAAGGTTTAGATTGGGGAACAGAGTGAACCAATCAGGAGTTTCATTTTGGAAATGCTAAGTTTGAGATGCCCCGTGGATAGTGCTTTCAAGTGGGTCTGAGTCTGGAACTCGAGAGCTCAATAACCACCATAAATTTGGAGGCATCAACATGTAGAAAGGGGCAGTGAGGAGGGAAAGTGTAGAGAAAGGAAGGGCCGAGGCTCCTGGATCATGTCACCATTTCCTGATCACTTAGACGAGCTGCCAAGGAATGTGGGGAGATGCAGCCTGTGAGCTAGCAAGAAAAATGAAAGAGTACACTTTTAGAAAGTTGCCAGGAGCTGCTCTGTGAAATGTTCTGAGGCCTGAGAAAGGCAGGCATATGGCATTAGATTTGGCACATTTAGATATCACACAGAGAGGTCAGTAAAACAGAACCAGGATTCTGGAGAGAAATTAAGGCTCAAAGACAGTATACAGTGACAGTTTCACATAGATATCTAAAGCTTCTAGAATTCAGTACAGGTCATCAGGGGACAGAGTATGTCTCAGTGTCTGTCCTATTGCTGTGAGAAAACACCATGACCAAGGCAACTTAAAAGAGAAAGCAGTTAATTGGGTCTTGCTTACAATGTCAGAGGATAAGTCTGTTACCATCATGGCAGGGAGCATGGTGGCAGACAGGTGTGACCCTGAAGCAGTACCTGGGAGCTTACATCTTATCTACATGCAGCTGGCAGAGAGCAGAACTTTGCCTGCCCTGGTTTTGAAACCTCAAAGCCCATCCCCAGCGACACACCTCCTCTAGCAAGGCCGTGCCACCTAATCCTTCCCAAAGAGTTCCACTAACTAGGGAGCAAGCATTCCAACACACGAGCCTGAGGGGACTGGCACTCAAACCACCGCAGAGTGTATTAGGGAAGAACCCACATCCCATCCCGAGGATTTGGGACTAGGTGGGTGAGGGCAAGCTCAGGAGCTGTGAGGAGGAACGAAACATCTATTCCACTTGAAGAGAACCAGCAAGTCCAGCTTTGGTGGAGCTGGGTCAGAGGGTGGTGTCCTTCTCCTCTCCTCAGTACTGCGGCTGCATAATCTCATCTCTCTCTCTGTCAAAATCTTGCCTTTCTTTTCCTTTGCTTTTTTTTTCTTTCTTTCTTTTTGTGTTTGGTTTTGGTTTTCTTTTGGGGGTGGGGTATTTGTCTTTTCTTTTTCTTTTCTTTTTTTTTTTTTGTTTTTTTTTGTTTTTTTGAGACAGGGTTTCTCTGTGTAGCCCTGGCTGTCCTGGAACTCTCTCTGTAGACCAGGCTGGTCTTGAACTCAGAGAGATCCGCCTGCCTCTGCCTCCTGAGTGCTGGGATCAAAGGCGTGCGCCACCACCGCCTGGCCCATCCTTTCTTACACGTAAATTAATTGCGTAGTCCCCCCCCCACACACACACAGGGGTTCTCTGTGAAGCCCTTGCTATACTGGAACTTACGCTTTAGACTAGGTTGGCCTCAAACTTGGAGATCCATCTGACCACTGGGGTTTAAGGTCTGTGTCCCCACCCTCAGCCTCAGCCTGTGCCACCACGTCCAGCCGCAGACGTCTCCGAGTGCACCAGGCCCGTGAGTGAACGTTAGAAATGTTAAAGGGACTTGGTAGGTCGGTGAGAGGGCTCAGTTGGGAACACGCTTGCAGTGTGAGCCTGGTAACCTCAGTGGAACCCTAGGACCCATGTAAGGGTGGAAAGAGAAAACCAACGCCATAGAGCTGTCCCCTGGCCTCTACACACACACACACACACACACACACACACACACACACACACACGTATTTGTGTATGTATTACACACAGTCATAAGTAATAAAAGATTTGAGAACTAGCCTACAAATTAACTGAAGCACAGACTAAATAGCAGGGCTGTGATGAGGTCATTGGTGTATAGTCCTCAGGTGACTGGTGAAGGAATTAGGATTTGATGTTTCTCCCCTTTTTTCTCAAATGTTTTTTCCCTTATTTTATGTATTCACTTTACATACCGATTGTAGGCCCCTCTCTCCTCTCCTCCTAGTCCCACCCTCATACAACCCCCCCATAAAATGATCTTAATTGAAATAGAATTATATCACTTTCCCCTCCCTCCCCCACCCCCAGCCTTCCACACTACTCTCCCTTAAACACTTCTCATAAACCTGGTCTTAGTCAGGGTTCCTATTCCTGCACAAACATCATGACCAAGAAGCAAGTTGGGGAAGAAAGGGTTTATTCAGCTTACATTTCCACATTGCTGTTCATCACCAAAGGAAGTCAGGACTGGAACTCAAGCAGGTCAGGAAGCAGGAGCTGATGCAGAGGCCATGGAGGGGTACTGCTTACTGGCTTGCTTCCCCTGGCTTGCTCAGCTTGCTTTTTTATCAAGCCCAGGACTACCAGCCCAGGGATGGCACCACCCGAAATGGGCCCTCCCACCCTTGATCACTAACTGAGAAAGTGGCTTACAGCTGCATCTCATGGAGGCATTTCCTCAAGGGAGGCTGCTTTCTCTGTGATAACTCCAGCTTGTGTCAAGTTGACACACAAAACCAGCCAGGACAACCCCACTTTGAAGTTGATAGAATCTTTTTCTCATCAGTGAAAAAGTTGATAGCCTCTTTTTCTTATTATTGTTATATACTTGTGTGCATGTGTGTGTGTGCATGCACACATGCACACATATTGTGAAAGGGGGCAGAAAGATTGTAAGAACCAGAATACAAGGAAGCCTGTTATGATTTTACTTTTATCATTTAGTTAATAGGGTGATAGGTAATTTTGAATGTATCCAAAGTTAATTGTAAGACTGAGTTTATAACACATGCCTTTAATCCTAGACCTTGGAGGCAGAGGGAGGTGGAACTCTAGTGAATTTAAGGCCAGCCTGGTCTATGTAGCAAGTTCCAGGCTAGCTAGACTTATACAGTGAGGGAAAGGAGGAGAGGGAGGGTCACCAAAACCAAAAAGGGAATAGGCAGGTGGCTTGGTGATAGGTGGGACACCTGCTTAGCATATGTGAGGCCCTAATATTAATGACTTGGGGAGGGAGGAGAGAAAAGACAATTGTTCTTGTTCAGTGATAAGGTGAGACTTTTTAAACAGTGAATAACAAGGGATGTATGTTTAGGAAGCTAACTGGGAAGCCACGTGTTGGATGGCTTACGAGAGCCTTAGCAGCTAGGATGAGAGCATGGTGGTTCTCACAGTTAGCCAAATAAGGAAGATAAGGCCTGAGGCAAGGCAGTGAGTGCACTGAGGGGTTGGGGATGGGGCAGGAATGGAATTTTGAGGCTCTATGCCAAGTTCGTTGGAGAGAGTGGGTACATGGGAATGAGAGGGAGGGACTGTTTAGCTTGGGAGTGGGAACAGCAACAGCATTAACAGATGAGAAATACAGAGAGCAGTTAGTTGTGGGAGAAAATGCAGGGTCATGATAGATATGAAAATGTCTTTATAATCCGTGAGGAAAGATGTCCAGGAAGACAGGATCTGACAGGGCTTAGAGGTTGAAATCTTAGAGCTGCAGAAGATACTGAAGGAAAATGTTCAGGGCTAAGAATGGAGCCCTAGGTAAACCCAACTTACTTATTTTTATTAATATTTAGTATTTTTGAGTCTCTCTGAGCAACCGAGGTTGGCCTGGAACTCAAAATCCTGTCTCAGCCTTCTGAGTGTTACAATTACAGGCACAGGTCGACACGCTCAGCTCGGTTGGTTTATTTTGGCAGGTTTATGCTGGGGGTCCTGGGGACTGGGTTTGAGCTCAGAAACTTACATACATGCTAAGCAAGCACCCTACCATTGAGTTACAGCCCAGTCCTGTATTTTGTCAGTGCTAACCCATGCTCAGCAGGCGCATCACCCCCAAGCCGCTCTCCCAGCTCAAGGCTGACCTTAAGGAGCTTGCAGAGAACAAGGCACTGGAGTTTGTCAGCAGAAAAAAAGATTGAGTCTTAAGTCTTGCATTCCCCCCTTGAAACGATCTAGAGTCTTACTAGAACGGCTTAATAAGAGTAAGCACCCTTAAAGTAAAAGATGTATGGGATGCCTGAGGAGAGGAGGGCGAGAGCAGACAGGATTGCTGGAGGCAGCATTCAGTCTGCTCTTGATGACTTGAGCCTTTGTACTTCCTGAAGTTGTAAGATTCCCACTGAAGCTTGTTAAAGATGAGGAATGACTAGAGGTTGGGAATATTGCTTAATAGTAGAACCCTTCTCTAGCACATATGAGCCCTGACTCTACTAAATATATTTATTGGGCTTTTCTTACACTCAGAGTTATAGGGGAGATCTAGGATTTGGATGGAAACTGAGGGGGTTTCTTACCACTTCCTGCAAAGGGCAAACTCAGGGACCTTGTGAAAAGCCTTGTTCAGGGCTTAAACAGGGAAAGATAGACTCTGGATCTAACTCAAGTCACCTACCTGAGTTCCTGTGGGCATTGTGTGGTACCTTGCTGCTTGGTACTCACATGCCTGAGGACATTGTGAAGCCATGATAGGCTAGGGTTTTTGGTCATGGTACTTGTCCTAGTAGGAGTCTGGTAAGCATAATGGTTCAAAGGCTCTATTCTGTATGGAAGTAGGAATGTAGAAGCCAGATGTGGTAGTGCACACTTGTAATCTTGAGTTCAGGGCTAGGCCAGCCTGGGCTACACAGCAACACCCAGTCTTACAGGATGTGTTCGTACACGCCTTTAATCCCAGCACTCAGGAAACAGAGGCAGTTGCATCTCCATGAGTTCCAGACCAGCCTGGTCTACATAGTGAGTTCCAGAACAGCCAGAGCTACATAATGAGGCCCTGTCTCCTAGAAAATAAACAAACAGAGGGGGGAAACTAAAGGAGAAAAGAGGGAGGAAGAGAAAAAGGGTTGGCAGGGAAAGTGTGGGAGGGTTGATTTGGCTGTTACTTGATTCTCCTAGAGGAGTGAGCTCTGTGGTCCGCCGCTGTGTCCATCGAGCTACTGGTGATGAGTTCGCAGTGAAGATCATGGAGGTGTCAGCTGAGCGGCTGAGTCTTGAGCAGCTGGAGGAGGTGCGGGATGCCACACGGCGAGAGATGCACAAGACTCAGCCGCTCAGCTGACACCTCCATGATCTTCACTGCGAACTCATCACCAGTAGCTCGATGGACACAGCGGCGGACCACAGAGCTCACTCCTCTAGGAGAATCAAGTAACAGCCAAATCAACCCTCCCTCCCTCCAAGCGTGGCCAGTCTTTGGGTCCTTGTAGCCTCCTTGGTACTCCTTCCTCCCCAGTATACTAGCCTAGTGCTGCCTGTGGGTGGAGAGCACCTGTGATTGCATCTGCTCCTTCCCATCTCTCTCTGCCTTTCTGCCTCTTTCCCCAGTCACTCTCATCGATTCCTACGAGTCTTCTAGCTTCATGTTCCTGGTGTTTGACCTGTGAGTATCACCCTGCTCATCTGAGAACTCTATTCCTTGCCTTCATGTGTGGTCCCAGGGTCCCAGGGTTACAGCTCGTGGGCAGGAGACCACTGTTTGTTTACATCATGCTCTGCTCCTGCCAGGGCTCTCTGTTCTTTTCCTGAAAGTCCAAGGCATGGGCCTTCTCCTTAGGTGCCATGATTGAGGCAGAAACTTCAAGTGTAATAATGCTCAAGCAAATGCCAAGAGAGTTGTAATGACCAGCAGGGTCCCTGTCCCAGTCCCTCTTGTGTAAAAAAATGAGGAGCGAGCAGACTAGGCGCCAAGTGTTGAGCACTGAGCTAACTCCTTCTAAACGCTCCTCGTCCAGGAGTCTCTCGCTTACTACTTAGCACATCGCTCTGCTCTTGCTCCTGTGCCGACTGGTTCTTTTCCTCTCAGTTATCTGAATCTGATGTTATGTGTTACATGACAGAGTACAAACTAGTTGCAAATGTATTTCAAGAATCTGATTTAAGCCAGGCGGTGGTGGCGCAGGCCTTTAATCCCAGCACTTGGGAGGCAGAGGCAGGCGAATTTCTGAGTTCGAGGCCAGCCTGGTCTACAGAGTGAGTTCCAGGACAGCCAGGGCTACACAGAGAAACCCTGTCTCCAAAAACAAAAACAAAAAACAAACAAACAAAAAGAATCTGATTTAGCCAGGTATGATGCCTGCAATCCCAGTACTCCAGACACTGTGGCCAGGAGGACTACAAAGTCAGGGCTAGCCTGGGCTTTGTATCAGGACCCTTTGTCTGAGAAAGGAGAGAATAATCTGAATTATTCAGAAACAAATTCATGAAGCCATCAAATGGCTCTCTGAAAAAATCTGAGGGGAAATAGGAAATGGCTATTCACTGTCCTGCACAGTTGCAGGACAGTGATAGTCGATTTTAAGTATTGATTAGAATTGTAATTATAACCTCAGTTCTATTGCTTATTTATGTGTGTATTTATCTTTTATTTTTAATGGAATCTCACGTTGTAGCCCTGGCTGATCTAATCTTTAAAGATCAGATTGCCTCTGCCTCTCAAGTGCTGGGATTAAAGGTGTGTACCACACCACCACCCAGCTGTGCCACACCACCACCCAGCTGTGGCACACCACCACCACTCAGCTGTGCCATCACCCAGCTGGAACCTCAATTCTTTTGTTTTGTTTTTTTTGTTTCTTTGTTTCAGAGGGTTTCTCTGTGTAGCCCTAGAAGTCTTGGAACTCAATCTGTAGACCAGGCTGGCCTCGAACTCACAGAGGTCCACCTGCCTCTGACTTCTGGCTGCTAGGATTAAAGGTTTGCACCACCACACACCAGGCTGTAATCTCAATTTTGAAGGGTGATAAAATAAGAAAATTCCAAAATACTTTTATTCTACCTTTTTGTAACTGTTAATTGAACTTTTGGCTCATATTCTCAATGCTGACTTTAAGAAGTCTTTTGTAGCTGTAGTTGCTCTCAGATAAGAAAGGCCTCTTGTTACTTACCACAAGAAGTCGCTTATTCTTACTAAAAGTGTTCCTTTGTGGTACATTAAGGATATTTCAACTATCAACACACTGTGTCAAACTGCCCCTGGAATGCAGTTCACTCCTGTAGTGCTCTCCCCCAAGCTGCTCCTGCTGGCCACAGAGGAATCTCTCCTCACTGGCCTTACCACCTTCTCAGCCTCCAGTAGGGTGCATCTGCCTCTTCTCCCCTCCCCTAACCCCTTAGGATGCGGAAAGGAGAGCTGTTTGACTATCTCACGGAGAAAGTGGCCCTCTCAGAAAAGGAAACCAGGTACTGCTAGAGCCTAATGCCTTTGGGATGTTCGGGGGAACAGTACAGGGAGAAACAGAGAAGTCTCCTCACCCAGGTCCATTATGAGGTCTCTGCTGGAAGCAGTGAACTTTCTCCATGCCAACAACATTGTACATCGAGACCTGAAGCCTGAGAATATTCTCCTAGATGACAATATGCAGATCCGCCTTTCTGATTTTGGGTTCTCCTGCCATTTGGAACCTGGCGAGAGGCTTCGAGGTAAGAGGGAGGGAAGCAGGCCCAAACTTGAGGTGGCCTGATGCCAAGGAAAAGAAAGTGAATGCTCGATGCTGAGGTACTCCTGATGCAAAGGCTGTGTGCAACTCAGTGGACCTTTTCACCTGAGAGAGTGGAGCTGTATACAGAGGACCATGCCAGGGAAGCCAGAAGAAGGCAACACTGTTGAACCTGAGGGATGCAGAGGAGGGGCCTTCAGAGCTGAGCTTTGTAGGACTAGAGGGCCCCAGCAATTTGAAGTGTGGATAAAACAAGGCCTCTCTGTGGCGTGTCAGTGCTGTGAGGATCCTGTTATGATTCATTGTAACAAGAAAAAATTCTGGGACTGGGAAGATGGCCCCGTGGGTAAAGTACTTGCCATGTAAGTTTGAGGACCAGAGTTCAATCCCAGCAACCATGGAAGTACCAGCATGCATGAGGCAAAGAGGGATCCTTGGAATAAGCTGGTTAATTGACTATCCGAGTCAGTGGAGCTTTGGGCTCAAGTGAGAGGTCTTACCTAAATACATAAAGGAGAAAGTAATTGAGCAAGATGGTCAGCAGCAGCCTTGGGCCTACACACATGTACACACACACACACACACACACACACACACACACACTGGGCCTACACATGTAACACACACGCACACACATTTCTAGTGCAGATGGGAAACGTTGCGCATATTCAGGTGTAGGAGTCCCAAGAGCTATCCATAAGCTATCTTGTCCTTTATGGTTTTATACCTCATACTAGTAGCGAGCAAATAATGAGCATTTATCATGGGGCAAGTGCCACACCGGCTGTCTGTGGTGTGGCTTATTTCCCTAACAGTATTTCTTCACGACAGAAAATAGTATCAGCATCTCTGTTTTATGATTAGGTGTGAAGACATGATGACTTTCCCAGAATTTGAACTTGAACGGTGCAGTCTCACATTAACCTGTGGGCTCCGGGTGCCTTGAGGCCACTGTGTTATGTCCCTTCTGGCTTCCACATAGACATCTTTCTGGAATACCTTTGCCCTGCCTGCTTCACCTTTCTTGAGTGATTCGGGTTTCACTTTAAGCTTCCACTGCTTTCTGCTTTTATATTTTCACATGACTTAACACTCATTTCTTACTTGCTTCCTGGAAGATGGTGAGCTTAGGAAAGGTGCATCTACCTCATGACCCTCCCATAGAACTCTTGGTGTGTGCTAGATAGTAAAATACTTGTCTTTCCAAAAAGTCTTTTCAATTTAGGCTTATTAATTTCTCTTGGAAGTACGACATGGAATAGTTTGAAATTTCTGAAAAAAAAAAAAAAGTACCTGTAGTAGCCAAAAGAAACTAAAAATACAGATTTGTATCAAGTGACAGAGGAACATGAGCCATAGGTACCTAGACTGGATCCTGATGCCTTGAGAGAGAATCAAGGAAGGGTTGTTGTGGAAGGATTTTTTTTTGTTTTGTTTTGAAACAGTCTCTACATGTCTGTACTGGAACTAGCTGTGTCGACCAGCATAGGTCATGTAGACCATACCTAGAGCAAACTCTAAGAAGGGTTTAAACAGAGACTACCCCAGTATGTTCTTAAGCAATTCCAGGTCTCTGCTGGGCATGGCAGCATACTCCTTTAATCCTGGCATTTAGGAAGCAGAGGCAGGCAGATTTTTTTGAGTCTGAAGCCAGCCTGGTCCACATGATGAGTACCAAGCCATCCAAGGCTACATAATGAAATCTTGTCTGGAAAAAAAAGAATTTTGCATTTCACATATATTATGTATGTGATAACAGTGGTAAGACAAGTTGTTTTGATGGCTGAGTGGCAAGTAGAGGAGGTAAATGATGCTGTAGAGTAAGACCTTGAAGCCATTCCCAAGCTGGGTTTTCCTAAGAAGGCCACCACAAGCTTTGGTGGGAGTTTAAGGTGGCTAGCTAGGGACATGCTCTTGCTCTGAGGCTCAGCAGGAAGCACAGGAGTAAAAAGGGTGACCTTGTGTTCTTGTGCAGTTGAGACGCTCCAGTGGATGGTTGGTGTCTGGGGCTCTGCAGGGAATGCTAGTGGCTGTCCCTCAGTCTTCTGCCCTTTCTCCCCAGAGCTGTGTGGGACTCCAGGGTATCTAGCACCAGAGATCCTTAAGTGTTCCATGGATGAAACCCACCCAGGCTACGGCAAGGAAGTCGACCTGTGAGTCTCTGCGATGCCTTCCCTTTCTGTGTCACATCCTTGCTTGTTACCTATGCCAGTCTGACCACGGTCTCATTCTCAGCTGGGCTTGTGGGGTGATCCTGTTCACACTTCTGGCTGGCTCACCACCATTCTGGCACCGGCGCCAAATCCTGATGCTACGCATGATCATGGAAGGCCAATATCAGTTTAGCTCACCCGAGTGGGATGATCGTTCAAACACCGTCAAAGACCTGGTGAGTAGGGGCCATGAAAGGATACTAGGGAAGACCCAAGATCTGACCCTCATGCTATAAAGTTTCTCTAGATCTCAAAGCTGCTGCAGGTGGATCCTGAGGCACGCTTGACAGCTGAGCAAGCCCTACAGCACCCCTTCTTTGAGCGCTGTGAAGGCGGCCAACCTTGGAACCTCACACCTCGCCAGCGGTTCCGGGTAAGCCTGAGAGTAGCAGGGTCTGCACCCAGGCCTTGTCCTCTTCCCTATGCTGGACGTTTTACTGGGACTAATACTGTCCCCCTTCCCAGGTGGCAGTGTGGACAATACTGGCTGCTGGACGAGTGGCCTTAAGCGGTCACCGTTTACGGCCACTAACTAAGAACGCACTATTGAGAGACCCCTATGCACTGCGGCCAGTACGGCGCCTCATTGACAACTGTGCTTTCCGGCTCTATGGGCACTGGGTGAAGAAGGGTGAGCAGCAGAACCGGGCGGCCCTCTTCCAGCATCAGCCTCCTAGACCTTTCCCCATTGCTGCCGCTGAACTTGAAGGAGATGCAAATGCTATCACAGAGGATGAGGCTACACTGGTACGGAGCTAGGGCCTTATCCCTGGGCAAGCCAGAAAGTAGGACTCTCCAGGAGGAGATTTTTTTTTTTTCTATCATTCCAACCATTTGGGACTCAGACCTTAGCCTGCCTTGCCAAGCTTACAACTGAGAATGCTGCTTGTCACAGAAACCAGCCCTTTTACCCCTACCTACTCTGGACGTGGAGACCAGGGCGGAGATGGAAGGGAGCCTCTTCCAGTGTTGCGCCTGGCCTTGCCATTGCCACCTGTGCCGCATCTGAAATAAAACCTGCTACAAGCCTGGGAGAGCCAGTGCCATGTCTGCTGTCTAGTTTCATAGGGAAACCCAGAAGGTGCTCGTGAAGGTGGGAGATGGGACACTGTGGTCCAGGTCTTTATTGGAGAAAATGCTGGGATCACTTGGTCTTGTTCTTGCCTTTGGTAGGAGGTGTCTGATAGGGCCGCTCCAGTGCTGCCAGTTTGTTGCTCAGCCTTTCTTCACTCTCCTTGAGCCGCTCCTCCACCAGCTGCTGGAGCTGCCTCAGCTCTTTGTTCAGCTGGGACTTAATGTAGGTCTGGAGGACGGACACCTCACCTACAGGAGAGGCGAGAGGTAGGACAAGTGTTGTCTGGAAATGAGCTCTACAGAGGGCAGTGCTGCTTCAATTTAGGAACTGCAGCCATCTCTTCTGAGGCAGACAGTTGGGCAGTGTGACCAAACTCCACTTTCTGTATTCACACTGTAACTGCACTTTCTGTATTCACACTGTAA
>NW_021604637.1:3242839-3324082 GCF_004785775.1 Grammomys surdaster | reverse complement strand
ACTTTCTGTATTCACACTGTTAACTCCACTTTCTGTATTCACACTGTAACTGCACTTTCGTCCAACAGATTACTTAGCACATGCATCAGCTATTTTTTGTGGACACCATGGATGGTAAACGATACCTTGCTGGTAGGATTGAGTTGCTATGCACGGTTAGTGCTGGGTATCCTGGGGTCTAGTATCACCACATCTGTGCTTGTTATTATAAACCACTCTCCCATCATTCTCTTTCCGGGGCCACCTTTTCTACGTATAGCAACACCCCAGAGGCTCCATGCCTCCAACACCGTGGCTCAGTGTTAAAGACACCGACAGCTCTTCCAGACGATCTGGGTGCAATCTTGGCACCCATATGGTGGCTCTCGCATCTGTAACTCCAGTTCCAAGGGCAATCACTGCCCTCTTGTAACCTCTGTGGGCACTGACATACGTGATGCACAAATACACATGAAAGCAAAACTCCCAGATAGAGAAAATAAAAACAAAAAATAAAGCTCAAGACATTTTAGGGGACACCGGAACTAAAAACTGAATCCTGGGCTGGGTATGGTGGACAGGGTACACAATAAGACTCTGTTTCAAAAAAATAAAACGAGTTGGTGGGATGGTTCAGTGAGTAAAGTTGCTTGCTGTGTAAGCCGGCCAACCTGACTGCAGCCCTCAAAACCCACACAAAGCTGAAAGGAGACAGGACTCCGAAGGTCTTCTGACCTTCATATGCATTGTCATTCTGTCTAACAAAACAAGGGCTGGAGAGATGGCTTAGCATATAAGAGGCAGAGGCAGGAAGATCTCCAGGAGTTTGAGGCCAGCCTGGTCTACATAGCAAGTGCCAGGACAGGCAGAACTACATAGAGAGACCCTGTTTCAAAAAAGGGGATGGGGTGCTGTGGATGCCCAGCTGAGTGGTAAACATTGATGCACCTCACTCCCAGCACTACAAAACAAAATGGTGGGCAGAGGCATGGGAATGAAGTCTCAGGTAGGTCTGACCCTTTCATCTAACGTTGGCACAGAGTCCCAGGGCACCCTAACCCTTCCATGCGCTCACTTGGCTGCTTCTCTGGCTCAGTCACAGCTTCTGGTTCTTCCTCCTGTGGAGTAGCTGCTTGCTCTACTGTCACCTCCTCATCTTCTTTCTCTGCATAGCAGAAGGAGGAAGAGGTCTTAGCCTCAGCCCTGGCCCAGGTCCAGCCTGGCCCACCTGTACCCATCTTACCCTCTGGCCAGAGACTGAGTGGCTGTAGCCCCATGTAAGTCAAAGATAGGTCCAGACGAACCTGAAGAGACAAGGGAAGAGAGAGGTTGAGAGGAAGCACCTGCCATAAGAGAAGGGGGAGACAGATGGCCGGCCACTCACTGCCTGTACACAGTACCTGTGGTGTGAAGACATACTTGTAGAGCTTGAAGTGGCGGAAGTAGGTGTTGACCACATAGTCTGCCAGTGCCAGCAGCTGTTCCTCTTTAAAGAGGTCGATGCTGAAAGGGGGCCGCTGTGACGACAACTGGGGTTAAGTGCCCTGACAACCTGCAGAAGCCTACCTAGCTTGTCTCCCAAAAGCATAGCTAGCTAGAAGCAGGGCAAGCCCCTGGTGGCCTTCATAGGAAGATGGTGGGAAGAGAGCAGGAATCTGGACTAGATCTTGCCTGTGTGGGTGAAGGCTTCACTCCAGGGTACTGACCCTGACTCCATGGCAGAACAGGACACTGGTAAAGTAGCGGTAGCATTCCTCCACGTTGCCCAGAGGGGTAGCTGGGGGAAAGCAAGGTGAAGCTGTCAGGCCCTTCCTGCTGGCCATCAGGTCATCCCGCTATGTTTAGAGCATGAGATTCAGAACTGTATGGACTCAGGAGGAAGTCCTGGCCTGTTCTGTTAACTCAATAAATAGCAGATTCTCACTTTACACTTTTCTAGGCACTGAAAAAGACAAGGTCCTTCCCTCAGGAGGCTGTTTTGTTTCTGATCTAAAAGTCAGTATATAAAGTGGCATTGCTCCTGCCTCAGCCTCCTGAATGCAGGGGTTCAGGCTTGGGCCACCGTAAGGCATCACCAGGAAGCTACTTTGTTTTTGAGACAGGGTGTCATGTTGCCCAGGGTGACTTTGAACTTGATTCATCTGCCTCTACTTCCTAAGTGCTAGGATTACAGATGTGTGCCACCTCACCTGATTTACACAGTGTTGGAAGTGAACCCAGGATTTTGTACTAGGCAAGCACTCTACTAAGTAGGGCTACATCCCCAGACCCCTATTCAGATACTTCTCAGAACAGACTCATAATAGTATCATGTGTTTCATTTCTTAATAAGGAAACCTCCCACAGGTGATAGATGTGGTGCTGTGACACTAGGTGTGGTGGAACACAAATCCCGGACTGCACACTCTCTACTTTAGCTCTCCACAGCCACTTGTGCCAGCCCAGCCTCCCATCCTGGGGCTCAGACCTTGTGGTGGCTGCCTCCCTCTCACCAACACAGGCCTTGTGAAGGTCTTGGAGCAAGGCACAAGCTGCTGAAGTCTGCTCTAGTGAAAAGCCCTGCTGGCGGCAGAAGATGAGCGCATGGGAAAAGAGATCCAGGACAATGGCCTCCCGCAGGCTCTCCTCAGGACACCCAAGCTCCAAGAGCTCAGCAAGAACCCTTGGGAGGGAGAGGAAGGCATGAGTGACAGATCGCACAAGCTCACCTGCTGCCCCCACCCCCCACCCCTGCCTCATCTTAGGATTTATTTCTACTATATGGGTAATTTGCCTGTATGTGTATGTGTGTTCCACATGCTTATCTGATCCCATGGAGGCCAGAAGAGGATGTTGGATCCTCTAGAACTGGAGTTACAGACCGTGTGGATGCTGGGAACCAAACCTGGGTCCTTTGGAAGTACAGCTGAGCTGCCTCTGCAGCCCTCAACACAAGCCTCTTTTCATCTCCATCGCCTGACACTCTATGCTTTAGAGATTGTCATTCCTTGTGTCTCCCCTCCCAAGAGCTCTGTCTCGCCCAACTCAAACCCATACTCTCTCATCTCTTCCACAGTGGCTGCCTTCTCCAGTCTGTGCATAGAATGGATGTCCAGGTATTTCCTGTCAGGAAAAGATAAGACAAATCACTGATGGCACATAGAACTTCCCTGACGGGGCTGCAACGTGTAGAGCTTCAGAATGGGGATCAGGAGCTGAGACTTGGCTAACTTGCTGAGAGAAACTTTGGGCGAGTCATTTTCGTGGGCCTCACTTTCAGTGTAAATGAGGGACATAATGGTCTAGAATCTCGACTCTAGATGAACCCTTAGGAGACTCTGTATTTATAAATCCAATGATTAGAAAAAAGTTGTGCCCAGTGACAGTGGTACACTCATTTGATCCCAGCACTGTGAGGCAGAAGCAGGCAGATCTCTTGAGTTTGAGGCTAGCCTGGTCTACAGAATGAGTTTCAGGAGAGCCAAAGCTACAAGGAGAAACCATGTCTTGAAAACCTAAACAAATAAAGAAACAACTTTGAGTTCTTGTCTTGCTGTGTGTGGCCTTGATGAAGTCCACCTGGGCCTTGGCATCAATCTGCACAGTGCCCCATCATAGCAGCTGTGGAACCCTGTGTACATTCTTGTCTTTGCCTCTCTTCTCACACTGCCATTCACACTTGAGGGCCTGGAACACTGGTGACTAATTACCTTGAGCATTTCTCAGTCTCATCTTTGTAAAATTGGGGTGCCCTGGGTGGACAGGACTGTTGGGGAGACCTTAAAGGAGTAATACAATTGAGAAGTGTATCTTTTCCTCAGGGCTCTCCACACTCACCACATACAGATCCGGGGCTGGGGTAGCGGTGGCTGTGGAGAGAAGGCAGATTATAGGAAGAATAGCTACTTCAATATGTAGCCCCTAGTCCCTCGTGAACTTCTAACAGGTCTGAGTGTGCTATAATTTTAACTATAGCAGAGTAGGTAAAATCGGGCTTCAGTGGGCTCGAAATACTATTTAGCAGCCTATTTACAATCAAAGCAATTCCAGAAAATTCCCTAATGTTGGTAAACGTAATGACTGGCAGAGCCTTATTGGGAAACCTAAGTATTCACTAGAGGACAACTTTGTCCCGCCCTCACCGGGAACAAGTTGGCTCCAGGATCTTCAGCCACTTCCACTGGACTACTAGTGGCCTCTGCGGGCGACTCGGTCTGCATGTCTGTTCCGATCTTTATGGCTGAGCCGCCCGCCGAGCCGGGACTCCTGTCCAGTCCCTCCTGCAGTTTGGGAGAATGTTCCAACTCCATCTGCACCTTCATTCCCAGGCTCTGGCTGGAACTGGAGGTAATCATCTCTTCGTCCTTCTTAGCCTCAGTCAAGGGCTCTCCAGCCTGGGCTTTGGGACAGCCAGCTCTCCCACTGCAAAGCCGGGACCTGCCCCTTCTAGTGTTTCTTCAGAGGCGGCGAGGCGAGAGGCAGCCAATCCGCAGAGGGCGTCTTCCCAATCTTGTCTCCCCGGTGACCGTTGTTAAGGAAAGTAGAAAGTACAAGCCCACGCCAATCATTGAAAAGATAGGGCGCATGCGTAACGAGTTGCACGTGCCTCTTCGAAGTTACTTATGGGGTTGCTTTTGAGGGTCGGTCTTTTTAAAGATTTCATTTAAAACAATTTATGTGTGTTCGTGCGTGCGTGTGCGCACATGTGTACAGGATGTTCAAGAGTGTCAGTGGAGGTCAGAAGAGAGCGACGGATCCCCTGGATCTGGAGTTACAAGGGGTCGCGTACCGCATATCCCGAAAAGCAGCAAAGGCTCCAACCGCAGAGCCACCTCTCCATCTCCTAGTGCAACTGCGGTGTCAGTAACTATGGGAACAGCCTGCTGGCCAATCAATGAAAGAAATACAGTCGATCGCGGGTGGGGGGAGGGGAGAACCTAAAAGACTCGAGAGGCGGAACCAAAAGCCACCAATAGAAACAGGAAATAAGTTTCGCCACATCCGGAACCGCTCTGACGCCTGCGCTGTGCGTCTGGCGGCCGGTGACGTCCGGTGAAATCCAAGATGGTGGCGCTTGGCTGACCCTACCGTAAGTGCGGACCCTCGGCCGGTGGGGGCGGGGTCCGGCAGATGTGTCTAGGTGCACGCTCAGGACTGTCGAGCTCCAGACGCACCCACAGCTCTGCTCTCTGTTTTCTGCAGGTGACGGAAGTGCCGCCTCCAGCCGCCTGACAGCCCCGGAGAGCCCTGAGCTGCCCCTCCGCCACTGCCGCTATGTCTGGCCTCAGCAACAAGCGCGCCGCCGGCGACGGGGGCTCAGGACCCCCAGAAAAGAAGATGAACCGCGAGGAGAAGACCACGACCACTCTAATCGAACCCATTCGTCTCGGAGGCATTTCTTCCACGGTTGGTGGACTTTTGCAAAAAGTCCCATTTGGCCTCCGCCCGCCCAAAGTGTTCAGAATCTTGTGTGCACGTGTGTGTATAAACACAAAACGGGTTTGCCAATGGCGCAAATGTGATCAGAGGACAACTTCATGGAGTCAGTTCTTGCCTTCTCATACGCACGTATGTTCCCATAAGTTGTGTGATTTGTCAGATACTTCTGAGTTAGAAAAAGGTAGGGGCAGAAACAGAATATGAAGCTCTCATGACTAATATATTCTCTTTGCAAGTGTCCAAGTCTTGCTGTACCTCTCCCCTTTCAATCTAGTTGTTGTCCTTTGTGTCAGTGATGGTTCAGGGACCTGCCTGACACTCTGCCTCCTCTTCCCTTGTGGTAGGAGGAGATGGATTCCAAGGTACTGCAGTTCAAGAACAAGAAGCTGGCAGAGCGGCTGGAGCAGCGGCAAGCCTGTGAGGATGAGCTCCGGGAGAGAATTGAGAAATTGGAGAAGAGGCAGGCCACTGACGATGCCACACTCCTCATCGTCAACCGCTACTGGGCCCAGGTAGATGCCTGAAGAGTGCCCGCCCTCCTGGAAAACGCCCCCAGGCATTCATAACCTCTTGTTCTTTCTTCTTTCAGCTGGATGAAACTGTAGAAGCCCTTCTACAATGCTATGAGAACCAGAGGGAGCTGTCCTCAGGGACGGAGGTGCCTGGGTGCCAAGAGGGTCTAACCCGTGATGTAATCCCTCGAACAGATCCAGGGACGTCGGATCTGAGAGGTAGGACCAGGGCCCTGGGGAATTTATGTTCTCAGAAGGTCTTGAAGAGGAGGTGGACTTTGGTATGGGCCTCCTGAAATGCCCAGCCCACTCACTGTTTAAAGATTGACTTCATGCCCGGTGGTGCATGCCTTTAATCCCAGCACTTGGGAAGCAGAAGTTGGTGGTTTCTCCTCTAGAGTTCAAGGATGGCCATGACTACATAGTGAGACTCTGTCTAAAAACTTTTTTTTTTTTAATTTCTTTTTTAATGGTAAGAACAAAGTTTTGGAATCTAATTGAATTTTCAAATCCCAGCCCTCTGAAAAGTACAGGCAGATGGCTTTCTGTTTGTT
This sequence comes from Grammomys surdaster, assembly GCF_004785775.1. Lineage (NCBI taxonomy): Eukaryota > Metazoa > Chordata > Mammalia > Rodentia > Muridae > Grammomys > Grammomys surdaster. The sequence goes on along the minus strand of NW_021604637.1, from coordinate 3,317,619 downwards.
TGTTTATCTATTTATTCACTTATTTTTGTTTTTAGAGTCAGGGTTTCTCTGTGTAGCCCTGGCTGACTTGGAACTTGCTCTGTAGACCAGGCTGGCCTCGAACTCAGAGAGTGCTGGGATTGAAGGTATGCACCACCAGCACCCGGCAGCCATTGAGTATCAAGGGACTTATTCTGGGACTTGGTACAGGTTGATAGTCCCTGCTGCCTTTTATCCCTATGAGGATTATCTATCCATTCCAGAACCGCTGCCAGTGCAGTTCCGAGCCCCTCTCAGTGAGCCAGCCTTGGCGTTTGTGGTGGCACTGGGCGCCAGTAGCTCTGAAGAAGAGGAGCTGCAGCTTCAGGGGCGGATGGAGTTCTCCAAGGCTGCTGTGTCCCGGGTGGTAGAGGCCTCAGACCGCCTGCAGCGACAGGTGGAAGAACTCTGTCAGCGAGTATACAGCCGGGGTTAGTTCTTTGGGCCCTACCCTCGAGAAATCCACCCTGATCTCCATTGTTCAGAGTCCCCCTCCCCGATCTCAGTATTTACTTGAGGCCAGAGTTCTCAGTGAATGTCAGCCTTGTTCTTGTGCTTAGTTCCAGCTGGGGATCTCAGCTTTAGTTCCTGAAGTGGGACTCTAGAGAGATGGCTGGAGAAGCTGTTGATGCTGGCACGGTCCCAGCCCTTCAGCGGGAGGGCTCTCTGGAACTTTACAGCAGCCTCAGGGGTAGCTAATTGTCCCACTACACTGAGAGGCTAGTGCCCGGGCTTTTTGTGGCAATGGGTTTTTTCCTCCTGGCCTTAATTCTTCTCCCTAGTGTCCACTTTCTTGGCTGAATGGTCCCTTTCTGAGCTAGCTTCATCTGAGTTTGTCATAAGCAGTAGGTGATACAACTGGTACATCATCACACTGAGCATAGAAACTCTAAGATCAGTTAGTACTTCCTTGGTTATCCAGGGTTTGGCGCTTATCCAGGCTTTGCATTCCCAGGGGACAGTGAGGCCCCCGGGGAGGTGGCACGGGTGCGCACCCGGGAGCTAGGCAGAGAGAACCGTAGGCTACAGGACTTGGCCACTCAGCTGCAAGAGAAGCACCACCGCATCTCATTGGAGGTAAGAGTCGGGCTTTGGGTACAGTTAGAACTCGGGCAGGGTTTGGGTTTGCCATGTAAGGATCTCAGGAATCAAGCCACTTTCCACTGCCCCCAGTACTCTGAGCTCCAAGATAAAGTGACATCGACAGAGACCAAGGTCCTAGAGATGGAGACAACAGTGGAGGACCTGCAGTGGGACATTGAGAAGCTAAGGAAGCGAGAACAGAAGCTCAATAAGCACCTGGCAGAGGCCTTGGAGCAGGTACACGAGTGGAGGGCACCACATTGAGTACTTGGGGCCCCGGTTTCTGCCCTTCACACCCACTGTATCCTTTTTCTCCACAGCTCAACTCTGGCTACTATGTGTCTGGGAGCTCCACGGGCTTCCAGGGAGGCCAGATCACACTCAGCATGCAGAAGGTGAGCAGGCGCTCTTCCGGTCCTTCACCCCTTCAGGTCTGCCTCAGACTTCTCCTAAGGGCAGACGTCTTTATCAGAGTCTGTTTCCTGGCATTGCTGCATGTTCATTTATATACTTGGTTATTAAGTAATTCCAGAACTTAAGTGCTTGGAGCTAGACAGATTGAAGAGAACCAGCGGGGACCAGAGCTTTAGTTGGTTGTCTTGAGAAGCCCACACCCACACCTGAGTGTGTGCTGTCCTGTCAGGAGCACCTCTCTCCACCTTCATGCTGTATTTCAATCCGTGTTTGAAATCTCTTTACATTGGAGGCAAGGTCTTGTGATGTGGTCAGGCTGGCCTCAAACTGGTGCAGCTGGGAATGGCTGACCTGCTATTCTTGCCTCCCAAGTGATGAGACTGTAGGCTTTCGACCCCCTTACCTAGCTTCAAATCAGACCTTTTCTTAATAAACTTAAGCTCTTTTTCTTATGAGGGAGTAATAAAGATTCTGTGGAAATTAGGTTCTATGTGAGGAACATACATGTAATAAATTGGTAGTTAGTAGCATAAAGAAAAAGCACAGGGTAGATATTCCTCCCATTTTCCCAAGAGCCCTTAGGAAAAGCCTTGGTTTGGAGGTTTATATGTAAATGCTCTTCCCAGGGAGCCTGGGTGGGGTGTATGGTAGACTGCTGGGGGAAAATACTGCCCATCCTGGTCTTGCCTACCACAGCCCCTTCCACTCCCTAGTTTGAGATGTTGAATGCAGAGCTGGAAGAAAATCAGGAATTGGCCAATAGCCGAATGGCAGAGCTAGAGAAGCTGCAGGCTGAGCTGCAGGGCGCTGTTCGTACCAATGAACGTCTCAAGGTAGGCTGCGGCTGAGACTGGAAGGGCTTGGACTAACCTCAGATCCTGGTGCTAACACAACCCTTCTGGACATCTCCCCCACCAGGTGGCTCTGCGTAGCCTTCCTGAGGAGGTAGTTCGTGAGACAGGAGAGTACCGCATGCTGCAGGCCCAGTTCTCACTCCTCTACAATGAGTCTTTGCAAGTGAAGACCCAGCTAGATGAGGCCCGGGGGCTGCTGCTGGCCTCCAAGAACTCCCACTTGAGGCACATTGAACATATGGAGGTATGGTCTCAGGAATGGGGCTGGGAGTGAGAGCTGGACCTTTAGACTTGAGACATGCCTGAGCTTCCAAGGGGTCTTATGTACCTGCTGAGAGTCCCTCGGGCATAGATTGTTCCTTGGCCAGAGATGAGACTAGAGGATGTATATCTTTATTTTTCTCCAGTCTTAATCATTAACTCTATTGTTTTACAATGTTTTAAAAGTACCTGTAAGCGGCGTACGTGGTTTTGTAAGACCTGGGCTGAGAGAACAAGGAGCTGAAGTGGGACTTGAACCACTGTGACCAAAGAGTCCCTGTTCCTTTATTAATCAGATGCAAGAAACCCGCAGTGCAGGATGAGCCTATTACGATGGAGCGCACACTGCCTTGATATCTACAGAAAGGAGGCACCTGGGTCTGGTAGCAAGTAGTATCCGTTAGAGCAGTGTGGGCTCTGGAAACTTTATTTTCTGCTTACGGGTACTAACTGGATCCAAGACCACACTCAAGAACGAGCTTGCTTTAAACACTTCAGTACCTCTCCCTCCAGCAGTTACAGTGTTACTGATTCGAACTGTTTCTGGTAATGGTATTTTACAATTATCTGTCCCCAGTCAAAGTCTGCATTTTCTCTTAAGAGAAGCAGTGAAAGCACACGGGAGCCCCCGGGGCCCAGAGGCTGCTGCAGGTGCTCCAGGTAGCAAAGCAGCAACTCTGCCCGGTGATGGAAATGGATTCCAGTTTATTCCTGTTAGTTTTAAGCATGTCAACATTTAAAGAGATTAAGCTGGATTGCCAAATATTTTAGAGCTTGGAAAGGATGGCATACATGTAATCAGTTTTTATCTTTAAAAAAAAAAAAACATGATATATATGTGTATGGATGTTTGTTTGCATGTTCATCTGTAAAGCATTTATGTGCCTGGTGCCCTCTGAGACCAGAAAATGGTGTCCACTGAAACTAGAGTTACAGATGATTATGAGCCTCCCAGTCATGGTTGGAAACTAAAGTTGGGTTCTTTGGGAAAGCAGCCAATGCTCTCAACTGTTGAGCCATCTCTCTATCAGGGTAGCCGTGGGTGGCCTGGGATTCACTGGACACACCAGGCTGGCCTTCAGTGCAAGATAGCCACAGGCCATTGCTTCCTAAGTGCTGGGATTGAAGGCATACATCATCATGCTTGGTGTATTTATCTATCTTAGATTCATTTACCAAAGCCCTTTTTTTTTCTGGAGAAACATGAGGAGATTAAGTAACCAGTGCTGGCTTTATTTCTTTTTCTTTCTTTCTTCCTCTTTTTATTTATTTATTTTTATTCTTTTATTTTTATTTTTTTATTTTTATTTTTTGGTTTTTCCAGACAGGGTTTCTCTGTATAGCCCTGGCTGTCCTGGAACTCACTCTATAGACCAGGCTGGCCTCGAACTCAGAAATCTGCCTGCCTCTACCTCCCAAGTGCTGGGATTAAAGGCGTGCGCCACCACCGCCCGGCTATGGCCCTTTTTTTTTTTTTTGGTTTTTCGAGACAGGGTTTCTCTGTATAGCCCAGGCTGTCCTGGGACTCACTCTGTAGACCAGGCTGGCCTCGAACTCAGAAATCCGCCTGCCTCTGCCTCCCGAGTGCTGGGATTAAAGGCGTGCGCCACCACCGCCCGGCTCTTTTTACAACTCTTTTTTTTTTTGGTATGGCCCTCTTTTTTAAAAGATTTATTTATTTATGTATGTGAGTGAGTACAGAGTATAGGTTCCCATTACAGATGGTTGTGAGCCACCATGTGGTTGCTGGGAATTGAACTCAGGACCTCTGGATGAGCAGTCAGTGCCCTGAACTGCTGAGCCATCTCTCCAGCCCCCTTTTTTTCCTTTTTTAAGACAGGGTTTCTCTGTGTAGCCCTTGCTGTCCTAGACCTCACTCTGTAGACTAGGCTGACCTTGAACTCAGAGATCTCCCTGCCTCCACCTCCCAAGTGCTGGGATCAAAGGCTTATCCCACCCTCCCTGGCAGCTTTATTTCTTTATAAGCAAAAATGAGGTCTTCTGATTAGTAGTGAGTACTTGCATTTTCATAAGGTTGTGTGTCTTTACTACCTAAACCCACAGAGTGACGAGTTGGGGCTGCAGAAGAAGCTGCGCACAGAAGTTATCCAGCTGGAAGATACCCTGGCCCAGGTACGCAAGGAGTACGAGATGCTGCGCATTGAGTTTGAACAGAACCTTGCGGCCAACGAGCAGGCTGGTACGTAGTGGGATTTGTGTACAAGTGGGCCTCAGAACGGTGCTGGACCAACCCACCCATGGCTGCCTAGCTACACACAGTCAGTTGAGCTCCTTTTCTTTTCTCTGAGTCTCAGTCCCCCACAGGCGACAGGCAGACGACTCCCTGTCTCACAGTGAGCCTGTGAGCTGAGTAGCTGAGCAGGTGTCACCGGACCATGAGCTACGCTGGCCTCTATATGAAGATTTGTTTTACGAAGATTTATTGTGTACTCCTGTGAGGCATATTCAATTCTACATTTGGGGGTTTTGCCAATAAACAGAGTAAAGAATCTCTGTTGTTACAGAGTGAGTCTAATAGAGGGGCAATATACAATAAAGGAAAAGATAAAACATGAGACATTGAAAAAGATTTTTATAAAAATGAATCAGGAACCTAGCATGATGGCGTACACCTGTAGTCCCTGCATTTGGGAAGCAGAGGCAGAAGGATCTCTGTGTTTGAGGCCAGCCTTGTCTACATAGTGAGTTCCAGGCCAGCAAAGGTTCATATGCAAAGCACATAAAATAAAAATGAATCATTTTTTAAAAAGTGTTGTTGTCCCCTATCCACCTCCAAATCAGCTAGAGAGGTGGCTCAGTGGTTAAGAACACTGACTACTTTGCTCTTCCAGAGGACCCAGATTTGATTGCCTGTACCCATAATTCCCAGCGATCCAGCGCCCTCTTCTGACCTTTGAGTACACTACATTGTACACACATGGTGCACAGAAATATGTAAGTAAAACACCATACAGAGTAAAATTTAGAAACTAAAAAGATTAATGTTCTCGTGTGTAAGCATTTTGCTTGCATGCATGTGTCTGTGCACCGCATGCATGTGTGTCTGGTGCTCACAGAGGCCAGAAGGTCTTGGCCAGGTCACCTGGAACTGGGATTACAGACCGTTGAAGGTGCCATGTAGGTGGAAAATTGATCCATGGAAATTGATCATGAGTCCTCTGCAAGAGCAGACAGTGCTCTTACCCTCTGAGCCATCTCTCCAGCCTCTGTGAGGCCACTTCCTGCTTCTGTGTTGGCACTGGCTCAGCGTCTGTGGAGTTGGAGAGCTGGAAGGGGACAGTTCAGCACTCTTACTTCCTGACTTTTCCCCAGGGCCGATCAACCGTGAAATGCGCCACCTGATTAGCAGCCTCCAGAACCACAATCACCAGCTAAAAGGAGACGCCCAGCGATACAAGCGGAAACTTCGAGAAGTACAGGCTGAGATTGGTAAAGTGAGTAGAGGGAGTTTCCGGGGGAGTCCTAGCTCGACCTTAGTGAGCAGTGGCTCATCTTATTCCCACTTTTCTCTGTTTTTAACAGCTCCGGGCACAGGCCAGCGGCTCTTCCCACTGCATCCCCAACTTGAGCCACTCGGATGACCCTGGCCTCAATGCTCTTACCCCAGGGAAGGAAGATAGTGGGCCAGGCCCTGGAGGTACTCCTGACAGCAAGAAGGAGATGGCTTTAGTGGCTGGAGCCACCTCTGCTACTTCTTCCATAAAGAAAGAGGAGCTGGTCTCCTCTGAAGATGATACCCAGGCCCTAACCCCTGGAACTCAGGGCTTGCCCTCCCGGGGCCGAGAACCTGAGGCTAGACCCAAGCGAGAACTTCGGGAACGGGAAGGGCCTAGCCTAGGACCCCCACCTGCAGCCTCAACTCTCTCAAGGGCTGATCGAGAAAAGGCCAAGGTGGAGGAAGCCAAGAGGAAGGAGTCAGAACTGCTCAAAGGTCTCCGAGCAGAGCTCAAGTGAGGCCCTATTGATGTCTCATACATAGCCCTGTCAAGTAGCTTCCGGCTCCTCCTGCTGAGACTCCCTCCCGTACCTTTCCCTAGGAAGGCACAAGAAAGCCAGAAGGAGATGAAGCTGCTGCTGGACATGTACAAGTCGGCGCCCAAGGAGCAGCGGGATAAGGTGCAGCTCATGGCGGCTGAACGGAAGGCCAAGGCCGAGGTAAGGGCAGCTGGGGCGTGTATTCCTGCCCAGGCACTAAGGAGCCTCGGGCCAGCAAGTTTGCTTGTTTTTCTTCTCTCACTGTATGGAGCAAGCTAATAGCGGTATGGCTGTGCGGACTAACGTTAGAGGACGTCCTTCCCGTGCACGCAGGTAGATGAGCTCCGGAGCCGCATCCGAGAACTGGAAGAGAGAGACCGAAGAGAAAGCAAGAAGATCGCAGATGAGGACGCCCTGCGGCGGATCCGGCAGGCAGAAGAGCAGATTGAACACTTGCAGCGCAAATTGGGTGCCACCAAGCAGGTGAAATGCCCTGTGGTCTCTTTGCTTCTGAATGTGGGGAGTCCCTTAGCCCTCCCTGTTAAGTGCCTTCAGCATGTGAGATTTTGGTCTGGGTGTGCACTGTTTTCTTGGAGTTCCCCAATAACTATCTTGTTGATCTACCCTCTTCCCTTACCATCCTTCCATCCCACGTGCAGGAGGAGGAGGCGTTGCTGTCAGAGATGGATGTAACAGGTCAGGCTTTTGAAGACATGCAGGAGCAAAATGGACGGCTGCTTCAGCAGTTGCGGGAAAAGGATGACGCCAACTTTAAGCTCATGTCAGAGCGGATCAAAGCCAACCAGATTCACAAGCTGCTTCGAGAGGAGAAGGATGAGCTGGGCGAGCAGGTTCTTGGCCTTAAGTCCCAGGTACAGCAGCTACAGTGTGATGCTTGAGGATGAGGCTGAAGAGGCTGTGCCCTGGTACTGAGGCTTCCCATCCTCAGGTGGATGCCCAGCTGTTGACAGTGCAGAAGCTTGAGGAAAAGGAGCGGGCTCTGCAGGGCAGCCTTGGGGGTGTAGAGAAGGAGTTGACATTGCGCAGCCAGGCCCTGGAGCTTAATAAGAGAAAGGTAAGGCTGGCCTTTGGACATGGCAACTTGTATGATTGGCTCATGTGTTCCCTTCTGTCTCTGCTCGGCAATGCTACCACAGATGGCCCAGAGTGAAGCTATCCAGAGCTCTGCTCCTGGATAGCTCAGAATTACCATTCCTGTATGTTTACTATGTGTCAAGCTTTATACTCAGTACTTAGCACGCTTGATTCCATTTCATTTTGTTGCTGTGTGTATCCATGTTGTATGTGTGTTTATGTATGTGTGTGTGTGTGCTTTCCTACGAGGATGAAGATGAAGGACAGGGATTGTCATCAGGATGTCTCCTTTTAGGTTGCTTCTCTGCCTTAGTTTTGAAACAGGGTCTCTCTTTGAACTTGGTGCTTTCCGTTTTAGGTAGATAGGCTAGCTAGTGAGTGAGTCCTTGGGCTCTGCCTGTCTCCCCCGGACCATGGGCGTGCGCTGCCATGCCTCGGTGTTCACGTGGGTAACAGGGTTAGGATTTCACTCAGGCCCTCACATTTGCATGTCCTGCACTTTACCCTCTGAGTCAGCGCCCCTGTTTGGTCCTGTGTTAAACTCAGCAATAACCTACACCAGGGTGGTTTTTGTATGTGGAGGGTTGTTTTTGTTCTGACTTATGCGTATATCAGGTGCCCGCAGAAACCAGAAGAGAATGCTGGATCTGCTAAAGCTAGAGTGGTAGGCAGTGTGAGCTGCCATGTCAGTGCCGGGACCCAAACGTGGGTCCTCTGCAGAGCCGCGAGCACTCTTAGTAAGGGAGTGTCTCTCCAGCCAACCAGAAAGATTTGTTAACTGATCCAAAATGGAGGAAGCCAAAGCTCAGGGAATGTCAGCTGACTTGTCCAGGAAAGTCGAAAGCTGGGATTCGGATCCATGTCTTGTTCCCGAGTCCTAGGCTAGAGCTACTCACCTAGGCTTGCACAATGGCTCAGCTGGGCAAAGACACTTGCCTCTAAACCTGATGACCCAGATTCTGTCCCTGGGATCTACTTGGCAGAAAGAGAAAACTAACTCTCACAAGTTGCCCTCTGACTTCCACAGGTGTGGCATGCTGCATATATCCACACACATACACTGAATGAAGTCATTTTAAAAATAAAAAAAGAAATTAAAAGTCATTGGGTAGCTGTCAAATAGAGACATGGACATGTGGTCTTTACTGTGTAGTTCTTTTTGTTAATATGGGTTCTGAGATTCAGGTCCACATGATTGTGAGGTTATCACTCCACTAGCTAAGCATCTCTTCAGCTCTATGGTTGTTTTCTTGCCCACTTCCCCCTTTTTGAGACAGTCTCTCTATGTAGTCCTCCTGGCTGTTATGGAGCTCGTTCTGTAGACCAGGCTGGCCTTGAACTAAGAGATCCTGCCTCTGCCTCCTGAGTGTTGGGATTAAAGGCATACACCATTGCACCAGATTTTGCTTTTTGAAAGACAAGTTCGCACTGTATTCCAAAGCTGACCTTGAGTTCTCCATGATCCTCCTGCCTCAGCCTCCCAACTGCTAGAATAACAAATACACGCCAATATACCTGCTTCAAACACTTTGATGAAGGAGACTGAGGCTGTGTGAAAAAATACTGGTGCTCCTTGGGGACGTGAATTAGAGCTGAGTCCCATGGGACAATGTGCATGTTAGAGGAGTTGATAGCAACAGAGAGCCTAGCCTGGTGGAGGCTCAAAGAGCAGAGGGAGCACCATCATGCAGTAAGGAACTGTGTAGGAAGAGCTGAGGCAGGGGCATAAGGCACAAGGCAGGGTCGGCTCCAGTGCACATCAGTCAGTCACTCACAAGGTTGAACAGAAGCATCAGTGGACTGTGGTTCCCAGGCTTGGGCACAAGGTCCTCTCCCTTCCGTTTTCGCCCACCTCAGGCTGTAGAAGCAGCACAGTTGGCTGAGGACCTGAAGGTGCAGTTGGAGCATGTGCAGACTCGGCTTCGAGAGATCCAGCCCTGCCTAGCAGAGAGCCGGGCTGCCCGTGAGAAAGAGAGCTTCAACCTCAAGAGGGCTCAGGTGTGTGCTGGGGAGGGCTAGTGGGTTCCCAGTGTGGGGGACATGCAGGTCCTTAGCCTAGCTTCTGCTGTTCTAGGAGGACATTTCCCGGCTGCGGCGCAAACTAGAGAAACAGCGTAAAGTGGAGGTGTATGCGGATGCCGATGAGATCCTGCAGGAGGAGATCAAGGAGTACAAGGTGGGATTGACGGCTGGTTGGGGTCAGGGGGTCGTCTCCGAGGCTCGAAAATAAAGTAGGGCAGCAGAAAACACCAATTATGGAGTCAGACAACTGCCAAGCATTTGTTGTATGTAAGCCATGTGTTGGAGGAGGGATTACACCTGGACCCTGGCAGTTAAAGTAATTCTGCCATCTTGGTGATGAGTCAGGGGCATGATAAGAACCCAAGTAAAGTCTCCAGAATAGCCCTGGGGATGAGATGGAGAGTTGTGTAGCAACAGGCTTCCCGGAAGGAATTGTCACCAAAGGTAGACCCAAGCTTGAAGAATGGAGGTGAGAGCTCATGTAAAGGGAGAGGCCTCAGGTAGAGCCGAGGAGCTGGAGGACATGTGGTGCAGGGAGCAGACCTGGGTGGGGCCTCACACAAGCTGCACACACGCTTTCCCAACAAGCTGCATCATCAGCCCCATCAAGGGCTTTTATTCAAGAGAGTGGCCAGACGCGGCTGCAGGAGGGGAGGTGTTAGGACATTGAAGTTTCTGAGGCAGAAACTAATACACAGCCTTACACACCAGAGATGGCATCAGCTAAGGTGAGACTACAGGGCTCGGGGACAGGTCACAAGGACAGAATAGGCAGGACACCAGGGAGGCCCAGGGTTGGGATATAGGTAGACGAACACTCTTCCGTGCATTAGGAACATGCTATGGATGTTTTCAGAGTGATGAGAACATGGTGTCTCTGGGACCTCTTGGGAGGCTGGGAAAGCACTTGAAACCAAGGCTCAGCTGCAACAGAATTGGAAGCCACACTGGACTCTGGTTGCCCATTGAGGGCTTTTACCATGAGAAGGAACAGGGGACATTCTTCTCCCCTTAGGAATCTCAACTTTTAAGTGACAGGCATAAGTGAAGTCTGAGGAGTGAGAGAAATTGCTAATGGGAGTGGGTAGGGAAGGGAGGGAAGGAGCCAAGCCCTGTGTGTGGGACGCTCCTAGGACACAGTGAACCTGGGTGGAACAAAAGTGGTCAGATCACCTGGTCTCTGGGCCACTGTAGTGGAGAAGGTGGCAGAGTTATCGATGAGCTCTTCCCCCATTGGGCCTTCTCAGGGAAGACAGCAGCCTTGAAAGGCTTTCCAGTGTGGATGGCACTGTCTGAGAGCTTGAGAAACAGTCCTTTGGGGGAATTGAGGTGGCTGGCTGGGACTCCAAATAGGCCAGACACTTGCCATGCAGTGCTCACCCAAGGTAGGAGCTGAAACTGAGAGCCTCCTGATGGCAGTTGGGAGAAAGTCCACAGCAGGCATTGGCACTAGGGGTAGGTCTGAACAGTGTGCAGAGAGCATGGTTCTCATGGTTCTACCCTGTTCAGCAGTGACTGAGCAGGTACAAGAGAAGAGAAGTGACCAGTTGGGGATTTTACCCAAAAAAAGCTAGTAAGGCGAGAGATGCAGGAGTTGAGGCCGTATCCCTCTCCTTAGGAGAACCTCGACTTTGCTACTTTCTAGGTTTTTTTGTTTTTTGTTTTTTTTTGGGGGGGGGGGTGGTTTTGGTTTTTTGGAGTTTTTTTTTTTGTTGGTTAGTTTTATCTGGGTGTGTTTTGGGGTTTTGTTTGTTTGTTTGTTTGTTTTTAGATTTATTTATTTAATGTGAATGTACTGTCACTCTCTTCAGACACAAAGAAGAGGGCGTCAGATCTCATTACAGATGCTTGTGAGCCACTATGTGGTTGCTGGGAATTGAACTCAGGACCTCTGGAAGAGCTGTTAGTGCTCTTAACCACTGAGCCATCTCTCCATCCCCCAGTTTTTTTTTTTTTGTTTTTGTTTTTTTTTTTGGTTTGACTTGTTTTTGAGGAAGGTCTTACTGAGTGACCCTGGCTGACCATGGAACTATGGTACTCCATCTTCTAACTGCTGGGGACTACAGGTGTAAGCAACTTGGCTACTTCTAATTTTGAAAACTTGTTTCTGAGCCTGTATCCTCATTCATGCTGTGCTAGTTCCCACCTTTAGAAGTTATGGTCAGAATTAGAAGCCTCGACCATTTGGTGGGCTTAGCCTGGAGTCTGGGAACTGTCAGAGTTGCTCCAAACTTAATGTGTGTCTGTTTGGCCTAGGCCCGGTTGACCTGTCCCTGCTGTAACACCCGCAAGAAGGACGCTGTGCTCACCAAGTGCTTCCACGTTTTCTGCTTTGAATGTGTGCGGGGCCGCTATGAGGCCCGCCAGAGGAAGTGTCCCAAATGCAACGCGGCCTTTGGTGCCCACGACTTCCACCGTGTATACATCAGCTGAACCTGAAACTCAGGGGACTTTGAAACACCCATATACCCTAGGGGCTGTGCCCCCAGCTCCCCACTCCCCCAAGGGCAAATGGCCCTAACTGCCCTTCCAGACTCCATGAGCCCAGCCCCTATGTGCCTAGATGGTTTGGGGCTACTGGTGCATGCAGGAGAGGTGTAATTGACCAAGCTGAGTGCCATCTTTTCCTGAATGTCAAATCTGCAGCCTTGGGGACTCCCAGGTTCACAACATCCCACTGAAACCTTGGGATCTGGCCAAAACCTGTTTCTACTGGGAAGACACATACATTCTTACCCCTAAAACGGAATTCCTCCACCAGGAAGGGCTCATTACCTGCCCATACAAGCTCAGATGACCAGGGGCTACTCGCTTGGCTTTGGGCCCTGGCCTAGGGAGCCTTTCTTCATCTCCTTAGCTCCAGGCCTGGGCAGGGAGTTAGCCTTCCAGTGGAGTTTCCTGTACCCTGGTGTAGCTTTAGTGTTGGAGAAGGTGCACTCTTGGGTGTCTGCCTTATTCAGGGACACTCTGCAGTTATGGACACTGCCTCCTCATAGTCTGATTCAGGGTCATCAATTTTTTAGCCAGACTCTTTCCAGTCTCCCACTTTGCTCCTAAGCCCACTTTACCTTCCCTGAGGACCTGGCCCCAGCCTTGCTTTCTTTCATCCTGGTGGTCTTACTTATGGAGGTGCAGCTTGCCAGGAGGGAAGAGACAATCTAGCACTTCCAGTCATTCCAGGTAGAAGAGCTTTGCCTGTCCTTCAGCTAGCCTGCACTGATAACTCCCTGTGGTACCTGCCTAGACTGTCCTGAACACCAGAGACAGGACCCAGTGGAGCTGGGAGGTGATGCTGCAGACAGCTACAGGATCTTTTGGACTCACAGCCTCTGCTCTAGAGGTGTTGTGTATGGGCTGCTAATTGTTATGAATAAATACCCAACCCTAGGCTGCAGAGAAGTCAGTCTACTTGGTCTAAGTCTTAAGTGCTACACCTGGCAAGCACTTTCCTGGGTTGGTTGAGAGCTGGATACAACAACTACTTGGGTTAGCAGTAGCAAGTCTATCTACAAAGACCTGTTTACACGGAGGGCCACCCCCTCCTCCTTCACAATGGAAAAGGCTTTGATTATGGGTTGGCCATGCCCTTGGCGGACACTGGCCATTCAAGCACTGGCCTTGTGGGTTGCATCCCGGGCTATGTAGTCCTTTACCTCTCAGGGCCAAGTTTCACTGTTGTGGCCAAAGACCACATTTCAGACCTACTTCCAGGTTTTAACCACCCTGCGAACACACAGACCACAACAACTCAGCAGGGTGGCTTTTCATTGTAGCCAGCCATTAGCTGGGCCCTTGGAAAGCGTCTACACAAAGGTGGAGTGTTTTCTCTGAGTTCAGAGTGCTGCCGGCTCTTCCGCTTTCCTGGAAGTCACGCTGGGATTAGCTCCATGGCCGGCGCTAAGCGTGGGTGAGGTGGGCGTGGGAGCAGCAGTCATAGCCATGGTTGTGGCCTCGGCCTTAGCAACAGCAGTACCTTCTCTAGGCTCTTCGGCCTTTTCCGCAGTCTTGCCTTCGTGAGGACTCCGGGCCCTTTCTGCTATCTGACCGCGCCTAGTTTCAGTGGGGTCGCAGTGGCTGAACCAAGTTGGACTGGAGACGGAGATGCGGGCTACGGTGACCTCCGGCGTGGAGCTGGCAGCGATGGGAACGCTCGCGGAAGCACGAGTAGCCGCAGGAGATGACATTGGGCCACCATGAAAGCCACCCTGGCTGAAGTGCTGGGGTAGGAAAGGTGGGGGAAACGCAGGATATTGCATCATAGAGACTAGACAGAGCTAGAAGAACTGAGCTAGTAGTCTTCAGAGGCCTGTACACTGGGGCATCAGTCAGCTCTCGCGTCCAACATGATCCTCCTAAGTAATGGACACCATTCCCTTAGAGGCGAGTCCTCAAATGGATGGGTTGGGAGTACTCAAAGCTCCATGTGGGGTAGTAACACCTAACAGTAATGAAAAGCATATCTGTTCCTCATGTCAAGCTCAAGTTAATGGGCTAAAAGTCCCAGAATCCCCGTGCCTGGAGCAGTATTGCCATCTTGGCACCAAAAGAAACCATCGGTCTGTCACATGGTGCAGATCTGTCTTAAAAGACTCATAAGCTTCTCTCAAGTCAGAGCCCGTGGAGTCAGAACCCTGCCCTGGCCAACTCTTTCAGTGTTGGATACGATGCTATCTCAGCTGGAGCTAGGGCAACTCCCTCTGAGACCATCTGATGGAGACTAGTCTTAGAACGTACCCCGGGCCTTTGGCTTGCATCATGCTCACTGCCTCTGATCTCTTCCTTCAACCTTAACCAGACTTCCCTTTGCACTTTGCTTTTCTCTGAGGTGTCTATCCAGAGCCAATGGTACAGGTAAGCTGTACCTGCAGTTCCCTCCAGGCCTGAAAAGCACTGTTTAAAGAGTGTGCAGGATGGTGCTACTCTCTCACAACACTAATCCTCCTTAGGCTTTGACCTCTGCTCTGTGGCTGTTCTTCCATCAGTCCCTTGTGCTCTAAGAAAGTGGTCCTCAATCTTCCTAATGCTACAACCCTTTAATACAGTTCCTTGTGCTGCGGTGACCCTAACCATAAAATTATTCTGTTGCGGCCGGGCGGTGGTGGCGCATGCCTTTAATCCCAGCACTTGGGAGGCAGAGGCAGGCGGATTTCTGAGTTTGAGAGTTCGAGGCTAGCCTGGTCTACAGAGTGAGTTCTAGGATAGCCAGGGCTACACAGAGAAACCCTGTCTCAAAAAACCAAAACAAAACAAAATTATTCTGTTGCTACTTCATAACTATAATTTTGTTACTGTTACGTATCTGTTTTCCCGTGGTCTTAGGCAGCCCTTGTGAAGTTTATTTGAGTCCGTCTGCTCTAAGCCAATCCCCAACTGTTTGACCCTCTATCCCCACCCCCCACTCCTAACTTCTGTATAGAGGATCCCTTATTGTTGAGATCCCATCCCCTGTAGTTACTTCCAAGTGTCATCCAGCCTACTTTAGCAGTCATGACCTCAGGCCTTTAAATCAGGTATTACTCTGGTCCCTCTCTCATTGGAGTTCCTTAGTGTTCCAGGGCTGGAGACTCAGGAACATGAAAAGGCAAGTCCCGCTCCCCACCTTACCCACCCATATTCCTGGAGCAGAAAGAGAAAGAATGACAGCTTATTCTGGGATTTGGGATAGAGACACAATAATGTCCAAGTGAGGGCAGGAGGAATGCCTGGTGGGATGAGGGTGGGGCCTTAAGAGTCCTGAGTCTTCTTCCAGTGGGCCTGGGTTCAATTCTCAGCACACAATGGCAGCTAACAACTATATAATTCTAGTTCTAGGGGATCTAACCCCCTTTTATGGCCTCTGCAGATGCTGCATGTGCACGATGCCCAGACATATGCAAATGAAACACCCGTGCACATTATTTTTACATACATCTTTCTGCCTTCAGCAGGAATCTTTAAGAGACAGGCTATGGCTAGTGTTGATCACAGGCAGCCACTCAATGGCCATGACCAGATTCAAAAGACAGTCAGTGCTGAAGCCAGCAGGGTATGAGGACGTCCTTGTAGTAGTCCCAACCACAAGGAGAAAAGGCATGGCTAGTGTGGAGGTGACCTGAAGACCTCCAAGTCATTCCCACCATGACCTACTTGCAGGTCTTGGGTAAACAGCTGCACTTCCTAGAGCCCCAGCCTGTTCCATGGCAAGAACCTTTGGGCTATCCTGGGGATGGGACAATAAGTCAGGGTACCACTCAAAGAGGACAAGTTGCAGGAGAGGCTGAGCTAGACCCAGGATCCATGAGAACATGGAGAGGTAGCTGCCAGCTCCAAGGATGAGGACCTGGGAACTTTCCCTGTGTTACAGGGGAGGCTGTGGGTTGTTGTAGCCAGAGAAACTACCAAGGAGTCTGCAAAGCTGGGCCCAAGATAACCAGGACTAGAGCCACCGGCAGCCTTCCACCTTACCAGATTCCTCTCACACGAGGATTGCGTTTTAAAGCACTAAAACCTACCAACCTTCTACAAGCAAACACTGGATAGGAAGCATAGGGCCCGTGGGGAAAGGCAATCTTTGGACAATACTGAGCTTTTGGGGTCCTAGTTCTGGGAGTGGACAATTTTCCTGTTGGCTGAACAAGTAGAAAGTAAAAACACCTAGGAAATCTTATTCCCTTTATTCTCTTCAACTATTCAACATGACCACGGGTGACACAACACTGTTACTTACACACAACACTCAAAAATAGGACTTCCCTTCACTCCATGGGGACAAGTGAGGTGAGCGGGGCTTCCTTTGTGGGGGGCAAAGGCTTCTGGGAGCCACCCATTTCAGACTCAGGGTGGGGGAGTCATGATGGTTTCAAACCCTCACCCTGATTTATTATTCACACCCAGTGCCTTTATGAGCTCCTATCCTATTCAACATCATTTCTAAGTCTCACCTTAAGTGCAGATCGGCTCCACCCACCCTATGCTTGTAGTCCTTTGCCTATGGTTACTGGGCTCTCCCCCAAGGGCACTTCTGAGGGCTCTAGGTCCAATACAGAGTTGACTCCATTGTGCCTTAATTCTGGTGGATCTTTTCCTGAGCCAGTTAGGTCATCCTATGGTGTAGCTGGAACTGAGAGAGGGTTGGCCAAGAGAACAGGTCTCACCACAAGGTCTCTGCTCTGCCCCCTTTCCTACTAGGAAGCCCAGGAACCTATCTACATGGTCCATTTAGTGCTGGAGTCAAGAGCATAGCCCCACTGTCTCCAGAAGATGAGAGCATCCTATTACATATGCTCCATCTTAGTCCTCCACAGTCTACAGTCAGCCGTGACTACACTGACCGCCTCCCCTCCAGCAGTCTTCTGATGACAGAGGTTCAGACCTGTGTCTCAGGAATCTGTTCCTAGTTTTACAAAGGATTTCTGTCTAGTTTCTGCTACCATCTTAGAAGGGAACAAATCAGCTTATACTTAGGAGAGTATCTACTCCATTTTATATGGATACCCCCTTTATCAACATTTCTGTCAATATACAGGCTCCTCCCAGTCTTCATGGTGCTCCTCTGCCTGGCACTCAGGACTCTAGCAACGCTGTCTCTGTAATGATCTAAGAACTGCCTTTTCTGTCTCCCCAGGAGACCTGGGATTTTTTTTCCTCCCAGTATTCTAGATTTTGGTCCTTTAAACTTTGAGGGTCATCCCTTTGGGGACAGGATAGATTAAGGGTGACAGGTATCTACCTTTCGAACTTTTAGGTAATGGAATTAGAGGTTTCTTCTCCAGCTTTGTAGGAACCCAGGTCACCCTTCTGGGCACAGGATTCCTAAAGAGCCATATATATCACTTGGCGTCTCTGTCTTGCTTCTTTGGACAGTGAGTCACTAGTGCTAGCACCAGGCTAAGGGCATTCCCTTTGCAACCCAAGTACCAAGGAAAGTCCTCCCCATCTCTAAGGGTCTTTGTTACAGATGGTTCTCACCAAAGTTTTTCTTCAACGCTTTGTAGGCCAAGGCTCTCCAGTCACATGAGCAGGCTTGGCTGGATTAATGAACTGTCCAGCCTGTGGTGTCTGAGGAGGAGATGGGCCTGGTAGGGGAGTGTTTCTTATCCTTTCTCTTCACGAGTTTCTGGCTAAGGAGAGAGAGGCCAACGGGATCAGGTGGAATCAGTCCCTTTCCTGAGCCAAAAACAAATTTGGCCACCCCACCTCAGGGGCATCCAAGTGCTGGGGATGAAGAAGGGGGTCAAGTATCCATAGCTTCTTCAGGGACTCCGGTCCAGTCTGTGCTGTGTCAGGACATCCACCATGTGCAGCCTGGCTTGTTCTGCGGCCTTACACCAAGTTCACACAAAAGGCTGAGGTTCAAGTCATGTGCTGGTAAATCAAAGCTGTCTATACTATTGTCTTGCCGTCCTCATCACCCACAAGTGGCTCTTGTGGGCTTGTAGACATCTAGAGAGGACAAGCACATACAAGCCTTGCCTCTCTGAAGGAATTTATTCTTTGGAAGTTGACTAGCAGCAAGTGGCTCTCTCCACTGAGGACAGAATCCGAGGGAACGGGTTGCCACTGCAGTAAGACTTGTGGCAGTTAGCTTCCAGGTAAAACCTGTGAGACCTGAGAATGTGGCAGAGGCCCCTTGCAACCCCAGAGGCCTCTCAGAGTAGACGTTGGGCTGGAGAAGGGCTGGTCCTGCCTGTCTGAGGAGAATCCGAACAGCACGAACTGGGGTGTGCTTGTACATGGAGCTTAACGAGCTCCCGGGAAAGAGGAGAAACTGACTGGCTTCCATCTGCGGTCTCTCCACCCTGGTTTGCTTCCCTTCAAACAAATGGAACCTCCCCTAGTATCTGAAGTGGTTCCTCAGCATTTTTTCAGTATCCTTACACTTAAGGGTTTTGATACACCCCAAACTCCAGCCTTTGAAATGGCTTGTCATTTTTGTTTCTTTCCCATTTAGGGATCTCACTGTTAAAGAACCCCCATCTTTCTTCCCCTAGTACTTACATCACCTAAGATTGGCCTCGTACCCCCAGAAAACCCCAGTACCAAGAGATACTTTCCTTTATCTTGTCTCACCTTGGGTTTGGGAGCACCTGGCCATTCCCTCCCCATTTTTCTTCTCTTTCTAGTTCTACTGCATTCCCGTACTATACGGCTTCCCTCTGAGCGCTTTCCTCCATCACGGCTGCCAGGAGGGAATACTGACTGGGAAGACTATTTCCTCTGTCATCTGAGGGTCACCTCACAAGTCAGTGCCCAGCTGTAGAGCTAAATTCCCTATACCTCCCCAACCCGAGGATTCTGATAAGGGTTTGATAACAGTTTCATGGGGTTGTCTAGAGACATGTTAGAACCTCTTTCTACATTTAATAGGGCTTTTACCCACTATGGTTTATAAGATTTCTCTGCTACAGACTTAAAGGTCTTTTTTCCTACATATTTATAGGGCTTAATAACCCAGGAGTTTTTCTCTACGGCTTCTAAGTGATTTTCACCCACCATCTCTTAGGCTTCTCATCACTGATGCAAACTCACTATTTCTTCCCAGGGTTCTTGACCCTCTACTTCTCTATGACCTGATGGGGTTGGCCTCCTTTCCCCATAATTTATCAGGAGAGAGTGGTCCCTGGTCGCCAGACCTACTTCACAGGGAGACACCTGGGTGACAGCTCCTATGGAGAAGGAGGGTTGCAACTTCCGGGAAGCCATCTCCACACTCAGGGCACAGATAGGGCTTTTTCTCCGAAACAGTTTTGGGACTTTCCTCCTCCCCGTGGCTGCTGCTCTTTGGGGGGGTAGAGGCTTCTCCCTCATCTTCCTGGTGTGTGGACAAGGTGGCTGACTCTGAAGGGGGGTCCTCAGGAGTGGGGGCCCTTTCGTGAGTGTGGGTTTCCTGATGTCGTGTAAGAGCTAGTCGATCGAGGAAGGAAGCCCCACAATCAGAGCAGCTGTAGGGTCTGGCTCCCAAAGGGCTCCTGAGATGTTCCAACAGGACTGAGGAGCTCTTCCCCAGCTCAGAGCTCTTCTGGGATTTCCCACCTGCATGGACTTTCTGGTGCTGCAGCAGCTCAGAGCTGAGGCCAAAGCTTTTTTTGCATTCTGGGCATTTAAAGGGCTTTGCACTTAGGAAGGGGCTGGGTCCTGCCCCTTCCCCACGGCCAATCCTACACTCAGGAAAGAGAAAGGGCTTTTCATTCCCGTGGGTGAGCTGATGTTGCAGGAGCACAGCCCTATCAAGGAAGCTTTCTCCACAGTGGGAACAAACATAGCACTTAGAAGAGGGTTGAGCGAGCCTTTGGCCCACGGCCTCCTGACCCTCAGGCACTTTCAAGGGCTGTCCTGGGGGGTCAGCCCTGCTCTCCGAAGCACCTGGGTGTGAATTGCCTCCAAAGGGGAGCCTGGAAGGGCGGAATTGTTGAGGCTTGGGGGCCGGATGTGCTATGAAGCCGTCTGCATTTTTGTAGGGGTTTTCTCCAATATGAATCCTCTGGTGCTGCATGAAGATGCCTTCATCATTGAAGCCCTTTCCACAGACCAGACACTTATGGGGTTTGGCTCCTGGGGGCGGAGTCAACAGGGCAGGATCTCCGAGCCCTAGCAAACTGTCACCCTGAGCTCTCCGCGCCGGTGTCTTGCCTCTCTCATGGATCACGCGGTGCTGCTCCAGCTCGTGAGCCTCCAGGAAGGCCTTGCCGCAGTCAGAACACACGAAGAGGTTCTCGTCCATGTGTGTGCGGACGTGCGTGATGAGGTTGGAGCTCTGGCTGAAGCTCTTGCCACACTCGGGACACTTGTAGGGCTTCTCGCCCGTGTGCGTGCGGCGGTGCTGGATGAGGTGCGAGCTGCGGATGAAGCTCTTGCCACAGTCAGAGCATTTATAGGGCTTCTCACCGGTGTGGATCCGCTGGTGGCGGATGAGGGTCGAGCTCATGATGAAGCTTTTGCCGCAGTCGGCGCAGATGTACGGCCTCTCCCCACGGTGGATGCGCTGGTGGTTGATGAGGTTGGAGCTGACACTGAAGCTCTTGCCACACTCGGGGCACTTGTAGGGCCTCTCACCCGTGTGCGTGCGCTGATGGCGCAGCAGCGTGGCGCTCAGCGTGAAGGTCTTGCCACAGACGGGGCACTTGAAGGGGTCCTCGCGTAAATGTGTCCTCTGGTGCTTGATGAGCGTGGAGCTGTGGCCAAAACTCTTGCCACACTCCAGGCACTCGTAGGGCTTCTCCCCGGTATGCGTGCGCTGGTGCTGCGTCAGCTCGGAGCTCTGGATGAAGCTCTTGCCGCACTCGGTGCAGCGGTAGGGCTTCTCTCCTGCATGGATCTTCTGGTGCTTGAGCAGGTTGTGATTCTGGCCAAAGCGCTTGCCGCACTCCGGGCACTTGTAGGGCTTTTCCCCTGTGTGTGTGGCTTGGTGCTGGATGAGGTCCGAGCTGCGGTAGAAAGCACGTCGGCACTCGCCACACTTGTAAGGCTTCTCACCAGTGTGGGACCGCTGGTGCTTGATGAGGTTGGTGCTTTGTGTGAAGGCTTTCTCGCACTCCGTGCACTTGTAGGGCTTCTCCCCCGTGTGTGTGCGCTGGTGCTGGACTAGATTGGAGCTCCAGCTGAAGCACTTGCCACAGTCGGGGCACTTGTAAGGCTTCTCGCCCGTGTGTGTGCGCTGGTGCTGCACCAGGTGCGAGCTCTGCGTGAAGCTCTTGCCACACTCTGAGCACGTGTTGGGCCGCTCGCCTGTGTGGATTCGCTGGTGCCGCAGCAGTTTGGACCACTGGCTAAAGCTCTTGCCACACTCGTTGCAGATGTATGGCTTCTCAGCCCCAGATGGGCGTCCCTGCACCAGCTCCCGCAGGCTGGGTTCACTGGCAGTGACTACAGGTGTGCTGTTCCAGGTGGTGAGGGTTCCCCACTGCCAATTGGTCTCACAGGCCTTGGTCCACTCAGATGGGGAAGGGACTACCTCAGGGCCCGATGGGTCCATAGGGGTCTGGTGATCTAAGGGGTTGGAAGAACCCAGTGGGGTTGGGGAATCCTGAGGGGCTGAGGCATCCTGGGAGGGGCTCTCCAGGGGTATCTCTAATGGGTCCTTGGATTCTGGACTCTGAGGTGGATCTCCCAAGATGATCTCCTCCCCGGAGCTTTCCTGCTGAGGGCTCTCCTCTTCGTTCCCACTTTCAGCACCTACAGACAGAAAGGGAGTCTCCAGCCCCAATCTCCTTTCAGAACATGGGGTCTGTTCTCTCTTCCCTCCCGTGACTGCCCCGAGTTTGGGGCCCTCCCTGAGCCAGGGCCACAGTCCCTTGTGTCCCTCACCTCTCTGTGCATTGTCCTGGCTTTCTTCAGGACCCTGCAGATCTGGGCCCCACAGCACCGTCTCAGGCTCCATCCCAGAGCTGCGGACTGTGAAAGTTCCAGTGTCTCTGGTGGGAAGAGATGGGTACACAATGCAACCTGGTTTTATGCTTTTGTGTGACTCCCAGGGACCTGTCACTCACTTCTCTGGCACCATTTCTCATTGAGCCCCTTAGCCCCAAAGGCCTGGTTCCAAATACTGCAAATCTTACAGACTGCAACAAAGCAACTCAGTGAATATAGAGTCAATTAAAAACTCATCAGTCATAACCCTTTATCCCTCCGATGAAGGCTGGAGCGCTATCCAACACTCAGAGGGGAGGCGGGCTTTCACCCCACACATCTGATGCCCAGAGGCCCTGAAACGTGTTATTTTGCAAATCAGAGGAAGCTCATTAAGACTCCAATTTTCTTCCTTTATGGGACTGCTAATTGAGGGCAATAAACTTTTCCCTTATGAGCCCCAGAGAGAACTGAGACTGACACTTTTTAAGGGGTTAAAAGAAAGCTTCCCTGAAGGGACAGCTACTCACAAAGAGTGGGGGCCCTTTGGCATCACCCAAGCACAGAAAGAGGATAGCCTATGGGTGGGAAGGAGCCTGAGGTCAGGGGCTCCTACAGGAGACCTAAGCAAGGGAAAGAGAGGAGGGTTGGGGCCTGACTTGGTGACCTACTTGGGAGATTAAAAATCGGAGGATCAGAGGTTCAAGGTCAATCCCGGCTACATGAGACCTTGTCTCAAACAAAATGAAGGAGAAAGGAGGGGAGAGAGCAAGTGTGTGGAGGACACAGGTGACAGACCAGGGCTCTTCTTCCGTTCACTGCCTTGAAACAGGAGTCATTTGTCCATTTTACAAATTAGTAAGTGGACACTGGGGGAGATGTCTCCAAGGCTCCACGGTCGGAAGTAACAGAGCTAAGATCACAAATTGAGTGTTCTGTGTTTGGCTTGCCCTGTGGCATGTGGTGACCTTGACAGTCACATGAGACTCATACTTATGGGCTCCTGACAGGAGACAAGAAGAAAAGCTCCAAAGCCTAAGGATGGGCTGGAGCTCTGGGAAGCCCAGTTCCCTCGGTTGTAAAAGTCAGACCCAGGGAGGTCTGAGAAGCTATGTCTCCGAGCTCTTGGTACTGATGTCCCCAAAGCCATCCAGACCCACCTGGGGATCAACTGTGCCTATTCTTTTTGTTGATGCTTCATCACACGCCTAGGATAGGTACCCAGTAAAAACTTTGCTGGATGACTGAATGAGCTAGACACCCTTGCTCCCGGAAAGCCTATCTAGTTCAATTCTTTTAAGATCAGTTTGCAAACTGATGACAGAAAAGGGCCGAAAGTCCAGAGTGAGCCCCCAGGGAAAGGAATCATATCTGTCACTCAAAATCCCAGGATGATTCCCAGGAAAGAGAACAGGGTCACAGAAGCAAACAGCAGAAGGGCGCTCACATCTAATGGAATCCCTGGAATAGCCTACCCCTGGTGACAGTGTGCATAGGTACTTTGTGCACAGGGACAAAGAGGACAGAGCTCACCAGGAGGCAGCCTGGGTGTGAAGCAGCCGACTGCTGACCACTGCTAATGCAGCAGAGACACAAGTCAGAGTAAAAGAAGAAAATAAATTTCACCTTCACAGCCATCCCCATCTCTAAGTGTTTTTGGGGAAGATGGGGGCCACTGCGGGGGGGGGGGGAGGCTGAGAAAAATACCCTGCTGAGCTGACTGAGGACAGGTAGGAGCTTAGATACTTGGACTGAGAAACTTAAAACTCAAGGGCCTACTGTAGAAGGGAAGGAGTTAATAACAGGGCCACATGCAAGAAGTAGCAAAGACTGGGAGGCGACTACTACTGAGAACCAGCCCAGGCCCAAGAGCGCCAGCCTCCCGTCCCGGACGACCCCCAGAGGACCGAGGCGGGAAGGACGGCCCGAGCGGCTGCCTTCCCGCGGAGGTGCGCGCCGTCCAGGGTGACCCTGACCAGGAGGCAGCGGGACCGCCCTCGACGCCGCCCCCCGCACCCGGGCGGACCAGGACTTGAGCGCCTCTGGCCAGGAGCACCCACCCTGTCCCCCGCTCCCAAAGCCCAGCCGAGCCGCCGGCGTTCCCTCCTTGCCGCGGACGCCCAGGCGGCCGCCTCGCCGCCCCCGGCCGGACTCGCTCCCCGGGCGCGCGCGCCTCCCCTCCCCCACGGCGGCCCTCGCGCGGTTCCCACAATCCCCCGGCCGCCGCCCCCCGCCGCCCCGGGCCGGGCCTGCGCCCCTCGCCGCCTCCTTGGCCCTATTGTTCCCCGGCGGCTGTCCCGGGCCTCCAGGCCACCCCGGGAACCCAGGCGGCCCCAACTCACGGCTCTGGGGTCTGGGAAAAGCCGAAAAGCAGAGGCCAGCCCCAGGGGACTTAACCCCTTAAGTGCCCTGCCTCGGGGGACGGGCTGGATGCCGGGAACTCTGGGGTCCTTCTCAAGGGGTGATTCCAGCTGAGGACCCGGGGACCAGTTCAGGGTGACTGGGACGGAGCAGGAAGTGACCCCAGCTTCCCGGGCCCCTCTAGCCTGGAGTCAGAACATCAGCTCTATGGGATTTAACCCTTTGCCTCCCACAGCCTGGGAAAAAATGGGGGGGGGTATGGAAGCAAGGAGGTGGCTCATGACGCCTTTCTCCCTGTGTCTAGTGGGATCACGGAAGATCAGCTTTTGGGGGAGCTCAGAGGCCGGCGAAGGTCTCCGAATTTCTGGCTATACTTTCTCTCCAAAGGCTGTGCCAGCCGCCCAGTTAAGCTGATCTCAGATTCGGCCTCCGCAGGTCCCTTGAGATCCGCCTTTGTTTGGACTCACCCTGGATTGGGGCTGGTATGCTTGGGTTGGTGATTAGGAGGTGAAAGCAAAGGTTGGGTGGGCATACCCAGCGGTAATAGCAGACGCTGATAGACCAAGCAAGGCTACCCTGCACTACATCATGACCCTCTTACCTACTTCTCACCCACACCGGTCAGGTCTCCTTGGAGGAAGAAACTGACGTCCTGGGTGGCAGCAGACAAGCCAGTGTAGGGTTCCTGGCCAAGGTAGGCAAGCACCTCGGGGTAAGGTACACAATTCACTGCAAGGCAATCCTTCCAAAAACTTAGGAAGCCAGAAGTAGTGGTGAATTCCTGTAATTTCATTGCTTGGGAGACAGAGGCAGGAGGACCAGAAAGTTCGAAAGAAAGCCCATATAGATCCAGGCAAGCCAGGGCTACCTAGCGAGATCCTGTTTCTATAAACAAACAAGGGAGCTCGCAGGGCTCCCAATTTTTCCAGCTTGAGTCTCATTTTCTCCTCACCACAATCCTGAGAAAGGACTCAATCACCCCTGTTTTACAGGCATGGGAATCAAGGCACGAGGTGTGAGGTAAAATGTGAGGCTACATTTTTAAATGAATCCAGGTGTGAGGAGACTAGAGTTGAACAACAATTGAACATTCTACCCTCAAAAAGTTCCATAGTAGCTAAGCATACTACCTGTTATCTTCAGCCATTAGTAGGCTGAGGCAGGAGAATCAAGAACTAGACTTTAAGATCAGCCTGGGATGCACAATAGGACCCATTTCAAACCATAAATAAATTCCAAGCCTTGTATGGGAGTGAATAGCTGTGACTCTCACTAGTTCTCTGGAGGCTGACACAGGAGAATAACCATGAATTAAGACCAACCTAGGTGAGCATATACCGGCTGGGCCGAGCCCCCATCCTCAACATAAGTAGCAGATGTGTAGCTCGGTCTTCATGTGGGTCCTCTACAACTGGAGCAGAGGTTGTCTCTAAAGCTTTTGCCAGCCTCTGGATCTTGTTCCCCAAACTGGGCTGCCTTGTCTGGCCTAAGTGGGAGAGGATGCACCTAGCCATGCTTGATATGTCAGGGTAGGGACATACAGGGGAGAGGCTCTACCCTCTCAGAGGAGAAGGGAAGGGGGATAGGGGCAGGACAGAGAGGGGAGAGTATCCATCAGGATATAACGTGAATAAAGAAATTAATGGGGGAAAAAAGATCAACCTAGGCTACACACTGAGGCTACACTGTGTTAAAACACCAATAAATAAATATTGACTTGTGATAGTGAATAACATGTTCAAAATGTAAAGACTGCTGTACTTAACGAATCCATGAGAAGATTGCTTCAGTTTGTAAAACTGCTAGTTTGTGAAATGTACCCTGGCAGCAAACTTGCCCAAGATAAAGACTTCCCTGAACAGTTGAGCTAATCTTAAGAAACTGCCTCTATTGTCCTTGAAAGACAATGGGTCCTGGGAACTAACCATTAGTTTTGTTAAAAAAAAAGGACAAAAACCAAAACTGCTTGCTTGCTGGAGAAAACTGAGGCACCTGCAGGATGTCTGTGGTACAAGTTAGACGCTGCTACACAAAAGCAGAGTGTGAGTTAACCCAACCCTGACCCTCATCCCCCAAAGCCGAATTTTGTAACTTTGTGGGTTTTTTCTTTATAAACTCTGTATTAACAATAAATCTGGATGGTAAGCAGAAAATTCTGGGTTTCTGGTATGGTTGTGGCAGTAATTTTTAATAAAGTCTCTTACTCATTTAAAAAAAATTAGGAGCCGGGCGGTGGTGGCACATGCCTTTAATCTCAGCACTTGGGAGGCAGAGGCAGATGGATTTCTGAGTTCGAGGCCAGCCTGGTCTACAGAGTGAGTTCCAGGACAGCCAGGGCTACACAGAGAAACCCTGTCTCGAAAAGCAAAAAAACAAAACAAAAAAAAAAAATTAGGGGGCTGGAGAGATGGCTCAGCGGTTAAGAGCACTGACTGCTCTTCCAGAGGTCCTGAGTTCAATTCCCAGCAACCACATGGTGGCTCACAACCATCTGTAATGGGATCCAGTGCCCTCTTCTGGTGTGTTTGAGGTCACCAACAATGTACTTATATACATAAAAAATAAATAATTTTAAAAAAATGTATTGATTGGTGAATCTCTGAAAGACCCCAGACCCACAATAGAGTCTGCGTGTGTTCGTTGAGTACATGTACACACATGTGTATTTGTCACATATAAAGAAGTCATAAGAACCTGGAAAGGACTATCTGACCATGGCCATGATGGGAAAGCTAAGGCCCCAACAACCCTAGTATCAGAATTACAAAGGGATACCGTTCTCTAGGATCTGGGGTTAGGGTGTGGCTTCAGGCTCCCCAGTGCCAGCTCCCTTAACCCACTTTTCCTTCAGTGCATCTCTAGGTTATCTCAGCTTCTGGTAGTTTCCTTAACTCCTCCCACACAGGCCTTTGCAGGGCTTGGTCCTGCTTTGCTCCTCATACCCTGTGACAGGGAACTTAAACTGTGCTTGCAGGTCGCTCTTTGCACTAATATCATCTTTGCTTGAGCAGGTGTTTGTCGTGTTCCTTGTGTTTTCTGCTGTTGTTGGACCCCTAGGGGCCCAAAACAACTGTACTCAGTTTGTTGAATAGACTGCAAAAGCTGGGCCCAACCCTGGGGCAGGGAGAATCAGGAGAGCTGCTGGCTGGAGGTGCAGAGCAGAGGCTAATTAGGCCAGCCAAGGTTCTGCTTGTTTGCTTTCTGTTTTAGCTGGGCTAATTGCTACTACATTCAACAATCAGTACATAAAAGCAAGGTGGAGTATTTGCACCTGTAGTCTCAGCAAAAGCAGGAAACTGAGGCAAGAGGATCAATTGAATCTAGAAGTTTGAGACCACTTTGGGCAATCGCAGAAGAATTGGACAATCTCAAAAGATTCACATCTGAATTCCCTGCTTCATCGGAGAATCCAAAGATTGTAACTGAATAAAAATGAGGAAATGCCCTTTCCAAGGTATGGCTGAGGAGGTTTTTATTGTAGATATGAGGCAGAGTACAGCCAGAGGCATCTGGAAGAATCCAGAGCAGGGAGAGAAAGCAGTAGACTGAACTAGGTCATGAGGGGAGAAGGGGGTGGGGGAAAGCAAGAGATGAAGGGAAGACCGGAGCAAGAGAGCAAAGAGGACAAAGAGAGCCCGTGGCTGAAAGCTGGGGGAAGAGAAGGGAACCCCTGGGCTCCACAGGTTTAGGTAGGGAGCAGGGAGGGGGGAACCAGAGGGAGCCACAGTGAGTGAGCATGGTTTGGGACCTGACAGTAACAATATATTCAATATGCTCACTTGTCACACGCTGGCTGGAGATAGGGAGAAGCATCCTTCCTTACAAGGCGCTCCAGCCTGGTCACTCGTGTTCAGTCTTGAAGCTGAGTCATAGTTTCACTCATAAATGCCCTTCCCTGCTGATTTAACTATAGAGGTTTCTTTCATCCTTTCATCTGGGTCCCCCAAGTTCAGAGTAAGAAATACAAGGGATAGGAGATGGGTGTCTCCCTTATGTTTGTTTATTTCTTTAGGCTTTTGAAATAGGATCCCATTTGGTAGCTCTGGCTGGCCTTGAACTATGGAGATCAGACTGACCTCAAAGTCACAGGGACCCACCTGCCTCTTCCTGCCAAGTGTCACAATTAAAGGCACATGCCACTATGCCTGGCCATGATTATACTTGCTGACTACTAACTGTGTGTTGATGCTCCTTCTGGTGTTTGCACAGTGGCTTCTTGGGCCTCCCCAACCTCCTGATAAGAAAGCCACTGGCACACAATACAATTAGACTGAAACCGAGGGCCCCCGTGGCTCCGAACCATTAATCTTGGATGGGTTCAAGTATGTCTGGGTTAAGTGTGTCTGGCTCCCATTCTCTCCCACTCTTGATCCAGAACTCAGAGCAAGGCACTGGAGAGGACAGAAAAAATCCACCAGGCCAAACCTTTCCCCAGGGATAGTGAGGAACAGGGAGGTCCTGCTCCTAGGGAGGCAGGTGATGCACTGACCATATACAAAACTGTGATGTCTTCTTCTCTGTGGGCAGCCCACACGATATCTGTGTGTGACCCTGGCAGGGGAACTTGAGGAAGGATAAAGGTGACCCTTCCCCTTTTAGGAACAAACCCCTTGCCATATTTTAGAACTTATTTACCATTCTTCCACAGGGCCCCTCAATATTGAAGCTCATGCCCACGTGCCAGGTTGCTGTGAGAGTCATGAGATACCTGAGTGAACCTGGTCCATGTCTCTGCACTGCGAGGTCACAGATTCTACTGCCTGTGTTTGGGAGGATGAGCCTTAGTAGCCAAGGGGTGGGCAGTTCAATGACAGAGGGCTAGTCTGAGCATGTAGCAAGAGTTAGTTTGCTTTCCCAGAAGAGGCCATCAGTGCTATACAGTTAGAATCCACAAACCTTGCCCTGTAAGCAGGAGAGCAGGGAGCCTCCAAACCATATCTGGAGGACTTGGGGGTCTGCAATCATACACTCGATCCCTCTGCTCCTCTGAAGTAGGCACCATACAGGGCAGGATATAAAGGGCAAGGGTTCAAGCTGAGGGAGACCAATGCTGTTTGCCCCAGGGTTGCTACCTCATTGCAAGGCCGGTGGTTTCCTGGAGTTGCCACTGAGGGAGGATGGACCCTCCTTGCCTGGAGATTTGTGGGCTCAATGAGGTATGCTAGGAGCTTCTTCTCAGAATATGATGCTCAAATAAGGAATCTTTTATGCCCAGCCAGGGCTTCCAGGACCAATCACTTCTTTTATCAGGAACCTGCAGTGGAGCTGGGTATAATGGTGAATGCCTTCTATCCCAATGCTGGACACAGAGATGATCCTGGCAAGTCTGAGCTTAGCCCAGTCTACATAGTGAGTTCCAGGTCAGGCAAGGCTACACAGAAAGCCCCTGTCTCAAAAGAAGCCTGTCATGGCTCCTGGCCTGTATACTGATGCCCAAGGCTCACCCGAGGCTTTTCCTTCTGTACTCCAGTGTGATCAGTTCTAAAATCAACATTAACTACCCAACCCTCACATCTCGCATCTGGCAGAATTGTTCACAACACATTTCAGAATCATCTACTCTGTTTCCCTACACCAGACCCAGCCATTCTGCGGCTACAGGCCTGGGTTGCCTCTGTCTACACTTCTTAGCCTGTGCATACTGGGTCACTCCTGCTGAGTCTGCACCGCTCTTCCGCCCTAGACCACTGAAGCCCCTCAGATCATCTCCATGCTCCATCGTTATCAACAGAGGAAAAAATCAGGGGAAGGGGCGATAGGGTTTTTTCTTTTTGTTATTGTTATTTTTGAGCCAAAGTCTCTCTACAGAGCCCTGGCTATCCTAGAACGCCCTACGTAGACTAGGCTGGCCTCAGACTCACAGAGATCTGCCTTCCATGTGCTGAGATTAAAGACATGTGTCACCACATCCAGCTACTTACTTATTTTGGTTTTTGTTTGAAGCAGGGTCACATAATGCTCAGGTTGGGCAGAATGACATTGAACTAATGACCTTGACCCAGCTTTGCCAGAGCTGGGACTTCGGGTATGAGCCACTCTACATAGAACAATTTTTGAAAAGTCAAAACCATCTTGAGCTACAGAAAAGCCACACTGATCAAATGCACAGAGTATAGTATTAACTATGAATAAATGTGCACAAAATAAAATTTGGGTTCTATTTTTCAATGTTCACACTAACGTATAATCTGAAATAATTTGAATCACCATTCTGAGGCTTTTCTAATTGCAAAATGACAAGGCTGGGGCTAAGAGCCTTGTCGTGGACTAATTCGTAGGACCTTTCTCACAAAAGGGCTTGGAGATTCTTGCAAACAATAGTTATTTCTGAGGAGGAAGGATTGGAGAGCGGAGGTACAAGGTTTTTTAAATTTTATTTTTATTTTATCTGTCTTGGCATTTTGTCTGTATTGTGTCTGGGTGAGAGTGTCGGATTCCCTGGAACTAGAGTTACAGACAGTGGTGAGCTGCCATATCAGTGCTGTGAATTGAACCTGGGTCCTCTGGAAGAGCAGCCAGAACTATCAACTGCTGAGCCATCTCTCCAGCCTGACTAAGAGATTTAATCTGTAAATCTGTATTTGGTGTGATAGTTTCTAATTAGAAAAATATGTTTTAAATGCTAATTTTTCAAGTACACATTTAAGAAGAGAGATTGTGGGATATAACAACTAAAACGTGTTTTTTTTTTTTTTTTGTTTGGGTTTTTTTTTGTTTTTGTTTTCAATTTCTAGCCATCCAGGGTGGCATACTCCAGTAATCCCAGCACACTGGAGACAGGAGGCTAAAGAGTTTGAGACTAGCCATACTGAGGTAGATTACACCTTTAATCCCAGCATTTGGGAGGCAGAGGCAGGCTGATCTCTGAGTTCAAGGCCAGCCTGGTCTACAGATTGAGTTTCAGGACAGCCAGGACTAGAGAGAGAAAGCCTGGCTTGGGGCACAGGATGGGGGTAGGGCTGAATTGAGGTCCACTTGGCCTATATAGAAAGGCTATAAAAATAAACATAAAATCAAGAGCGTTGCTCTGTTGCAGCCACTTGATTAGCAGCTTTCCTGCCCCTCTGCACAGAGCTCTCCTCTCCATGTCTCTCTCACATGGCACCAAACACTGATCCCCAGCCCAGCAGGACTGCCCTACTCCTGGGCCATTAACTGAGTCATGTCTCCTCCAGAATTTTTCTCTATCTAGGCCTCTCTTCAGAGCACTGTGTAAATCCCAGTCACCTGGCATTAACTCACAGATATTGAACATGCTGCATTCATAGAACACTTTCAGGAAGCTATCTGTTTCTGTTGAGGCCTTCCCACAGCCCATGTTAACACCTCGTCTTATTTATGAGGACGTGAACTTCAGATGGAGAAGGCCATGTTCTGGACCACAGAGTAACCGTAACCCATCGGCATCTTCAGGTCTTGGACTTTTTAGAAGTTAACTCCAAACCCAGGGTCTCCTGCCTCCCACTCCCCCAACCCTTTTCTTTTTGAGATCGGATCTCAGGTATCTCAGGCTAGTCTGAAACTCACTGTACAGCCAAAAATGACCTGGCCTCCTGATTCTCTTGCTCCCCTCTCTCATGCCCAGGATTATACAGGCATGCACCGTCACACACAGCTCCCGCCTTTACAGCACAGCTGCACCATGCCTCTTCGATGAAGCCTTGCCTGCCAACAGTGCCGCCTTCAGCCTCACCACCCGGGCTGACTGCAGGCCTCCAGCATATTGCCACATTCATCTGCACTATTAATTACATTTTTAAAAACTTGACTAACTTTTCTTAAACAAAGGAGTTGTTTTTGAAGCAGGACATGGTGAAGCATGCCTCTAATCCTGACTTTCAGGAGGCTGTCCTGGGCCACACATGCTAAGCGTCCCCCCCCCCCCAAAAAAAAGAAGGAAAAGGGGAGGAGCCACAAATGTGAGAAGAAAACTCAGTATCATAAACAAGAAACTGTTTACTCAAAAAAAAAAAAAAAAAAAAAAGCTCCAGGCAGTGGTGGCACATGCCTTTAATCCCAGCACTTGGGAGGCAGAGGCAGGCAGATTTCTGAGTTTGAGGCCAGCCTGGTCTACAGAGTGAGTTCCAGGACAGCCAGGACTACACAGAGAAACCCTGTCTCTAAAAACTAAAAAAAAAAAAAAAAAAAAAAGAAAGAAAAAGAAACTGTTTAAACTACAATTAGACAAACGTCGAAGAGGCCAAGCATAGGAATAGTTTAGTACCCTGGGACTCCACTGGACTTTCTCCTTCCAATAATGTACTTGGCAGCCTAGATCCATTAACTTAATGAACTATGCACAGACCCCACTCCGTCCAGCGTTCCTAGCAAGCTCAGAACTCCCTGGATCTCCACCTAAGTCAGGCACACATTTACCTTCCTCTGAACAATAGTATAAGTTTCCCTGACCCTTTCAATAATCCAATTTAGACAGTTTCTATTCTAGTATATTCTCAACATCTCCAGGTATGGGAATACAAGAGCTGATCTGGCCTGAACTGGTTCTGGGAGCATGAGCAGTAAGACAAAACTGTATCCTTAAACTTTTATAGAGAATCCCCAGCTTACTTCTTATGCCTATGGGTGATTGGGAAATCATAGGAGTAAAGTCAGATGCATTATGGGAAGGGACTTTGTACAGTAGAAAAATTATCAGTGACCTAATTAAAACAGAGAATCACCAGAACTACGCCCCTAGGAACCAAACTCCTCCTCCTCTTCAAGCCCATAAGGGAAAACCTAGAACGGTTTAAGAAGGCTAGGCGCTCTAATTCGTGATGTCTGTTGTCAGCCTCCCGGAGCCCTCTCGGATCCGTCCTGATGCTTTGCTCTCAGGAAAGTTATCCTGATACTTTGCACGTCTATGAGTCTTTATTTTGAGTTTTATGGCTAAGAGACCAAGCACCTAGAAATGCCTGATCTTGACCATTGGCTCAGTTTTTAGGTAGGATGTTTGCCTAGCATGCAGGAGACATTGGGTTTGGTATTTGGTAAAAGGGGTGTGAGGTACACACTTGTAATCCAGGTACTGAGGGGTAGAGGCAGGAGGATCAGGAGTTCAAAGTCACCCTCAACTATAAGGCTGAGTGTGGTGGTGCACACCTTTCATCCTGGCACTTGAGAGGCAGAGGAAAGCAGAACTTCTAGAAATGAGTTCCAGGCTAGCCTGATCTACATATCTGGTTCCAGGCTAGCCAGGGCTACATAGTGAGACCTTGCCTGAAAAGAGAACAACAATAACAACAAAACCTTAATACATCCTTGGCTGTAGTGAATTTAAGGCCAGCATGGGCTACAAGTAGGAAGAGGAGGAAAGGAGAAAGAGAAAGAGACACCTCCTCACCCAGATCAAGCTGTGTCAATGCCTGCTCATCTCTTGACTTGTTTCCACCTTTGGGCTGTTAACAGTGCTGTCTTGGGCCTTCACTAGTGTGTAATCATGCGGGCTTATACTTTCATTTCTTCTGGGTCGATAGTAGCAACAGGGTTGCAGGGTCCTGTGGTGATTCTGGAACTTTCTTAGGAACTTTTTTTTTTTAGACAGTGTTGCACTAAATCTCCAACCCAAACAAGCCTGGTCAAAGAAACACAACTCAATCATTATGAATACAAATGGCATGCCTAGATTGGGCAGATTTACCACTACACTACTCTATTCTCCAGCTATGAGATCCCTTATAACTTGTGGTTTTTTTCCAGGCCACGTGCTTCTCCTCCATTGTCCTTCCATCTCCTCTTCCTCCTCCTCCTCCTCTTCCACTGTCCTCTCTCTCTCTCTCTCTCTCTCTCCCCCCCCCCCCTCTCTCCCTCTCTCTCCTCACTCCTAAACTTTTCAGCTCCATCTACTGCCCAGTCACTGGCTCTAGACTTTATTTTACAGAAGGTTCACACAAAGTCACTTGTATACGTGTGATTCACTCCTCGTCTGCAGCCCCTCCAGCATCCCCTCCCGAGAAAGCAGAATTAGCATCAAAATACAAGACCAGGGTTATCCACAACACTACAGGGTCTCTATGTAGACCAGGCTGACCTCAAACTCACAGATATCTGCCTGCCTCGGCCTCCCCAGTGCTGGTATTACAGAGGTGCACCACCAAGCCCAGCTTCTTAGGAACTTTTAAGTTGAGACTCCCTCAAAACAAGTGAGGAAGGAGCAGCTGGAGAAATGGCTCAGTGGTTAAGAGCACTTGCTGTCAGCTATAAAGAGCCCATACTATTATTGCAGAAGACCTGGGTTCTCTTCAGTTCCAGGAGCAGACATGGGGGCTTACAAACATCTGTAACTCTGGTTTCAGGGGATCCAATACCCTCTTCTGGTTGCCTCAGGCACTAAAGCCACATGTGGTGCACAGATATGCATGCAGGCAAAACCCTGTGCACATAAAATACAAAGTAAATTGGAAAGGTACAAGCAGGAAAAAAAAAAAAGGAAAGAAAACTAGACATCATAAAGGAATGCGTATACCACAGGAAATTATCAAGAAAATAAAAACAGTTCACAGAACGAGAGGAAATGTAAGCAAGTCAAGTATCTGACGTAGTCCAAGTGTAGACATTCTACGAAGCAGTTACAGCTGAACAGCTGCAGATGGCAACTCAGCCAGAATACAGGCAAAGGATTTGCATGGGCATTTCTTCATAGATATATACATGGCTGACAAGCCGTGAGAAAACGCTCAGTGTCGCTCATCAATAGAAAAATTCAAATAAAAACCCTGAGGGATGCTTACACCAAAAATAAAGAGTTTAAAGACTGAAAAGAAAGAAGTCCTGCCAGGAGTTCAGTTGGCATAGTCCTTGCCTGGCATGTAAACAGCCCTAAATTCACTTCCTGGCTCTGTATAGATGAGGTTTGGAGACACACACCTCTAATCTCAGCACTCCAGAGGTGCAGGATGATCAGAAGTTCAAGGGTATTCTGAGCTGTGTAATGAGTTTGAGGCCTGTCTTGGCTGTCAGAGGGCAGCTTCTACCCAGCGATCCAAGGAGGGGAAGTGACCTTGTAAAGTGGGCATCCACTCACCGACACTCTGTGGGTGAAGCAAGGCTGCAACAATTTTATTTTTTCTCTTAGTCCTTTTATACCAAAGACAAAAATCCTCTGTGTAAGAAAAAATGATTGCCCCATAGCCACAAGTTACATATTCTCCAAAAAACAATCACTACCAAAACAGATTAAAATCATTATACAAAGGAAAATTACGACATGATTATTGATTATATATATTTT
The DNA here is from genome assembly GCF_004785775.1 of Grammomys surdaster. Lineage (NCBI taxonomy): Eukaryota > Metazoa > Chordata > Mammalia > Rodentia > Muridae > Grammomys > Grammomys surdaster. The sequence goes on along the minus strand of NW_021604637.1, from coordinate 3,281,961 downwards.
TGTGAAACCCACACCTAATTGAAAGCTTCCCATCTATCCTTCTTTCCACAAATTCATCCTAACCCCAAGGCAATAACAGTTTTGTCATTGATTAACAAAGGCTAAGTAAGCTAGTTTTTCCTATGCTAGCTGACTATAGTTTGTATTTACCAACAAACAAATCATTTATTTTACGTCTAATTGTTTGAAACTTTTTTTTGCTAACCTGGCCAATCATCTCTTCTTGATTCTTATTCTCAGAGTAGGATCACTACCCTTTGTTCATAATCCTGCCCTTTCATGGTGAGCACTGAAACCCGTGACCACATCCTTGGGTCACAAGGTCAGGGAACTCAGACCCACCCTAGAAGGAGTGTTTTCTTTGATCATTAACCTGTCTCAAACCTATTTTCCTCCCCAGTGGTACAACTATGCGCTTGTACTGCATGAGAGTTCACTGTGCTCCTTCTCCAGCCTATGCAGCCCTACAAGGAGGGGACACATCTACTCTTGGTTCTGACCTTGTTATATTTTCCTGGTAAAACAACCTAAACCATCTCCTTAATCTTTCTTATGAACTACCCTAACTTCCTAAAATTATTTAAATCAAATCAAGAGTTTTATATAATCATTAATTCATCTAAATAATACTATTGTATGGAATTTTGTCTTCATGTTGATCTGCAGGAAAATTGCCCAACAGACTGGGCTGTCTCCCAGGAAGCAATCACACAAGACTATAGGCAGTGAGGGTCTCCCTGCACCCATTCACACCTAAGGTAGTGGAAAAGAAAGGTTATTAGGATATGGGGGAAGCAGACCTGTTTAGTTCTTTGGAACAAATCCAGTCTGCATTGACAGGAAATCAGCAGTTCAGTTTACGTGTCAACAGCAGCAGCAAATACCATCAGCACTTGCAAATACCATCAGGATATCACCAGTCTAGTTCAGCAAACATGAATCAACAGTAGCACGACCCAGCAGAAACAACCAGGCCTCCGCCAAATCAGCACAAGTCAGCAGGAGCGACCAGGTCCAGCAGGGATATCAAGAGAAGTTCTCTGCTGTGCCTCTCTCAACAAAGTGAAGATCAGCAAAGACAAAGACTCGGAAACTCAAGACCAACGATATGTTGCAAAGCTAGCTATGTGAGCATCCGGTCACTGTCCACTTTATTTATACACCCTCCAAACATCACTATGTACCCTCCAACAGGTTTTGTCTCAGCAAAATACCACATGAGTCTGTCTTAGCAAAACTCCACCTGAGTCTGTATCAGCTGACCTCACTTCCAATCTGCCTGAGTCCCAGGAAGTGAAGAGAAGCTGCCAGAACACCACCAGAAGTTTTTTGGTGTGTTTCTATGAAGTCATGACACATGATGACTACTAAGGAATGTCAAGGTGTACCAGTATTCAATGTCATCCACCGTCTGTTAAATCCTTCTTAGTATCATGTGTCCTTCACAAGTTTGCTTTAACAAAACATCCTTTCACCTGTGTCTGCTTCAGGAAAACCCTTCTTCACCCTTCTTCTTGCCCCAGAAAAACACCATCCGACACAACTAACTTTCCAAAGAAACTGTGAGTTTTCACCTGAGGTGGCTTTTGAAAAACATTTTTTATTTCCTGTGTTTCTGAGTGTTTTACTTGTGTGTGTGTGTGCGTGTGTGTGTGTGTGTATGTGTGTGTGTGTGTATCATATGCAGGCAGTGCTCCTGGAGGCCAGAAGATGGCACTGGATCCCTTAGAGCTTTAGTTAGAAAAAGTTGTGAACTGCCATGTGGGTGCTGGGATCTGAACCTGAATTGTTCACAAGAGCAGCCTATAATCTTAGTCACTGAGCTCTCTCTCCAGTGCCCATCTCTACTTCTGTTTCTTCTATGATTTTAAGTATCTATATAAAATATAGAATCACAAATGAGAGAAAACATGAAATATTTGTCTTTCTGAAACTGAATTGTTTTTTATTGTTGTTGGTTTTTTTTTTTTTTTTGGTTTTTCGAGACAGGGTTTCTCTGAGTAGCCCTGGCTGTCCTGGAACTCACTCTGTAGACCAGGCTAGCCTCGAACTCTCGAACTCAGAAATCCGCCTGCCTCTGCCTCCCAAGTGCTGGGATTAAAGGCGTGCGCCACCACCGCCCGGCTTGTTGTTGGTTTTTGAGACAGGGTTTCTCTGTGTAGCCTTGGCTGTCCTGGAACTCGCTTCGTAGACCAAACTGGCTTTGAACTCAGAGATCTGAATGCCTGTGCCTCCTGAGTGATGGCATAAAAAGGTGTATGCCACTATGCCTGGCTGAAACTGAATTTTTAAAGACTAGCTTCAAACTCTCAATCCTCCTGCCTCTGTCTCCCAAGTGCTAGAATTATAGGGATGTGTTACTATGCCAGCTATATTTCCTATTTTTTAAAAATGTTATCTTGAGCATACCATTTCTTTTTTTGTTTGTTTGTTTCTAGTTTTCCAAACAGGGTTTCTCTGTGTAGCCCTAACTGTCCTGGAACTCACTCTGTAGACCAGGCTGGCCTTAAACTCAGAAATCTGCCTGCCTCTGCCTCCCAAGTGCTGGGATTAAAGGCGTGTGCCACCACTGCCCGGCTGAGCATACCATTTCTAAAAAGGAAAATACTATATTCAATACTATATCTATTTTCTGCAATTAGTTATGAGGGAATTCAGAACATATAGCCATAACCTCTTCTCTCAAGGATACCAGGAAGACTTTATTACATGGCTTGTTGAAATCCATGCAAACCAGATGAGCAGCATTTCTCTGGCCTCATAACCACTGAAGGCCAATTCTCCTGTACACAGGAGCCTTCGAGTTAAACCTGTCGGTTAGTGGGGGCTCATTGAGCAGAGCCTGCTGTGGGGAGAGTGCTCAGTCACTCCCAGTTTATCAAGGACACAAACTTAGCTTGGACAGTTGTTTCTTTGTGTCTCCCTACTTGTCACTGCATTCCGTAGTAGAGTATTGGAAGTATAGTATGTAAGAAATTACCCCCAGACTTCTGGCTTCTGACTGCAAAGAGATTTTTTGTCTAGTTTTGTAGATTCTATTTATTTATTTATTTATTTATTTATTTAGGTTTTTCGCGACAGGGTTTCTCTTATAGCCCGGGCTGTCCTGGAACTCACTCTGTAGACCAGGCTGGCCTCAAACTCAGAAATCTGTCTGCCTCTGCCTCCCAAGTGCTGGGATTAAAGGCGTGCGCCACCACTGCCCAACTGTAGAATCTTTTTAAACCTATGTGGAGATTTCAGAGTGTAGAGAGTAACTGAAGAGGAAGCTGGGTGGCAGGAAGCACTGGCCATTCTTGCAGATGGAGCTCAGTTACAAAAATCCACATCGTGTGGCTCACAAGCCTGTGACCTCAGCTCTAGGTGATCTGAGCTCCTCTCTGGTTTCTGTGAACACCTGCACTCCTATGTGCACAGTCATATATACATAATGTTTAAAATATATATATTTTAAAAAGAACACAAGAAGCCAGGCAGTAATGGCACATGCCTTTAATCCGAGCACTCAGGAGGCAGAGACAGGTGGATCGCTGTATGAGGCCACAGATCTATACAGCAAGTTCCAGGACAACCAAAGATACACAAAGAAAGCCTGTCTCAAAACAAAACAAAAACAAAAAAACAAAAACCCACAAGAGAAATTTAACTGTGAAGTCTGAGATAGATGTCTTTTTCTAATTTATGAGGCTGGAGTTTTATTTTATATCAACTTGACACAAGCTAGACTCATCTGAAAGGAAGGAACCCTGAGGAAGCCCCTATAAGATCCAGCTGCAAGGCATTTTCTTAACTAGTGATTGAGTGGAGGGCCCAGCCTAATGTGGGTGGTGCATCTCTGGGCTGGTGGTCCTGTGCTCTATATAAAATCAGGCTGAGCAAGCCATAGAGAGCAAGCCAGCCAGTAAGCATCACCTCTCCATGGCTTCTGTATCAGCTTCCTGCCTCCAGGTTCTTGCCCTGTTTTGAGTTCCCTTTTCAGGTTTCTCAGACTGTTTCTATAATCGCTAAAACTGTATTATAGACCCACAGAGCTTTCTAGAGGCCCAGCAGAACATCAGTTACGTGACTTATGCTGGGTCCCAGTCTTAGGGTTTCTATTACTGTGAAGAGAAAGCATGACCACAGTAATTCTTATGAAAAAAAAAACATTTAACTGGGGCTGGCTTACAGTTTCGGAGGTTTAGTCCATTATCCTCACGATGGGAAGCATGGCAGCACACAGGCAGGAATGGAGCTGGAGGAGGAGCCGAAAGTTCTATTTCTTGAGGTGAAGGCAGAAGAGACACGCTAGGCCTGCTTTGAGCACTTGAGACCTCAAAGCCCACCCCCCAGCGACACACTTCCTCCAACAAAGCCACACCTCTTAGTGTTGCTCTCTGCTGACCCAGCATTCAAATCTACGAGTGTATGGGGATCATTCTTATTCAACTCATGAGTGCTGGTATATGGGTGTGCTACCATGCCCGGCCTTGTAGTGTGCGTGCAGAAAAACATGGAGTCCAGTCCCGTTCCCTTGCTTTAGAACAAGTTCAATAGAGTCAGATAGACCACAAAGCCCAGTGATGTGTGCAGTACGGACCATGGCTGCTATGAGTTTGGAAGTCAGGCCTTTAAAGCCACCATGACAAGTACTAACCTTAACTCTGGTGCAGTCCCCATACACTGACTGCTCAGTGACTAAGCGGTGGCACTATTTGAGAACAATAGAAGGATTAGGAGGTGTGACCTTGTTAGAGGAAGTATGAGACTGGGAGTGGGCTTTAAGGTTTCAAAAGCCCATGCTAAGCCCAGTCTCTGTCTCTCTGTCTCTCTCTGTCTCTGTCTCTCTCTCTCTCTCTCTCTCTCTCTTTCTTCTCCTTCTTTTCTCCTTCTCCTTCTCCTTCTCCTTCTCCTTCTCCTTCTCCTTCCTTCTCCTTCTCCTCCTTCTCCTTCTCCTTCTCCTCCTCCTCCTTCTCCTTCTTCTTCTTCTTCTTCTTCTTTCCTCTCTCTGCTGGAGGGTCAGTATGTAGCTTTCTACAACTCTTCTAGTACCATGCTTGGTGTTATGCGCTCTGCCATGATGATAAGGGACTGACCCTTTGAAACTGTAAGCAAACCCCCAATTAAATGCTTTTTTTTGGGGGGGGGGTAAGAGTTGTCTTGGTCATGGTGTTTCTTCACAGCAATAGAACCGTGACCAAGACACCTTACCTAATCCCCAAAGAAACTCATATCCAGGTAGTAGTGATGTCTGAAAAACCAAAACCAAAACAACAACAACAACAACAAAACAGCTGCAGTAAGTAACTTTTTGGCCTTTGGAATTACTAGATATATTGTCTACCCTCCTTGCCCTCTTTCAAGGGCCACTTACAAAGAATAAAACAAGTTAGCTCTAGAACTATCCAATTGGTAAGAAGATCATTTTGGTATTGTAATGGGGATCTTAGCGATACTGCAGCCAGGCTTGGTGTGCGCCAGCCTTGCTTTACCCTCCCTTCATTTCTCTTCTTCCTTTCCTCTTCTGGTTTTTTTTTTTTAAGTCTGTTTTGTTTTGTTCTGTTTTGTTTTTCGAGACAGGGTTTCTCTGTATAGCCCTGGCTGTCCTGGAACTTACTCTGTAGACCAGGCTGGCCTTGAACTCATAAATCTGCCTGTCTCTGCCTCCCAAGTGCTGGGATTAAAGGCGTGCGCCACCACTGCCTGGCCCTCTTCTGTTTTTATATAAAAAAATATAGGGTCTTGCTATACTGAACAGGCTGGTGGTCTTCAACTCTTTATGAAGCCCAATTTTCTTTGAAGTTCTCGTGGTCCTGCCTCAGCCTCCTGAATTCAAGCCTACTTCACCACCATCACCCACACACACACTTATGTTGTGGTGCTCAAACTCAGAATGTTAGGAAAATGCTAATTAGCTACAGCCTTAGCAGCTGACAGACTGCTACTACCCCTAGCTTATGGAAATCGAAGTTCTACCCAGTGTGGTGGCACACACCCCTCATCTCAGCATTCTAGAGGCAGAAGCAGAGGCAGGCTGAAATCTGTGAGCTGGAGACCAACCTATTCCACTACATAGTGAGTTCCAGGACAGCCAAGGCTACACAGAGAGACTCTTAACAACACAGAAAAAGACAAAACAATCCCCAAACCTAGCCAGACATGGTGGCACACATCATTAATTCCAGCACTCAGGAGGCAGAGCCAAAAGGACCTCTGCAAGTTCTAGGCTAGCCTGGTCTATACAATGAGGTCCAAAAAAGCAAGGGCTACAAAGAGAGACCCCGTCTCAAACAAAACATCAGAAACAAAACAAAGAGTTGAAGTTCAGAGATGCAGCAAGCACTTTAGCCAACAGTGCCTGGTTTGATGAGCTGTGATTTAACTCAGTCCTGCTGGGCTCACACCTCGCACGTGGCCCTGCCATCCTATGCCAGTCCTGGTGGGCTCACACCATGCCATCCCCTGCCAATCACAAGTCATTTGTTTGTTGATCTATTTTGGAGTTCCAGTTGAATTGTATCTTTCCTAGATGATAGGTTAGGTGACTTGGAATACCCACTGGCCCGTCTCTTCATTCAAATCAGCTCAGGAGATATCAACGACCTTCAAGAAGTGCAATGGTTTCTCCAGATTTCAGCTTCTCCCAGGTTTCAATTTCTGCTTACCATGTTTATTATAAAACAAGTTTCATCATGCAAATTAAGAATAACCAGGAGGGCCTGGAGGTATGGCTCAGGGGTTAAGAGCACTTCTTACACTTGTGGAGGACTGGGTTCAGTTCCCAGCACCTATGTGGCAGTTTACACCGTATAGAACTCCAGAGCCAAGGATCTAAAATGATCTTCTGACGTTTGTGGGTACCAAGCACACAGCACACATCTGTACATATAGGCAAAACACTCATACTCATATACTAATAAGTAAAATGTAGAACAACCATGAAATGTCCAAACATAAATAGTATTATTATATTAGCATATAAGAACAGACACTCTCAGGGGCTGGAGAGATGGCTCAGCAGTTAAGAGAACTGGCTGTTTTTCCAAAGGTCCCAGGTTCCATTCCTAGCAACTACACAGTGGCTCACAACCATCTATAATGTGATCTGATGCCCTCTTTGGGCACACAGGAGTATATGCAGATAAAGCACTCATATACATTTTTTAAAAAGAAAGAAAGAGAGAGAGAGAGAGAGAGAGAGAGAGAGAAAGAAAGAACATTCTCAAAAATTACAGAGTATTTCATCATTGCTTCCTTGGAGGAAAATAAATAAATAAATCTTTAAAATATATATTTATTGCTGGGTGGAGGTGGAGCATGCCTTTAATTCTAGCACTCTGAAGGCAGAGGGAGACAAATCTCTGAGTTTAAGACCAGCCTGTTCTACAGAGTGAGTTCAAGAACAGCCAGGGCTACACGGAGACTTTCTGTCTCAAAAACCCCCCCAAAAATTCAGATGTGTGCAAGCCCCAGTGATCCTCTGACAGTGCTGAAGTTACAAGCATTTGCAGGGACATCTGGCTTGTCACATGGGTGCCGGGATCTAAATTCAAATCATTAAGGTTATAGAGCCATTTTACTTTAACTACTGAGTCACCTCTAGCCCCTGGGTTTTTGTTTTTGTTCTCGTTGTTTTCAATTCTATTGATTGCTTGGTTGATTGTTTTCAATAGGGTTCTCTGTATAGCCCTGGATGTCCTAGAACTTGCTTTGTAGACCAGGCTGTCCCTTGAACTGCCTCTGCCTCGCAACTGCTGGGATTGAAGGCATTCACCACCATCTCCTAGCTTAGCACCTGAGTTTTTAACAAAATTATACTTATTAATCACGTGCGCACACACACACGCATGCACGCACGCACGCATGCACGCACGCACGCACGCACGCACGCACGCATGCACGCACGCACGCATGCACGCACGCACGCACACGCGCACACACACGTTCGTATAGGTCAGACAAGAGCCTGAGGGAGTTTGTTTTCTCCTACACTTGGATTCCAGGGATCGGACTCCTGTCATCCAGTTTAAAAGCGGATCCACTGAGCCATCTTGCTGACCCTTTTATTTTATTTACGTATTTCATTATTTTTGTTTTTTGAAACTGGGTCTTACTATGTTGTCTTTTTATACAGTCTAGGCTGGCCTGGAATTTATGATCATCCTGCCCTAAGCTCTCCAATGCTGGAATTCCAGTATGGAACACTCAGTTTTCCAGTAGGTTAAAAAAAATTAGATTTATTTTAGGTGTATGAGTGTTTTTGTCTATATATGTATGTATGCCTCGAAAGTCAGAAGGGGATTGTAAGTTGTCATGGGTGTGCTAGGACTTGAACCCTGGTCTTGTGGAAGAGCAGCCTATGCTGAGCTCTGAGCCATCTCTCCAGGTGTCCGTCCCCTGTCCTCCCCAATAGATTTTATTCTGCTATGGAATAAGGTGAGTTCAGCTTCCTCTTCTCTGAATTAGATGGTATCTATGTCTGACCACTTCGTGGGATGGATGCTTCAGTGTGGAGCATGAGACGTGTGCTCAGAGAGACATGCTGCTTCTGTTGGAATCCGACTGACATCGGTGGCTATTGAGCCCGGAGTCGTCTCCTATGACATAGCAATAACAACACTTCACAAGAGATCACAGAGGCCACATATATAAGGGACTTAGCACAGGAAGCTGCCAAAACCAATTCATGTCAAAAGCAGGACTCGCTCCATTTTGTTTTGTTCCCTTCGTGACAGGGTTTCTCTGTGTAGCCCTGGCTGTCCTGGAATTCTCTTTGTACACCAGGCTGACCGGGAACTCACAGAAATCTGCCTGCCTCTGCTTCTTGAGTGCTGAGATTAAAGACGTGTACCACAAGGTCCAGTATAACGGTCCTTTTAAAGTAGTAAAAATGGAGATAGTATCAGGGTGACCATGATCATCTGCCACTGAATTCACAGGGTGCTCCACCATGCTCTGGAATTATTTTAAGCACTTACAACATGTCAGATGCTCTATTATTAGCACGTGGTCTAGTTAGCTGAATCCTAACAATAATCTTCGAGGTAGTGTGATTATTTTCAGAGAAGAAAAGCAGAGACGCAGGGCCCAGGTTTTTAGACGCAGGGCTTGCCTAGGATGCATGAAGCCCAAGGGTTCTGGAGACAGACAGAAGGATCAGAAGTCAGTTCAAGGCTGGCCTGGGGTATATGAGACTCTGTCTTAAAAAGTTAAAAAAAAAAAAAAAGTCTCAGAGTTTCGTTAATTTGCCCAAGGAGCTCAGCGAAGAGTCCATTCTGGAATATAGAGTAGGCTCAGAGTCGTCAAGAAGATATCTTGTCTCTTCCCTGAAAGCAAGTGAGCAGATTTTTCGGAGAGCGCCAGGCTGCGGAACAGAAGGGGTTATTCCCACTGAGACGCAGGCGCTCGGGCTCCTAGAGCGGCCGAGCGGGAGGATCGCGGCTTCGCCAGGCGGGAGGAGCGCGCCTTCCCGGGGCGGGATCCTGGACAGGTTCTCAGGAGGGAGGACCGGGCGCTGCAGTCCTCTCCCCACCCTTGCTGCCACCGGTGAGCTTTGGGAGCCACGCCCGGAGGCCTTCGGTGGGTCAGCCGGAGATCGAGATAGTGCCGGTCTCGTGGCTATAAGGTTTGATTCTTGGCTTGGCTGAGGTCACTCATCTGGAAGGTTGAAGCCGGTGCTCAGGTTATTTACCCTCAGAGTCTCATTACCGTTCTGCATCTCGGGGAGTTAGTGTGGTTACTTTTTCTAAGGAGGCTGATGGTTCTTCTTACAAGAGAAGATAGCTGTGTTTATTTGTTTGGAGACTGGCACTTACTGTGTAGCCAGGCTCCTACCACAGATTGCCCACGGGCTTCCAGACACGCTGTCGCAGGGTTCATTTGTGTGCCCTCACATCCAAACTTCAGCTACCTTTGTCACCTGCCACTCAGCCACTTCCTGGGATCCCGCTTCCCAGGCCTCCCGCCTCATCACCTCTTGACCTGTCAAACCAGTGTCCCTTGCAGTCTTGGCTGTCCCTACCTTTACCTCCTATGCCGCCCTTCCACAGGAGACGCCACACAGGCTCTCGTACCTGTGACCACTGTGTAGTCTCTGGCTGACGTCATACCCAAACCCTTCAGCTTGGCATTCAAGGCAGTTTGAAATGTGGATCCAGTCACAGGCTGGCTGGTGCTAATTTTTTTGTGTGTGGGGGAAGTGGGGGGCAGGGGCTGGTACTACTGAGAAATGAATTTCACCCCAGGGCAAAGAGGGAGCCAGTCTCAACATTTGTCACCATCTCAACAAAGACTAGACCAACTGAAATATTGACTTAGCAGACAGCTACAGAACATTCCAGCAAATATTACAGAGTACACCTCCTTCTCAGTAGCCCCCAGAATTTTCTCTAAAATAAATTACTGTTAGTATGCAAGCAAGCCCTACAAGTATGGGACAATTGAAATATTTGCTTGCATTCTGTCTGACCCTCATAGACATCAAACCAACACAAGACCCTAGAGCGCAGGCTCATGGGTTAAACAGCATACTACTGAGTGAGCATGGCTTATTGAAAAAAGTCCAGAAGGAGCACAAGGAATCCCTAAAAATGAAGGAAAATGAAAACACAATAGCCTCAAACCCTGTGAGTTACAGTGAACATAGGAAGAGGTATTTGTGGTAATAGTTGTCTACGTTAGAGAGCCTAGAGATCAGTCAAATTAATGGTGATACCCACCTCAGGGCCTTGGAAACCAAGCCAAAGCTAGAGTAATTACAATAAGGCACAAATTAATGACACAAAGATGAAAGAAATGTATGATGAACAAAAGATAGAGCTGCTCCTTAGAGAAAGGAAGCAAGCTGACCGCAGCAGGAGACACGCAGTGACGTCCGAGGTGTGACAGGACTGCTGGGACTCAAGGCAGGGACACTTAGAAAGTTATGACGGTGCTGATGAAAGCCTTTAAACCCAGAACCTAGGAGACAAAGGCAGGTGGATCTCTGCAAGTTGTAGGCTAGCCTGGTCTATAAAGGAAGTTCCAGGATAGACCGTGGGGGTGGTGAGGTGAGGGATGTTACATAAAGAAATCCTGTCTCAAAAACAGAGAGAGAGAGAGAGAGAGAGAGAGAGAGAGAGAGAGAGAGAGAGAGGTACTGGGTGAGCTTGGTCCCGTATCTGGAGCCAGGACTGTACCCTGGAATTAGTTCATGGCTAATTATAATGATATACTTAAAAACCTCATTTCCTACTAGCTTAGAAAGTTCAAAAGAAATTTACAAAAGCCGGGCGGTGGTGGCGCACGCCTTTAATCCCAGCATGTGGGAGACAGAGGCAGGGGATTTCTGAGTTTGAGGCCAGCCTGGTCAACAGAGTGAGTTCCAGGACAGCCAGGGCTACACAGAGAAACCTTGTCTCGAAAAAACCAGAAAAAAAAAGAAATTTAAAAAAATCTAGGTGACATACCAATCAAAATTTAAACCAAGATAAGACAGTTTCTTTCTTTCTTCTTTTCATTTCTTTTCTTTCTGTTTTGTTTTGGGGGGCAGGACCAGGCTGGCCTCAAACCTCTGTCTCCAGAGTGCTGGGATTAAAAGGGTGTATCTTCCTATTCCCAACTAAGCAATTGCTGTTCTTACTAGATTTAGACCTGCTGACCTAGACCCAGGTTAGCATCTTAGAGCCCACATGGAGGCTCACAGACTACCTATAACTCCAGTTTCAAAGGATCTAGTGCCCTCTTCTGACCTCCTTGGGCTTCTGCACACATGTGGTGCACATACCGACACCCAAGCACACACACATACTCATAAAAAGTAAGCAAATACCTTTTTAAAAAAATATTTATTTTATATATGTGAGTACACTGTCGCAGTCTTCAAACACAGCAGAAGAGGGCATCGGATGCAATTACAGATGGTTGTGAGCCACCATGTGGTTGCTGAGAATTGAACTCAGGACATCTGGAAGAGCAGTCAGTACTCTTAACCTCTGAGCCATCTCTCCAGCCCCCAATAAATACTTTTAAAATGAAATAAAGCCAGGCAGTGGTGGCGTACGCTTTTAATCCCAGCACTTGGGAAGCAGAGGCAGGTGGATTTCTGAGTTCGAGGCCAGCCTGGTCTACAGAGTGAGTTCCAGGACAGCCAAGGCTACACCAGAGAAACCCTATCTCGAAAAACAAAAAACAAACAAACAAACAAACAAAACCAAAAAACAAAAAAAAAGAAATAAAAATTTGTCTGCTGGGTTGGCAAGATGGTTTAGCAGGTAAAGGCACTTGCTGCCAAGCCTAATGACGTGAATTGCTGCCCTAAGACCCATGTGTATGTTTGAGTGTATGTACATGTATGTTTAAGTGTATGTGCATGTATGTAGAGGCCAAAGGAGGGTACAGTGCCTGCCTTCATCTCTCTCTAACCATTCTTTTGAGATGTGGTCTCTCCCTCAACAGAGGGCTTGCATTTTCTCAGGTAAACAGGAAATTAGGAAGCCCCATAGACCCTCTTGTCTCTGTTTACCTAAAAGCTACGGCTACAGATGTGTACTGGACGCCAGCTTTGTATGTAGGTGCTGGGACTTAAATTCTAGTTGTCATGATTGTACAGCAAATGTTTTCAACCTGTTGAGCCATCTCCCTAGCCCTGAGGACAAACAAATTTAGCAGATTTGTGACAAGTAATGACTAAAGCAGTAATAAAAATAAATAAGCAAATAAAAAGGTTTGGGCCCTGGTGGATTCACTGCTGAAGCCCACAGACCTTTAGAGACCTGTGGTCAGCAATAGGAAAGACAGAACTACCTACCAGACTTAAGAAAGCAAGAGAGCAAGCAGGAGTGGGGAGGGAGGGAGAGAGAGGGAGTGAAGGAGGGAGGGGGAGGGAGGAAGAGAGACAGAGACAGGACAGAGACAGAAGAGAGAGATGGAGGATGTGTATGTGTGTTTTGCTTGTTTGCATGTCTGTGCATCACTTTCATGCCTGGTCCCTGCAGAGGCCAGAAGAGGGCGTCAGATCTCCTGGAACTGGAGTTAAAAGTTGTGAGCCTCTGTGTGGGTGGGTACTGGAATTGAGCCCAGGTTCTCTGTAAGAGCAACCAGTGTTCTTAACTGCTGAGCCGTCACTCCAGCCCAGCTGCCAAACTCTTACAAAGCTAATATTACCCTGATACCAAACCAGATAAAACTACCACAACAAAAACAATCACAGACCCATCTCCCTGATGAACATTGATACAAAATTCTCAATAAAATACTTGCAAACCAAGTTCAAGAACACATTGTTTAAAAAATCATTCTTAGGGTTAAAAGGATGGCTTAGCAGTTAAGAGTGCTTGCTGCTCTGCTCTTCCAGAATTTGGGTCCTAGAACCCATGTTGGGAGGCTTCCAACTATCTGTAGATTCTGTCTCAAGAGATCTAATTCCTTCTCTGTGGTCACCTGAACACATGTGGTATACACTCACACAAACATACACATACATGTTAGAAAAAAAAAAAAAACCAGCCGCTGGGCAGTGGTGGCGCACGCCTTTAATCTCAGCACTAAGGAGGCAGAGGCAGGCGGAGGATTTCTGAGTTCGAGGCCAGCCTGGTCTTCAGAGTGAGTTCCAGGACAGCCAGGGCTACACAGAGAAACCCTGTCTCAAAAAACAAACAAACAACAACAAAAAGCTTTAAAAACTTATTTGCCAGGATGAAGTTGGCTTTATTATTTCAAAGAAGCAGAAATGGTTGAACTTACACAAGTCTATAAATGTAATATATTGTATAACTGGACTCAAGGACAGAAGTCACATGATCGGCTTAACAGATGTGGAAAAGACCTTTGACAACACCCAACCGGGCAGTTTCCCGATGAAAGCTCTGAATAACTAGGAGTAGGAGGCACATACCCCAACATATCGAAGGCGGTACACAACAGCCTTGTGGACCAGGAGTGGTGGCATGGAGGTCTTGTTCCCAGAGCTCAGAGAGACAGAGGCAGGTGTATCTCTGTGAGTTCCAGGCCAACCAGGGCAACAGTGAGACCCTGTCTCAAAACAAACCTGTAGCCAACCTTGTACTAAATAGGTAAAAACTGAAAGCATTTTTCCTGATGACAGGGACAAGACAGGGCTGGACTCCTTGTCCTCTCCACCCATTATAAGTTTTAACTAAGTCAAAAAAAAAAAAAAAAAGAAAGAAAGAAAGAAAGAAAGAAAAAGAAAAGAAAACCAGGTAAAAGAGAAATGAAAGAATTACCCCTATTGGCAGTTAATATGATTCTACATTTTAGACCTACGGGCTGCACAGAAAACTCTTAGAGTTTAAAAGCTCTTTCAGCAAAGCAGCAGGATACAAACTTAACACAAAAAGATCACTGTCCTTTCTACATATCAATAACAAACACGCGGAGGAACAGATGGGTGAAGAAGCCGGGGGATGGCTCAGCAGTTAAGGGACACTGACTGTTTTTGAGGACCAGGGTTTGGTTCCTAACACCCACAAATTTAGGAAGACACTAAGATATGGAAACCTTCCCATCCCCAGATGCTTGTTGTGAATTGGAGGCATAGAATTCTGGTAATAAGAAGAGCGTGGTATCATCACAGATGTGTAAAACAACCAGACAGAATACAAAGTCCACATAAGGCCACACAACCACAATCACCTGATTTTGGACAATGATGTCAAGAATAAACATCGGAGAAATTCAGTCTCTTTAACAGATGGTACTGGGAAAACTGGGCATCTGCATGAAGAATAGACTAGATCGTATCTCTCACATCCAGCCCCCCAAAAAGTGAACCCCAAACACCTTTAACAAAAGACAGGAGACTCTGAAACTGTTAGAAGATCAGGGAAGACATTTCAAGATGTGGCCATAGAGAAGACTCTGAAAAAGATCACAGTGTCCCGGGAAAAGGCCAGCGATCCATAAGTTACACCTTGATCCAGTCTACTTTCTGTTGCTGTGATAAAAACATACTGACCAAAGGAACTTGGGAGGAAAAGGTTTATTTAAATGTATATTTTCAGGTCTGGGAGGAAAGGGTTTATTTAAATATATATTTTCAAGTCTGGGAGGAAAAGGTTTATTTAAATATGTACTCTCAAGGTCTGGGAGGAAAGGGTTTATTTAAATGTATACGTTCAGGTCACAGTTTAACATTGAGGGGAGTCAGGGAAGGAGCTCAAGCAGAAATGAGGCATAAACCATGGAGAAATGCCACTTACACCTTGCCCTCCTGGTTGCTTCTATTCAACCTTCTGAATGTCACCATCCACAGTTCAGTGGGCTCTCCTAAGTCAAATCAAGACAATTCCCTATAGATGTGCCATCAGGCCAGTCTGATCTGGGCAATCCTTCAACTGAGACTCCTCTTCCCAGGTAACTGGGAATGACACTTGATAATGTCAAGTTGAAAATAAAAACTACCTTGCACTGGGCTGGAGAGATGGCCAGATGGCACTGTCTTCTCTTACAGAGAGGACCTGGGTTCTATTCCCAACACCTGAATGACAACTCGAAATAGCCTGTAATTCCCAGGACATCCAAGGCCTCTATCAGCACTGCATGTGTGTGGCCAAAAAACAAAACAAAAAAACAAAAAAACAAAAAACTATACAAATAAAATAAATAGGGACTGGAGAGATGGCTCAGTGGTTAAGAGCACTAGCTATTCTTCCAATAGGACCCAGGTTCAATTCCCAGAACCTACATGGCAGCTTATAACTGTAACTCCTGTCCCAGGGCCTGACATTCTCTTACAGACATAAATGCAAACAAGACTCCAATGCACATAAACATCTTTTTAAAAATAATAAAATTTGAAAAATAAAACAAGTAAAATCTAAAAAAAAAAAAAAAAAACCTAACTAGCACAGACTCGTGAAATTAAAAAGCTTTTATATAGCAAAGAAAGCATTACTTGAGAAGACAGTCTACAAAATGGGAAAGAATTTTTGTTGGCCATGCATTTGACAAAGGATTAGTATATAAAGAACTTATAAACAAAAACCAAACAAACAGAAACCCCAACAATTGAGCAGCAGCAACAAAGGCCTGGAGAGACAGATCAGTGGTTAAGGAGCACTAGCTGCTCTTGCAAGAGGATCTGGGTTTGATTCCCAACATCCCCATGATGGATCATAATTATCAGTAATTCAAGTTCCAGGGTATCTGGTTCCTGCCTCTGGCTCCTTCAGGTACCAGGAAAGCATATTATATTTTCTTTTTTGTCTTTTTTTTTTTTTGGTTTTTCGAGACAGGGTTTCTCTGCATAGTCCTGGCTGTCCTGGAACTCACTCTGTAGACCAGGCTGGCCTCGAACTCAGAAATCCGCCTGTCTCTGCCTCCCAAGTGCTGGGATTAAAGGCGTGCGCCACCACCGCCCGGCCTATTTTTATATTTTGATGCTGACAAATATTTTTTTCTGGATTATACACATGCACACAAATACGTGCGCAAAAATACATGTGTACAAATACATGCACACAAATACGTGCACACAAATACATGCGCACAAATACGTGCGCACAAATACATGCGCACAAATACGTGCATACAAATACATGCGCACAAATACATGCACACAAATACATGCGCACAAATACGTGCGCACAAATACATGCACACAAATACATGCGCAAAAATACATGCGCAAAAATACATGTGTACAAATACAAACGTGCGCACAAATACATGCGCACAAATACATGCACACAAATACATGCGCACAAATACGTGCGCACAAATACGTGCGCACAAATACATGCGCACAAATACATGCGCAAAAATACATGCGCAAAAATACATGTGTACAAATACAAACGTGCTCACAAATACATGCGCACAAATACATGCGCACAAATACGTACGCACAAATACGTGCACACAAATACATGCGCACAAATACGTGCGCACAAATACACGTGCACAAATATGTGCGCACAAATATGTGCACACAAATACATGCACACAAATACGTGCGCACAAATACGTGCACAGAAATACATGCGCACAAATACGTGCGCACAAATACATGCACACAAATACTTGCACACAAATACATGCACACAAATACATGCGCACAAATACGTGCGCACAAATACTTGCCACAAATAGATGCCCTTCTAACCACCTTTCCACTTTCTTTCTTTCTTTCTTTCTTTTTGAAATCAAATCATAATTTTTACTTATTCACACAGGGGTTATAAACACAAAAAGGCAGGACATGGGGAAGGGGATGACACTGGAGCGTGGGTGTTCATGGGGAATACAGATATCTTTCAGAACCGGGTATCGGCTGGGTGAATTTTCAGGGGGGACCAGTCACTATGTCTCTGCCAATGATTCACTTGTCCTTATCTAACTTGGTACTATCCACCAAGGCTACCTATTTACAAGGTCTATGACTACTCAGGCTGGTAAATTACCTCAAAAGCTGCCTGTTTACAATAGCTTGTAGCTATCTGTTTCAATGTTTTTCCACAGAGACCCAGGAGCTCTAACCCGGGCAGTATCTCAGGTAAAAATGAATAACCCGTGATGTCCACTGTTAGAAGTTCTAATCCAGATGCTGGCCCCTGAACTTATACTACTCAGACTTTCGATGGGCCATTGACAAGAACATCAAACAGCTAGAGATTGACATCACTAATCTGAAGAAATCCCTCATTTCGCTGTCTGAAGAGACCTCCAAAAATTGCAAAGGACTTTATTGGACTTGATTTACTCTTTCACAGTAGAAAAGACTGTGTACAGCTCTTGACTGTGTACAGCCCTTAAAGAAGAATGTTGCTTTTACATAGGCAAGACAGGGATGGTTAAAGAGAGCATGAAAAAGGTCAGAGAAGGCCCTGAGAAAAGACAGCGAGAGAAAGATGAGAGCTGGTACAAGAATTGATCTTCAACCTCTCCATGGTTGTCAACCCTACTTCCTACCATCTTGGGACCATTAATTGGGTTATTTTTGCTTATTTCTTTTGGTCCCTGGGCCTTAAATAGGCTGACTAACTTTGTGAAACAACAAATAGATAATTTGGTAGCAAAACCTATTCAGATACATTACCATAAGTTAGCTATGGAGGACCACGAGACTCAAGATGAGGTTGTTACAAATTTTTAATCAAAGGTCGTTCACGAGTCAAGGGCTCATGTTTCTCTGAACAGTCCCCTCTCCTTTGTGTTTGTCAGTTATGGCAGATTGTGAACCTGAGCTCCTACCAATGGAAGGAGACTCAGTCACCACCTACAGGGATAAAAGGCGGGAGGGAGCCAGGCTGGCCTCACTGTTGCTAGTCTGGTTATTAAGAAAAAAAAGAAAAAGAAAAAAAAAAAAAGAATTGCTGGGTTTAGGGATTTAGTGCAATGGGAGAGCTTGCTTGCACCAAGCGTGTGCGAAGCTCTGGGTTGGGCTCCTCAGCTCAAAAAAAACAAAAACAAAAAACAAAATAAGAACAAAATTGCCTGCCAAGCTACTTCCACTTTCCTTGTATGTCCCTTTGGACCACACTACAGTTCTTTCTTTCTTTCTTTCTTTCTTTCTTTCTTTCTTTCTTTCTTTCTTTCTTTCTTTCTTTTGTTTTTTCGAGACAGGGTTTCTCTGTGTAGCCCTGGCTGTCCTGGAACTCACTCTGTAAACCAGGCTGGCCTCGAACTCAGAAATCCACTTGCCTCTGCCTCCCAAGTGCTGGGATTAAAGGCATGCGCCACCATCGCCTGGCAATTATTTCTAACAACCAGAATTTACACTGCTGTTGGGGAATAGAATCCACTTCAGCCTCTATGGAAATCAGAGTAGCATTTTCTCAAAAAACTAAAACTACATCTGCCATATGACCCAGCTATATCCCTCCTTGATAGTTACCCAAAAGACTCTAGGTCCCCGTATCACAGAGACACCTCTACCTCTGTGTTCACTGTGTGAATCGTGAGTTTAAGGCTAGCCTGGGCTGTGCAGTGAGGCTGTGTACAGAAGCCTGATGTAGGGGCTGGAAAGATTGGTAAGCAGTTAATAACACTTTCTGCCCTTCCAGAGGACTGGGGTTTGGTTCTGGGCACTCACATGGGGCAGTTCACAACCACCTGTAACGTCAGTTCCAGGGAATCTGATGCCCTCTTCTGACCTCCTCTCCCACCCCTAGATACACACATAAGTGAAAATAAGAAAATTTCTTTGTGAGTTCAAGGGACACTGATTCTATATAGTGAGGTTCTGGGACAGCAAAGCCTATAGAGAAAGACTATGTTTCAAAACAAAACACAACAACAACAAAAACTAATAAATATGTATATTAAAACTCAATTAATATAAGATGTAATAAACCTGGATATAATATGTGACCAATAAACAATTACCCATGTAGATGAACATAATCCTATGCACGTCAAATACCGATTACATCGGAAAGTCTGTGTGCCTGTCTTCCCTAGCAGCTAACTACTACGGTGGCCGGCACGCAGCAGACTTTAGGTAAGGGCTGAGGAAGCCTGCACTGTGATGAGGGTCCCTAGGTGAGTCACGGATGCTGAGTTTTTGGTCACTCCATGGCTGGAAGCACCACATGAAACCTTAGCTGTTCAAAGGCTTAAGAGGCAGCCCCAGAAACGGGAGGTGAAGGAGCCTTACTCACCCTTGAAAGCGGGAGCATTTCACAGCCCACCAGCCAAGAGGCTCTGCTCTGGATTCAGCCGTATCTATGAGACTTGGTGAGTGAAATCCCAGCCTGATTCTGATTCCGAATTCCAAACTCTAGAATGAGTGTTAACAGACATTGCTCTACTCCTGCCCGTGTGTCCATGGAGGTCTCCTGCCTTGCCATGGCCGAGCAGCCGACACTGCAGACAGGAAGCCTGGTATCTGGTCTAAGGCAGAGCCAGAGAGAGACAGGGCAGGGACGGCGGCAACCTGAGAAATTCCCTTAATCTTTTTCAGACTTTGAATCAGAGAAAATCGAGATTCACAGCTTAAACTCAGAAAGAATTTTAGTGTAGCTAGTCTGAAACACTGTTGGACATTGTGTTAAAGGTATTTTACTGTGGGTTAGTTGTTATGACTAAGGAGAAGAGAAGTGCTTAGAAAGAGCAAACGAGCTTGGGAGAGGCTTCTCTGACAGTGGGAGGAACAAGACAAGTCCAAGTTCCTGCCGGGACTCCTCGAGAGAAAGCCGCTGTTAATTCCTGCCTCAGCCACACATCTAGTTCTGGTGGCTGGGGAAACTTCTGTTTGCCTCTCTCTTTTCTTTTACGAATCAAGACTAGAGGCTGGCTCTGGAGAAGCCATGGATGGCATTGTCTTTCTTTTTCTTTCTTTCTCTCTCTTTCTTTCTTTCTTTCTTTCTTTCTTTCTTTCTTTCTTTCTTTCCTTCCTTCCTTCTTCCTTCCTTCCTTCCTTCCTTCCTTCCTTCCTTTCTCTGTTTTCATCTTTCCTTTCCTTCAATCTTTCTTTCTTTCTTTTCTTCTTAGATCGATCTATCTATCTATCTATCTATCTATCTATCTATCTATCTATCTATGAGTATACTGTGGCTATTTTCATATACACCAGAAGAGGTCATTGGGTCGCATTACAGATGGTTGTGAGCCACCATGTGGTTTCTGGGAACTGCACTTAGGACCTCCAGAAGATCAGCCAGTGCTCTAACCCCTGAGCCATCTCTCCAGCCCCCATGGCTGGCATACTAATCTGATGAAGTGACCCAGGATCCACGAGGGCTGCCTACATTGTCTGACACATGTCCCTTTCCTATATAAGAGGCATTTCTGAGGAGAGTCCTGAAGGAAACAGCAGGTTTCTGGCCAGGAGTGGAGAAAGCCCTTCCAGTAGCTGTTTGTGTGGAATTCTCCTTCTCTGCTGGTGAGAGGCTTCAGCTAGCCTCTGGGGAGGGGCTCCTCTCCCTTTTTTATGTCCTCCACATTCCCCTCCATCCTGTTACATACACATCATCTGCTTAGAAGTTAGACAGGTTGTACGTACACCATGGTCCACTTCTGAGCGCTGTCATCAACCCGACCTTTTGTATTCGCTGTCTGCTTGTCCATCCTCCCGCCGTGACATCCTGGTGTCCTCTCTGGACATTTTCTCAGTCCGGAAATTTCACATAAATAACGAATGTTGTTTGGGCTCTAGACTGTATTTTCCCCTACTTGGTAACAAGGTTCATTTCCAGTTCTCTGTATGTGTGTGGAGATGTGCACATGCCATCAGGCACGGTTGGAATTGTGAGCTTCCTGATGTGGGCACTGGGAACTGAACTTGGGTCTAGAAGGGCAGCAAGTACTTCTAACCACTAGGCCGCCTTTCCAGTGCCTCTTCACTTTTTAAAAAGCATTTACAGTTTCTTTTTATTTTATATCTTATCAACAGCTTTAATTTGCCCTTCAGATGTTTATACTTGGTGGTTACTTCCCTTAGTATGTCACATGTCCAAGAGAAGAAAAGATTGTAGCCCTTAGAATACCACCAGGAAAGCCCCTGCAGAGGAAGAGGACAGTTGAGTTACAATGAACCCTGTAGGCAGAAATTTTTCTCAACCTACTTTTTTTGTTTGTTTGTTTTGTTTTTTGTTTTTTTTTCAAGACAGGGTTTCTCTGTGTAGTCCTGGCTATCCTGGAACTCACTCTGTAGACCAGGCTGGCCTCGAACTCAGAAATCCACCTGCCTCTGCCTCCCAAGTGCTGGGATTAAAGGTGTGCGCCACCACCGCCCGGCATCAACCTACTTTAATAAAGGTTTAACCTCTCCTCTAGCCCACCATCCACCAGAGGTAGTGAAAAGAAAGGTTATTAGGAAACAGAGGAAGTGGACCTGTTTAGAAATAGTTCTTTGGGGTGATTCCAATCTTTGTTGTTCTCAGTCCAGTCCACTAGCAAACACCAAACATGAACCAGCAGTGCCAGTCCAGTCCGTTCAGCAATCACCACTCACGAATGAGCAGCTGTAGACCAGTCCTCTTGGCAGACTCCACACAGGACTTCAGGACACACAGTTCAATCCTGAAGAAACCACGAGGCTCGCCAACTGTCCTGAGTCTACTGTAGAAGCTGCAAGAAGCCACGGGGGGGTGGGGGAGGGGGGGAGGGAGGGAGAGAGAGAGAGAGAGAGAGAGAGAGAGAGAGAGAGAGAAGAAAAAACAAAAAAGAAAACAGAAGCCACAGGAACCTCAAAAGTTCTTCAGTGAGTTTCTTTCTATGACGTCACCATAAGTGAAGCTCAGTGCAATGTAAAGTGAACCAACACATCATACTGTCAGTGAAGAAGAGCAAACCAATGCTCGACCTCCCACTGTCTGTGGGGTCATATTTATATTCCTCCCAAACGTCACATGTCCTTTCATGTGTCTGCTATAGGAAAACAACCTTTCATCTGTGTGCCAAGCGAAATATCATTTGACATAACTGATTTTCCAAAGAAACCAGAAGTTTCCACTTTCAATTCCTTACATCAGTGTTGCTACGAAATTTCCAACCTGGTGGTTCTTTCCAAGTGCTTTTTTAAAAAGCTCTGTTTGTTTTTATTTAATGAATGTTTGCCTCCATGTGTATCTGTGTGCCATGTCCATGCCTGTGCCCTTGCAGGCCGGAGAGAGTGTTGGGGTCCCCTGGAACCTGCATCAGAGACAGTTGTGAGCAGCCATGTGCCTCCCGAGAACCAAACCCGAATCCAATCTGAACAAGAGCAATGTGCTCCCTTAACCACTGAGCCCTCTCTCAGCCTACTGTGTGCTTCCTCCTGACAGCCCTACTGGGTGCTTCCTTCTGACAGCCCTACTGGGTGCTTCCTTTTGATGGCTATTGTGTTATATTTATGTTTGAAAGCAATTACTACGATTTCCTTCATGGGTTTTCCAAGGCTCCTACAGTATCACACACCTACTGTCATGATTTGTGGGCCGAGGCTGCCTCCCAGGACTTGGTTGATACACCTGCTTCCAAGCATCTGTCTCCCATCTGTCCTGTACTCTCTCACACGAGCCTCTCTCACACGAGGCACCACATTTCTGGTCCTATCCAGATACCTTTAGTAGCTCATTCACAAATGTATGCTCAAACCCAGCTTGGCCATTTTAATTCTCTCAGAGACTGGGCTTGCCAGTCTGTACCAGAACTCACAGGATGACCATGCCCCCCAGAAGTCCTGTTCTTTGAACCCTAGGACAACAGATTCATTTTCCAGAGTTACTACTTTAGGTTTCACTGCTGACGTAATCTACCTGGTCCAAGCCCGTGAACCCACACTCCAGGCTGTTATAGTAGCACCCGTTTCAGGAGCAGCCACGGAAGCACTGCTGGAGATGGGATGAAGGAAAGGGCCTGAGAGCGTTAATTCATCTGAAGCCACGACCTGGGCAAAAGCTGCTTCCTGGTCCTAGCTCTTTTTGGAAGGCAGACAGGTGACCAGGGAAATGATTTGTGAGGTCAATTTGGAGCATAAAAAGGGAGAGAGCACCCCCATGCCTGGCTCCGTTTTGCATTTTACTACTCTTTTCTCTGAGTCTCCCTAAGTGTGAGCAGGGTAGGAATCCCAGGTAAACATGATACAGCAAAGTAGTCCCTCTTCCAGTTGCTGTGAACCAATTGTCTTTCCCTGTTTTCACTCATTTGCACCCGCCCTCTGTCTGCTAACGCTGGGGAGAAGAACTGCCTGCAAAGTCAGAAAACTCCGGTTCTTCTTTGCATTGTGTCTTAGCTGACTTCAAGTTCCCTCTCCTGCACGAAAGGAAGGGGCAAAGTACCGCACCTCACTCCAAGGTCCTCACTGGCTCACCTCCTGAGCTGAGGGCAATCAGCCAGAGGTGTGTCGACACGCCCTAATTTTTTCTTGGTTACTATCCCAGACTTTTACCGCCTCCCCTGCAACTTCAGGGCTCTTGAAGTCGGGTGGCTAGCGATACGTGTGCACTGCTAAGGTGTTGTATTTGCCATTTACAAAGCACCATCAGGCATCTTATCAAGGCTGCTTCATGACAAGGAAGAACTAAAAGGGGCCGTGGAGGACGCCCACAACCGTAAGACGAGGAAATGGGAGGCCGCGACTTGCTCATGGCCACAGAGCAAAAAGAGTCAACCTCATCCCTACGCCTGCTTACTCGTTAGCCTTCTGGAAATAAATACACCGGCCTAGAGACTTCCCTGAAGAACAAGGCCTGTCGTAGGGAAGGCTCCTTTGACATCACCAGTGGGTCCAATCCCTCCCTTATCAGGATCAGGGAAGACCGTGGTTTCTTGTAATTTGCTGGCCCTGGTTCCAGACCTTGCTCTTCCCACTTACGCTGAACTAGCCTCTCCGATCCTCCTTTGCCCACAGTTCCTGGGAAACCGCCCCGCCCCGCCTCACTTCGGGGTGTGGCTTTAAGGCAGTTACCCAACGCCACTCCGTGTTGGGTAGGGGTGGGTCACAATCTTCACACCTTCCTCTCTAACCTCTGTCAGGCTCCAGCTGTGCGTGATTTAACCTGCCTTCCTAGGCCATTTGGCTGCAACCCACCCCTTGTGACATCCTATTCTGAGAAGTCAAAGTCCCTACAGAGACGACAAGGTGGTCCTATAATCGCCTTGGGTGGAGATAGGATCTTGATTTCAAAGCCTGCTTGGGCTACTTAGGAAGTTCAAGAATGGCCTGGACTACAGAACACCCAGCCTCAAACAAACATGTCACATAAAACAACACAGACTTGCCAGCGGAAGCAAGTAGGGACCGCAGAGCCAGGTTTTTAAAAAAGCAAAAATTGCAGCAAGCACACACCTTTAATCCCAGCACGGGGCGGGGGGGGGGGTATCCCAGGACGGAGGGGGAATTCTTGAGTTTCAGGCCAGCCTGGTCTACACATCTGAGTTCCAGGAAAATCAGAGCTGCAAACTCAGTCTCTCTCTCTCCCTTCTTCCCTCCCTCCTTCCCTCCCTTCCTCCCTCCCTCCCTCCCTTCCTTTCTTTTTGGTTTTTGGAGACAGCATTTCTCTGTGTAGCTCTGGCTGTCCCAGAACTTTCTTTGTAAATCAGTTTGGTCTTGAACTCACAGAGATCAGCCTGCCACTGCCTTTTGATTAAAGTCATGGGCCACCACTGAAAGGCTGAGACCCTGTCTTTAAAAGTCTGCTGCATAGAACTCAGGCAGATAAGGTTTAGGCAGCACTAATGACCCAGGAAGAGCTGCAGCGTGTGTGTGTGTGTGTGTGTGTGTGTGTGTGCTCGTGTGTGTATGCACATATGCATGTGTGTGTTCTGTGTGTGCACATGTGTATGTGTCCTACATGTGTGTGCGCGAGTGTGTGTGTGCATGTGTGTGTGTGTGTGTGTGTGTGTGTACCCTCAGAGGCAAGAAGAGAGCATTAGGTTCCCTGGAGCTGGAGTCATACGCAGTTGTAAGCTACCTAACCCCAGTGAAGAACATGGAATGTTCTTAACCACTGAGCTCTCCAGTCCCTTTGTTTTTGTATGTTCAATGTAACAAAAATGACCCTTTCCTAACTGCTTTGCTCTCTCCCTCTCTCTCTCTCCTGGCAATGCCCCCCTCCCACCTCTCTCCTTCTCTCTCTCTTGCCTAGCTGATCTGGAATTGGCTGTGTATTTCAGGCTGACTTTGAATTTGCAATAATCTTTCTGTTTCTGTCTCCAATGTGCTAGGATCACAGTCTGGTCCCATGCCCAGATTTCTAGTTGTGTGTGTGTGGATTTTTTTTTGTCTTTTTTGTTTGTTTTTTTGTTTTAACCATGCAATATTGCTTAGCCTGGAACTGGTTATGTATACCAGGCTGGCCTTGAACTCACAGAGATCCACTTGTCTGTCTCCTCGGTGCTAGAATCAAAGGTTTCTGAGACTGTCTCTGTAGTAGTCTAAGCTGGCCTTGAATTCTTAATACTTTTCCTTTCATCTAATAAATGCTGGGCTTACAAGCATGTGTCTTTTTATCTTTACCTTCTTTTATTCCTTTTTGCTTATTGTATTGTTTTTAATGATTCCCCTTGCCATGTCTCAAAGTTTTCTGATTTTTTTTTCTATAAAGCATCATCTGGTATTAACTGTGCTTATGAAATTTTGTTTTGTTTTTAACTTCTCATTGCTTCTTTGTGAACTTCACGTCATACACCCCATCCCACTCATCCCCGTCTCCCCAGCACCCAGCCTCCACCCTTGCAACCTCCCCCAAAGGAAAAAAATCTCCTTGTAGAAGCTGCAGTGTGTCCCGCAGTACACCCTGTGTCCAGACTTTTTTTACCTGCAAATGTTCACAGTAATGAGTCACTGGTCTGGCTCGAGGCCTCTGGCTCCTGCTACACTCTCAACACTGGAACCTCACTGGGACTCCTCTCAGATAGGCTGTTGTTGCCCGTGTTATGGAGAGTTTTGGATTTGTAGGACCAGCCCCTTCATGCAGCAGCTCATTTATGGGGAAGATATTGGGGTGAGCCAACTCAAAACCCTGCATCTGGGCCTGAGAGGTGTCTTGGCTGGTCAGCCCGCCAGCTCTCCTGCAGCCAGACTACCAGGGCAGGCTTTCCAGCCTGGCTAGCTCATCCAGTGCCACAGCCAGCTCTCATGGTCTCATGCCTGTAGGGCCGGCTCACGGCTGGTGCCCATGCCATCTACTGTGCTACCAAGGCAAGGTGCAGGGCCTAGTCTCTTGAGTGCTGTTGCTGGTGAGGGACAGGTCCAATTCTCCCACCTGTCACAGTTGGCTAGGGATGAGGAGAGATGGGGGATGAGGGCATCTCTCCCTCATCAGGACCATGATGAGGCCATACCATCATCATCTCTGCCTCAACAGCAGACAAGTTGCTGGGACCAGCTCTCCCACGCTCATGCCCACAGTGCCAGCTCACTCATGTTCCCACTACCATGGCCAGCTCTACTGTGCTGCCCGGGTGAGGGACAGGTCCAACATTCCTGAGTGCTGCAGCAGGTGAGAGGCAGGTCCGGTTCTCCCACTCTGGTGGTTTGGGACCAGCTCTTCTGCCTGTGGTAGGTGGCAAGGGGTGAGAAGGGAGAGCATCTCTCCCTCACCCATGCTATCTCACAGGAGACAAGCAGCAGGGCCAGCCCTCCCATGCTCACACCCTTGGGGCTGGCTCATCTGTAACTCCTGCAACCAGGGCCAGCTCTGCTATGCCTCCTGGGGGATATGTGGGACCAGCTGTTCAGAGTACTGCAGCTGTCGAGGGGTGGGGTCAGCTCTGCTGCTCTCTTCAGGGCTGACTCTTCCAAACAGGAGCAGGTGAGAGGTCGGGCCAGTTCTGCACAACCTTCCTACATCAACATCGACAGGATAAAGAGTTTGAGACTAGCCAGGCTGTGGTGGCTCACACCTTTAATCCCAGCATTTGAGAGTCAGAGGCAGGTGGATATCTGAGTTTGAGGCCAACCTGATCTACAAGAGCAAGTTCCAGAACAGCCAGGGGTTCACAGAAAAATCCTATCTTGAAAAACAAAAATCAAATCAAATCAAAAAGAACAAAACCAGGAACATTTCCTCCGATCAGTAAGTGTCAGGGCTGCAGCAGTGCATGCGGCAGAGACCAACAGTTAGGAGGCCTGGGGATTTCATATTGTCCCAGTCAGAATGGCCACCAACACGGAGACAGATGAGGACAAACGCTGAGGATTGGGTGGGAAACGAGGACCGCTTACCCAAGGCCGCTGGGAATGTGAGTTTGTGCAGTCACCATGGCAGTTAGGATGAAGGGTCTGCAGGAAAAAAAAAGCAGAGCTATCCCACAAGACCGGGCTCTGCTACTCTTGGGTAGATGCCTAGAGAATTCTAAGTCAACATATCAACCCTGTGGGGCTGGAGAGGTGGCTCAGTGGTTAGAGCACTGGCTGCTCTTCCAGGGGACCCAGCTTCAGTTCCAGCATCCACAGTGGCAGCTCACAACTGTCTGTAACTCCAGTTCCAGGGGATCCAGTGGCTTCTGGCTTCATCAGGTGCCACGCACGCGCGCATGTGCACACACACCGCAGTTATACACATGAAATAAAAATAAATCTAGCCAGGCAGTGGTGGTGCATGCCTTTAATCCCAGCATTGAAGAGGCAGAGGCAGGCAGATCTCTGAGTTCGAAGACAGCCTGGTCTACAGAGTGAGTTCCAGGACAACTAGGGCTACACAGAGAAACCCTGTCTCCAAAACAAAACAAACAAATCTTTAAAAAAGGAGACCTGTGCACTGCCATGTCTACACTGCACTGTTCATGACAGCTAGGAAGTAGAATTAGCCTGTATAAATGTCTATCAGCGGATGAATGAGTAAAAAAAAAAAAGGAATTGTATGCAGCCATTAAGAAAAATAAAATTATGGCATTTTGAGGAAAATAGATGTAACTGGAGATTATTATGTGAGAAAACTTAGACTGACACAAATCCCATATTTTCTGTCACACAGAGAACCTAAGTTTAAATTTACAAGTGTGTATATTTATATGTGTGAGGAAGAACACTTAAGAGAGGTGATAACCAGGAGTGTAAGAGAATGCATGTAACAGGAAAGAGGGTAGGGGAGGAGGGACCAAGGTGGAAGAGGGGAACTGGCACAGGAAGGGAAGCCAGGCGAGAACGAACCAGAACGGTGCGTAAGGGCATTGGGAAGAATCACCACGAGCCGGTTACACTGGATTCCAATTTTTAGGATTAATAGAAAGTAAACATTATGTCGGGCGGTGGTGGCGCACGCCTTTAATCCCAGCACTTGGGAGGCAGAGGCAGGTGGACTTCTGAGTTCGAGGCCAGCCTGGTCTACAGGGTGAGTTCCAGGACAGCCAGGGCTACACAGAGAAACCCTGTCTCAAAAAACAAACAAACAAACAAACAAAAACAAACAAACAAAAAGACAGTAAACATTAGATACTATTTTTAAGCCCAGAAGAAAAACAGCTCTAATTACTGTTTTGATGTCTGTTGCTAATTCTACTACCTCTCCATGAACCGTCTTCTGAGTCATTTCAGTTGATTGATTATCTATGAATCATGTCTTTCTGAGATCTTATATATCTGGTCACCTTTTATTAGATGTCAGGCATTTATGTGAGTGAATGTGTGTGCACATGTGTGAGTATGTGCATGAGGTGTGTGTGCAAGTGTGAGCATGTGCATGAGGTGTATGTGTGCACATGTGTGAGCATGTGCATGAGGTGTGTGCACACATGTGTGAGCATGTGCATGAGGTGTGTGTGTGCACATGTGTGAGCATGTGCATGAGGTGTGTGCACACATGTGTGAGCATGTGCATGAGGTGTGTGTGCACATTTGTGAGCATGTGCATGAGGTGTGTGTGCAAGTGTGAGCATGTGCATGAGGTGTGTGTGTGTGCACATGAGGTGTGTGCACGCACATGTGTGAGCATGTGCATGAGGTGTGTGTGCACATGTGTGAGCATGTGCATGAGGTGTGTGCATGCACATGTGTGAGCATGTGCATGAGGTGTGTGTACACATGTGTGAGCGTGTGCATGAGGTGTGTGTGTGTGCACATGTATGAGCATATGCATGAGGTGTGTGCACATGTGTGAATATGTGCATGAGGGGTGTGTGTGCACATTTGTGAGTATATACATGAAGTGTGTGTGTGTGTGTGTGTGTGTGTGAACATGAGGTGTCCATGTGAGTACATGTATGGGAAGGCCAGAGAGATCAGACTCCAGGGTTGTTCCCTGAGAGCTATACATATTTTTTAGACAGAGTATTTCAGTGGGACCGGGCTACTTTGTTGGCGGGCCCCAGGGATCTGCAAGTCTCTGTCTCACTAACACTGTGCACAAGTGGATGCCACCGCACTCAGCTTTTTAAGTGTGGATTCTGGAGCCCTTGTGAACTCAACCCCTTACACTTCTGGGGCAAATATGTCACCAGATGAACTATCATCCATCCACTCAGCCATTTTCAACTCTGCCTCTGCTTATTAAGGATCGTTCTCTTTTACTTTCTTTCCTTCTTTCTCTTTCTTTAAATTTTGTTGCTCAATGCCGTGGTGAAGGCTAGTCCCAAATTCTCTGTCTTCTACCTCAGTCTTCTCAGAGTGACTGCAGACCCATCAGCATAGCTAGCATGGATATCGCCATTATTCTTTATTATCATTATTACCTTTATTCATTTATGAGTGTGCATGCGCACACGTGTGAAAGTCAGAGGACAGCTTCTGGGAGTGAGTTCTCTCCTTCCATCACACAGGTGTCATCCTAGGTGGCAAACGTCTTTCCCTGCTGATTTGCCCCATATAGGTATCTCTTTATTTTTTAAGATTTATTTTATTTATATGAGTACACTGTAGCTGACTTCAGACACACCAGAAGAGGGCATCGGATCCTGTTATAAATGGTTGTGAGCCCTTATGTGGTTACTAGGAATTGAACTCAGGACCTCTGGAAGAGCAGTCAACCATAGAGCTCTTAACCACTGAGCCATTTCTCCAGCCCCATATAGGTAACTTTTATTCATATAAACCTTGCATTTAATTTATAATGCAGTTATATTACTTGGAAACAACTTGAGTCTTCTTTTCAGATCTATTTATTTTATATGTATGAGTGTCCTGCTTCCATATATTGTATGTGAATCACCTACTTGTACTTATGAATGTTAGAAGCCTTTGATGCATTTCTGAATTTCTTTTTCCAAGACAAGATTTCTCTGTGTAGTCCCGGATGGCCTGAAAGTCAGTACATAGATCAGTCTGGTCTTTAACTAACACATCTCTGCCTGCCTCTGCCTTCCAAGGGCTGGGACTAACGGCATCCACAACTACACCCAGCTTGAACGTTTTTTAAAAAAAGAAATTTACCAAACCCTTTTAAATACAAAATTCCATGGTACTAAATGCATTTATAAGCTGGATGAGGAGGCAAACATTTGGAATCCCAGTAGGGAGATCCCAAATTCAAGCCCAGCCAGGACTACACTGTAAATAAATGTACAGATTACAGGGTGAGCAGAGTGGCTCAGTGGGTAAAGGCACTCACTGCCAAGCCTGAGGATCTGGGTTTGAGACTTGGGACCCACACTGTGGAAGGTGAGAACTGATTCCTTAAATTTGTCCTCTGACCTCACATGTACACAATAGCACACACACAGACACACACACATGTAAGATATATGTAACATTTTTATATATATTTACAGTGTTGCACCATCAACCTCACTGTTCATTCAGGAGCTATTTTATAAACTTGACACCACAGTTACTAAAACATAATCCTATGTTTAAGCTTCTTACTCTTTTCTGGATACTTTTCTTCTAGTTTATGTCTCTGAATTTGCTTACTCTTGCTTATTCTAGGTGTCCAATATAAGTGGAATAATATATTTGTGTTTTTATTTTATCTTATTATGTGTAGGAGTGTTTTGTCTTTGTGTATATCTGTGCACCATATGTGCATGCAGTGCCTGCAGAGGCCAGAAGAGGGCACCAGATACTCTGAAATGGAGTTATGCGTTTTTGTGAGCTGCCAAATGG
This sequence comes from Grammomys surdaster, assembly GCF_004785775.1. Lineage (NCBI taxonomy): Eukaryota > Metazoa > Chordata > Mammalia > Rodentia > Muridae > Grammomys > Grammomys surdaster. The sequence continues at coordinate 3,250,580 of NW_021604637.1, read as the reverse complement.
GTCCCTGGAAGAGCAGCCAGTGCTCTCAACAACTGGCCATCTCTCCAATATTTGTCTTTGTGTCTGACCAATTTCACTTAATGTGATGTTTCAGAGTTCACCCATGTTAGATCAGAATTTTGCTCCTTTTAAGACTGAAGAACTGTCACATTCTGTCAGTTAGCACTCCTGCTGACAGACATGGGAATGGTTTCTTTCCAGCCGCTCTGAGTGGGTTACCAACCAGCTCCGATCTTCCGGGTCTTGACTTTTCATCAAGAGTTATGTGGTGGGCATCTGCTTTCTTCCACAGACGCCCTTCCTGTCTTCTTGGCTAACTCCCAAGAATAGAAGGGCCTCTAGCCAGGAGGCGGTGGCACACTCCTTTAACCTCAACAAACAAGGAGCAGGGGCTGGCAGATCTCTACAGAGTGAGTTCTAAGCTAGCCAGGACTACAGAAAGAAACCCCCAAACACAACAAAAGCCTGGAGATGCAGTTTAAGTTACACTAAAAAGCCCATCGCTCTCCCTCTCTCTCTCTGACAGTCTTGGTCACTACATAGCACACTCTGGTCTTGGACTCACTATGTGGCCCAGGTTATCCTTGAACATCTGGTAATTTTTCTTCCTGCCCCAGCCTTCCAAGTGCTGAAACTACAGCATATGCCTCCTTCCTTCCCTATATATAATGCAAATATGCTTATAAATACATAGGTGTTTTATATAAATGTATATATTCATATATAATTGGATATATACATATACAGATATGTATACATTGGATTTTTAATTTTTATTTTATATGTATAAGTGTTTTGTCTGCATATATGTTTGTATACTACATGTATATAGTACCTGTGGAGCCCAGAAGAGGTTATTAAATTCCCTAGAACTGGAGTTATAGATTGTTGTGCGCTACCACGTGGGTGGTGGAACTCAACCTGAGTCCTCTGGAAGAGCAGCAAGTGTGCTTAATCACTGAGCCATTTTATGAGTGTGTGTGTGTGTGTGCGCGCGCACACGCACGTGTGTGTGCTTGTGAATGCTTTCTATGCTCCACAAGAAGCATCCTGCTCACCAAATATGTACTGAACAAAGGAATAAGAAAAGTGGTCTGGCCAGGTGTATTAGACCTAGCCTTTAATCCCAGCACTCAGGAGACAGAGGCAGGTGGATCCCTGTGAGTTTGAGGCTAGTCTGGTCTACAGTGTGAGTTCCAGAACCACCACAGAGAGATCCTGTCCTAAAAAAATAAAAATAAAATAAAAATAAAAATAAAAAAAGAGGGTGCCTAAAGATTCTTTTCTACTTCTGTTTCAGAAGCCTCAGTGCCAACACTGGTCAGTCAGACAACAACAATGGGCACCATGGCAAATCTGGGCCTGACTGAGCTAAAGGTGAGCACACCAGGAAGTACTGTAAGGATCTAAACCCACTGCAGCATTCAACTACAACGTCAATGTCTCCATTTCATGGAAAACAATCTAAGTTAATAAGCAGGGGAGCTGGGGTTTAACTCTTCATGGTTTGTCTCTAGAGCCTGAGCGCGCTTAACTGTGCTCAGAGATGTAGTTAGCTTGAAGGGGTTAACATCTTTAACCAATTAATTATCAATCAATTAATTAGAAACTAATAATTAAGCAGTTAACTAATTAATGGTTTGTGGGGGGGCATTCTTGTGCACATGAGGAGAACAAAGAACAACCCCAGATATCACTCCTCAACTTCCTCGTTTATAAGGCATGCCCCGACTCTCTTGTTTGCCACCATGCTGTGTGCGCTGAGTTAGCCGGCCTGTGAGCGTCTCCTGTCTGCCTCCCTCCTTCCTGTAGGATGCCTGGCATTATGGATGAGAGTTCTCGGGTCTAGTGTTTCTCTTCTTCTCCTTCCCATTAGAGTCTTATCATTACAGAATTGCCTGCCCAGCACCACAAAGCCCAGTTGTGAACACATATGCTTTTAATTCTGAAATCAAGCATTGTAGCCCTTTCAAGTTCATGGACAATGACAAATTTCCACAGATAGTCATCTCTGAAGAATGTTTTCGTAAATTTTGAAAAATGCTAGAAGCCATTTTCTGATCAAAATGTAACTAACAATAACATAAAATTTGCCACTTAGAAATTTAAAACCACAAATATCGTCTTAAATTTTCTTTAGGAAGCTGGGTGTAATGGCGCACACCTTTAATGCTGGCACCTGGGAGGCAGAGGCAGGCGGATCTGCCTGGATGAATTATTCCAGCAATGGGAGTGAGTAGAGATTATCTGCCTAATGGAATAGTATGAAACCAGCAAGAATCATGTTGAGAATATAAATGACGTATGAATATATGGGCTTCACTTCTTTATATGTTCCTCTTATTTACTTAATAATTAAATATTTCTTTTGTAAAATGGAAAACCGTGGACTCTGCCCTTGAGGCTCAGTTCAAATGCCACCTTCTCTGTAGAACTCTGGATTTCTCCCACTAGAGGCAACCTTGGCTTTCCTGGGATTTCTTAGCATTTGACTTCTCCAGTCTCTTAAAATTTCTGCTACTGCTGTGACCACTCGGCAGGCAGGACTGTGGCTTCTCTGTGCATCAGCCTCTCTGAGGATGTTCCAAGATGTTCAGCCAGACTTGAACCCTTCTCTGCGGTGTTGGGAGGGTTGAGAAGTGATTGGAGGTAACATATAAGCTAAACAGATGGAGACTGTTAGAATATAGATTGCAACGAACCCTGCGTATGACAGAGAAGGACCCTGGTCCCCAAACACTCCAGCAAACTCAGGAAACAGTCCATGTGTAACCACCACAGTGTGGTGATCTGTTTTAGGGAAAGGTGCCAAAAGCAAGTGGTATGGCTCTAACCAAAATGAGGTAGGGGAGGGTGTTTGCTGACACACTGCCTGGGCTTGGGCTGCCAAGTGCAACTGAGGCAGGCGTGCTCTCAGATGAACAAGGAGATGTTTGGGTTTGGGGACCATCTGAGAAATCCCCAGTGGCAAAAGATAAGCAGCTGCTCTAGAAAGATCCAAAAAAGCACTGTAGCCTTCCAAATCAACTTTCTGGGCTGGCAGAACAGTCACTCCATAACTCAAGTCACCCTGCCGCCCAGTGGCCTGCTGAGAACACGACAGTGGCCTGGTATTCCAGACACCATGTGGTCTGTCTCCTCAGACATAGCGCCCTCTCCTGCTGCACACCTCCCTACCCCTCAGAGGGCACACCTCAGAAGTCCTGCTGGCCCCTTTTGATGCCTGCTTCCTTGATTACAATTCATTTTCATTCAGCATCCAGGGTGTGCTGATACCCAGAATAAGCCATGCTGATTCACTGAAGTTGAGATGAAATTTGAGCCTCTAAAATTATTTGTTTTATGTCTATGGGTGTTTTGCCTGCCTGCTTGTGTGTCTGTGCAGTGTATATGCAATATTCTTGAAGGTCAGAAGAGGGCATCAGGTCTCTGGAAGTGGAGTTTTAGAATTTGTGAACTGCCATGTAGGTTCTGGGGATTGACCTCTCGAAGAGAAGCCAGTGCTCTTAACCACTGAACCAACTCTCCAGCTCTAAAAGTAAACTTAAAATAATTTGTATTGCACACTTTAATCCCAGAACTTGAAAGGCAGAAGCAGGTTAGTTTAAGGCCAGTCTGGTTTACATACTAAGCTCAAGGGCTTCCAGGTCTCCACAGAGAGATGCTGTCTCAAAACAATTGTCTATCACCAGGTAAACAGATAGACATTGTGTGCCTCCATTGTGACACTGAAGCCTATCCCTTGTACACTCTCCTCATCGTGAATACATACCACACGTGTGACCACAGAGAAACAGCAGACAGACCCAGAAGGAGAAATCGTCTATTCAAACAGAGAGGAAAGAAACTCTATGCCACATTAAAAGATACGAGCAAGAAAGCACAACGTATGACCCACACCATTCGCAGACGTGATTTGTCCTAATAAAGGTGACTGGAGAGACGGCCGACTACAAACAGTGCAGAGCCACCGACCGGTGATAAATTCCGTGTAGCGGGCGAGGCATCGCTGTAGGAGATCCACTGCATTTCAAGTGTAAACGGACACGATGTATGTAACTTATTCTCAGAGTTCAGACTACAGTCTATGAATGCACATCACAGGTAGACACGGGTGGTAACTCAGGTGAATGGATTGCTTACAGGTCAGCTGGGGTGTTTGCAACCAAAGTGTGCAGACATCTTTTGTACCAGTCTTATAATGTTCCAGTAATTTTGAGATCGTCTCCAAATAAAAAGTTAAACAACAAAAAAAATGCAAGTTCCTTACCATGGTCTGCAAGATCTGTGACACCATCCCCACCCAGCACCCGGCAGGCTCAGTCCCAACGCAATAAGCACAGTCTCCCATTGGAGGGAGGGTCTATTATTGCCTTTACACAGGATTCTCTTCTCCATACACGGGCACGTGTTGTCATTGTCCTAGCACACCCCCACACTTATTTATTGCGTTCTTTCACGGCACTTCTGACCTTTTTCTTCACAACATTTCTCACAGTTATAGTGTATATTCTGTTTGTTTTTGAGACACGGTCTTATGTATCCCAGGCTGGCCAAAGATGGCTGGACTCTGGCTCCCAAGGGCTGGCATCATGTGCCACCATGCCAGGATAGGAGTTTGTATTCAGGGAACACTATGTCTACCCTAGTTGTTTAGAGGCTTCCTGAAGTCAGGGCTCAAGTCTGTTTTGTTCACAAATGTATCTCCTGCACCAACTGCTGAACTTGGCACATACTGGGCACTAGGTAACCAGACGACGGATGAAAAGGTGAACCCTGTTCTCTAAGTTCCTCTCCAACCTGTTGACAACTCTCAGAAAACACACCTCGAAGTTAAACATTAGTCTCAAGAATCTAATCAAGAGGCATTGACTTTGAAGGATCTCTAGATTTCCCGCTTGCCACGTGAGTTTGAAACCGAAAGGCCATTGTAAGGAGTGGGACCTCACAAGAGATGTGCTGAGGAATGCCACTGAGTTAGCAGGGGACCTACACCTCAGGTCCTCCGAGGGGACAGTGAGAGCCAAGGATCTGGCTAGGGTGCTGTTGAGAGGCAGTCTGGTTAGCATGAGAGGTCCCTCATTTAGGTTGAATCTAAGGATGGTGCCAGGAGGAGCCTGACTTAAGGGCTAAGCAGGGGAGTGATGTCTGGAGATCAGGCACCAGGTCAAGAGCAGGAATTGCTGCTGAGGTGGAGAGGAGGGCACTGAGGCATGGAACCTCACTCTTCTGCACGCTATCCTTGTGCAAGGTCAGCGATCTGAGGTGGAGGAAGTCAATCCAGATGAGAGGCTTGGATTCTGTCCTCACGGGACGTGTGCAGCCTTGGGCACTGGACATGACGGTTCCAGTCTCCCACTGCTGACCTGCTAACTGTGCTAGGATTTATTTTGTGAGGCCACTGTCAGGATCCTGGAGAATCGCCCCGAGGGCCCTTTGACCTGCATTTGGTCCGGGCACTACAGAATGAAATCTGGACTCATGGAAGGGGGTGCATGGCTCCAGCAATGGAAACACTCCTGATCACTTACCACTTTTGCACACAGGCCTTCCTGCTATTTGAGTCCTATTTAAAAACAAACAGTGGAGACACGTTCGCAACACTGTTCTTTATCCAAAACCTTTAAACAAGAAGAGGGTTTTGTTTGTTTGTTGTGTTTTTCCTGATGTGCTAGATATGAAATCCATGGCCCTTGCTATTCGAGGTAAACACTCATCTACTTGAGCCCCCAGCTAGTGTCCTCCTAAGACAGAACCCACTCTGTCCCTGAGCCCAGCGGTGTAAGCCACAGACACTGAATTTCCCCACTTCATTGCGGAAACCCTCACCGGAGGGCATGTGTGCCCTGTCCACCAGTACCCAGCGTAGCACAACTAAGCACCTCCCCGTCAGCCCAGCCACATTGTGGACAGAAGCATGCCAGGCCCTCTCCTTGGGCATTCTACTAGTGTCTGACAGTAACTTCCTGTCTCCCCATCTCCAGAGGAAAGAGAGGTAAACATGTATCACTTCACAGCTTAGAAAGCACCCCCAGCATTTTCCTCTACCCTTCATCCTCACAACTGCCCTGTGAGGTAGATACAGCAGGTAACACCTACATGGATCAAACATGTACAGTGGAGCCTGCTTTGACGAAGCGGGTCATATGTGATCTCACTGAAACTCACCACAGTCCCGTACAATAGAGTCCATGTTCCCATTTTACAGAAGAGAAAAATCCAGCGGTCAGAACTTGCCCCAAATCAAAGAGGTAGAAAGTCATGAAGCTAAGATTTGAACCACAGACTGTCTGACTCCAAAGCCCTGCTGGTACCCTTCAACTATATCGCCTGTTTGTTTGTTTGTTTGTTGAATCACAAAACCAATCAGCAAATAAACCAGGAAACATACTATCACTAACTGTCCTCTAATAGCCACGCTCCACAGCTCAGAGGGGTCCTGGCTGTGAGAAGCGACTGTGTCAGGTCAGAGAGCAGGAATGGGAAGTGCTGACACATGAACTTACAGTAGACATCCTTAGAATTTGGGAGCCAAGAACTGCAGGGTGCCTTCCCAGGCCGGTCCACTCTTCTGCAGTCCTGACATTAAAAATGTATCTGTGCTCCTCCCCCTGTGGAGTGATTCTCACAAATAAGATAAGTGTGACTGCATTCACATGCATTGTGTGTTTTTACACAAATCCCAGGGTGCTCTGAGAAAATGATGTATTTGGAAATAAGTCTTTATATTAGCAATTTCAACTCATGATTCTGGGGTACTCTGAATCTAACTGGATCCGTAAACATTCTGCTATTCAAATACTACTCAGTGACACACCCTGGCAGTTTCTACCTTTTGAATATTTAAGGCCTACAGCTTTTTTAAACTACTATGAACTGTGAGTTTCTTAGTTTGTAAGATACAGAGAGTTATGAAAAATGCAGCCAGGCAGTGGTGGCGCATGCCTTTAATCCCAGTACTTGGGAGGCAGGCGGATTTCGAGTTCAAGACCAGCCTGGTCTACAGAATGAGTTCCAGGACAGCCAGGGCTACATAGAAAAACCCTGTCTCGAAAAACAAAAAGGAAAAAACAAAAAAAAAAAAAGAAAGAAAGAAAGGGAGGGAGAGAGAGAGAGAGAGAGAGAGAGAGAGAGAGAGAGAGAGAGAGAGATGCAAAATATGATTTTCTGGATTTCCCCAGAATCCCTATTTTTCATTTCTGAATCTTGAAAACTAGTATCTGTTTGAAATTCGAAAACTTCTGCCCCATTGATAATTCAGAAGTCTTAATTAATAAACTTTTGTTACTTGAAGTTCCCCAGTCAGCATGACAGCCCAGGGCTTCTGGGAAGCCTCCACACTGGAGCTGGGCCTAGATGGTGCTTCCTGTGTCAGTGGCATTCCAGAGAGGAATCCCAGGGACGGGGGACCCAGGGACTCAGGGGCTGAGCTCGAGTCACGGCCTTACCACCAAACGCCCACGTCATCTCAGTTACAGACACTTTGCTCCCACAGAGCATCTGCTCACCTTATTATTTAAATAAAATAAAATAAAAGGAGGAGGGCGAGCTGGGTGTGGTGTCACTTACCACCTTTAATCCCAGCACTGGAGAGGCAAAGACAGACAGACCTCTGTGAGTTCAAAGCTGGCCTGGTTTGGTGGGTTCCAGGCCAGCAATGGAAGAAAGGAAGAAAGGGAGGGAGGAAGGAAGGAAGGAAGGGAGGAAGGGAGGAAGGGAGGAAGGGAGGAAGGGAGGAAGG